>NC_140992.1:79530017-80003913 GCF_052327205.1 Somniosus microcephalus
CCCTCACACTCCCCCCCACTCCTCTCCCTCACACTCCCCCCCTCCTCTCCCTCACACTCCCCCCCTCCTCTCCCTCACACTCCCCCCCTCCTCTCCTTCACACTCCCCCCCTGCTCTCCCTCACACTCCCCCCTCCTCTCCCTCACACTCCCCCCCCCTCCTCTCCCTCTTACTCCCCCCCCTCCTCCCCCTCTCACTCCCCCCTTGAGCTGAGCGGCGGCCGGCGCTGGGAGCGGTGCGAGCGGGCTCTCGCGGGCGGGCGGGCGGCGCAGGCGCGGTCAGTGCCAGCGGCGCGAGGCGGCCCGCGGGGAGCAGGCAGGGAAACCCCGCGGCCTGGCGGCTGTTAGCGAGCGGCTCGAGCGGGAAACTTCGGGCGGCCCGCCCGCGCTCCGGCCCCGGCACCGTCAAACCTCCCCGCCCGGTGGAGGAGCCCGGGCCCCGACACCGTCAAACCTCCCTCACGGGCCCTGACACCGTCAAACCTCCCTCACCTGAGAGAGAGAGAGAGAGAGAGAGAGAAATTTTTTGGTTTTAAAAACCGCCGGTTTTTCCGGTCCCGCACTCACGGGAAGAGAGAGAGGGGGAAGTAGAGAGAGAGAGAGAGGGAAGAGGAGAGAGAGGGAAGAGGAGAAGGAGAGAGAGGGAAGAGGAGAAGGCGAGAGAGAGAGAGGGAAGAGAGAGAGAGAGAGAAATTTTTTGAGCTTCAGGCCTGCCTGCAGCGGGCCTGGAGAGCAGCCCCGAGTCCCCCCTGCACGAGGGTGAGGAGGAGGGGGGGGGGGGACGGCGGCGGTTAGGGGATCACTTAATTTCCTACTGTTGCTAAACACAATTTAAAACTCAAATAAATTGTTATTTAATTCCCTAACACATAATTCAAATGTTTACCTTAGTTCCCTAACACACAGAAAGTGTGGGGAAAAAATCGTGAAAAATCAAGATGGCGGCCACTCACCTCGGTTCAGAACGATAAGGCCTGCTCACACACGCACCGATTGGTCGACCGTCAGGTCACCGAAGCGTAGGATTGGTCAATCGTCAAGTCACTCAACACTCAACTGTAGGATGGCACATGCCAGGAACCCGCCGTACGATTGGTCGACCTGTCGCTAATGAGATGCTAATGAGCGGAATGTTGAACGTTTTTGGGATACCGCGGGCGCGATTTTTGTCCGGCCGAAATGTAAATACGCCTATGACCGGTCCGTAATCGTAAGCTTTCTTTTGACGTGACGCGCGCGTAGGTACGCTCTATAACTTTCAAACGTATAGAGAACGGACAGACAGACAGACAGACAGACAGACAGAAGAGCCGCTTTATATATATAGATACTAGCTGGGGGTGCCCGGCAGTGCCGAGGCTTTTTTGAGGGCATGTTGTTGTTGGAAGAGAGAGAGGGAGCGACTGGGGGGGAAGAGAGAGAGGGAAGGAGAGAGAGAGAGGGAAGGAGAGAGATGGAAGGAGAGAGAGAGAGAGATGGAAGGAGAGAGAGAGAGAGAGAGAGGGAAGGAGAGAGAGAGAGAGAGAGAGAGGGAAGGAGAGAGAGGGAAGGAGAGAGATATAGATATATATATCAAAAAAAGCAGTGGCCCCAGCACTGACCCCTGGGGAACACCACCGACTCCATCCTCCAGTCTGAAAAACAGCCATTTACCACATCTTGCTGTTTTCTGTCCTTAGGCCAATTCCTTAACGAAGCTGCCACTGACCCACCTATTCCATGGGCCTCAATTTTGTTAACCAGCCTTCTATGTGGTACTTTGTCAAATGCCTTCCACTACCACCTTTGATGCCCTCGTCCCTACTAAAACAACCTCTCTCACCCTGGCCGTTCCCCCTGGTATGGCTCTCATCATCGCTCCCTTAATCCAAGGGACGCAGACTTGAACAGATATGGCGGACCATAAACAGAATGGTTTAGCCATTCACCGCCAGATCTGGCTGGACCACATAAAGCATTATTGGGTCCTGCTCTCGTCTGCCAAAACTGCTCACAGATAAACCCCGGCTCCTATTCTCTACTGCTTACCGTCTTCTTAAACCCCTGTCTCCTTCACCCTCACCTCCGATAACAGGTGTGAGGAGCTCATGGTCTTCTTTGTCTCTAAGATTGAGACGATCCATTCAGCTGCCTCTGCCACTTCCCTTCCTTCCCCTAGCCCACTGGGACAAACTTCCTCTAAGGTTCCCCCTGCCCTAGTCCTGAACTCACATCTTTCTCCAGTTTCCTTCCGATCTCCCCTCATGACCTCTCTGCGCTCATCTTGTCCATGAGACCCACTTCCTGCTCACTCGACCCTATTCCCACCAAACTGCGGACCACTCAACTTCCTTTTCTGGCTACCACGTTTGCTGATATTGTTAACAGTTTGCTCTCCTCAGGTACTGGCCCTCTCTCCCTCAAATCTGCCGTCATCACCACTCTCCTCAAAAACCAACCCTTGATCCCTCCGTCCTTGCAAACTACCACCCCATCTCCAACCTCTCCAAAGTCCTTGAACATGTTGTCACCTCCCAAATCCGTGCCCATCTTTCCCGCAATTCCATGTTTGAATCCCTCCAATCAGGTTTCCGCCCTTGCCACAGTACCAAAATGGCTCTCATTAAAGTCACAAATGACATCCTTTGTGACTGTGACAAAGGTAAACTATCCCTCCTTGTTCTTCTTGACTTGTCTGCAGCCTTTGACAGTGTTGACCACTCCAACCTTCTCCAGCGAGTCTCCACCGTCATCCAGCTGGGTGGGTCTGCACTCGCCTGGTTCCATTCTTATCTATCTAATCCTAACCAGAGAATCACCTGCAATGGCTTCTCTTCCCGCTCCCGCATTGTTACCTCTTGTGTCCTCCAAGGATCTATCCTTGGCCCCCTCCTATTTCTCATCTACATGTTGCCCCTTAGCGACATCAGCCGAAAACACAGTGTCAGTTTTCACATGTACGCTGACGACACCCAGCTCTACCTCACTACCTCTTCTCTTGACCCCTCCATGGTATCTAAATTGTCAGACTGCTTGTCCAACATACAGTTCTGGATGACCAAAAATTTTCTCCAATTAAATATTGGGAAGACCGAAGCCATTGTTTTCGATCCCCGCTACAATCTCTGTTCCCTAGCCACTGACTCCATCCCTCTCCCTAACATCTGCCTGAGGCTGAACCACACTGTTCGCAACCTTGGTGTAATATTTGACCCTGAAATGAGCTTCCAACCACATATCCGCAGCATAACAAAGACCGCCTACTTCCACCTCTGTAACATCACCCGTCCCTGCCCTTGCCTCAGCTCATCTGCTGCTGAAACCCTCATCCATGCCATTGTTACCTCTAGACTTGACTATTCCAATGCACTCCTGGCTGGCCTCTCACATTCCACCCTACATAAACTTGAGGTCATCCAAAACTCAGCTGCCCGTGTCCTAACTCGCACCAAGTCCCGTTCGCCCACCTTCCCTGTGCGCGCTGACCTACATTGGCTCTCGGTTAAGCAACACCTCGATTTCAAAATTCTCATCCTTGTTTTCAAATCCCTCCATGGCCTCGTCCCTTCCTATCTCTGCAATCTCCTTCAGTCCCATAACCCCCGAGATATCTGCGCTCCTCTAATTCTGCCCTCTTGAGGATCCCTGATTATAATCGTTCAACCTTTGGTGGGCATGCCTTCTGTTGCCTAGGCCCTAAGCTCTGGAATTCCCTGCCTAAACCTCTCCACCTCGCTACCTCTCTTTCCTCCTTTAAGATGCTCCTTAAAACCTACCTCTTTGACCAAGCTTTTGGTCACCTGTCCCAATTTATCCTTATGTGGCTCAGTGTCATTTTTTAAATTACAATACTCCTGTGAAGTGCCTTGGGACGTTTTACTACGTTAAAGGTGCTATATAAATGCAAGTTTTTGTTGTTGTTGCTCTGAAGAAAGAGATACCAGAGTACCTGACTAAGTCTAAAGGCGGAAGTCACACCCCCATCCACATCAATGGGGCTGTGGTGGAAAGGGTGGACAGCTTTAAGTTCCTCGGAGTCCACATCACGGAAGACCTCTCCTGGTCCCTCAATACCTCCTCTCTGGTGAAGAAGGCCCAGCAGTGCCTATATTTCCTAAGGAGGCTGAAGGGCTGTAACCTGTCACCCCTGATCCTCTCTAACTTTTACCGCTGCACAATAGAGAGCATCCTGACGAACTGTATCACAGTATGGTATGGCAGCTGTAGCTACTATGACCGGAAAGCCCTGCAGCGGGTCGTCAAAACTGCCCAACGCATTACCGGCACCCGGCTACCGACCATAGAGCACATATACCAGAAACGCTGTTTACGGAGGTCACGGTCCATCATCAAAGACCCTACCCACCCCAGCCACAGTCTGTTCGCCCTCCTGCCATCTGGGAGACGCTACAGATGCATTCGCACCCAAACGACCAGATTTAGGAACAGCTTCTTTCCCAGGGCTGTCATCCTACTGAACTCCACAAATAAACTCTAAAGCCTGCACATCTGCCAATGCACTTTATTATGGTTATGTTTATGTTAATGTATTACAAGCCAAATGTATGTTGAATGTTTAAATGTCTTAATCTAAATGTACACTCTCGGGAGCCGCAAGCCTACATTTCGTTGTACTGCACTTGTGCACTAACAATGACAATAAAGTTGATTATGATTATGATTATTATTATGACTTTTACTACTGAAATTGGCGGATCAAGATCGGTTGATATTTATTTGGCAGAATAATGCACCCAAAACTTTAACATTTAAATTTTTCCTATGAATCAACTTAAAGAATAAGGAAGGAGTTATTCAATCGGGGTGGGGGGATCAGAGGAAGAGGGCATTCCCCAGCTATGTAAAGGAGGCAGCTAGTGTGGCAATTTGCTATGAATGAAGTGGGATGCCACACGTCAATGACTCCAAACATTTGGCAGGAGGTCTGGAAGATATTGAGCGGCTTAAGGAAGTCACCAAACAAAAGCCATGGAAACTACTGTAAACTGCCAGCACAAGAGACATAGGAACATGTAACTAAGTAGCAGTTGTTAAAGATATATGCAGAAAATACTGGTCAAGAAATTCAACTCGCGCAAAATGGGTGATGCAATCCGAAGACATGTCCGATGTCAGCGAGAAGTCCGAGCCTCATTTGAATTAATCATTTGTCAGCCGTGGCTCAGTGGGTAGCACACTCGCCTCTGAGTCAGAAGGTTGTGGGTTCAAGTCCTACTCCAGGGATTTGAGCACAAAAATCTAGGCTGACACTTCACTGCAGTGCTGAGGGAGTGCTGCACTGTCGGAGATGCTGTCTTTCAGATGAGACGTTAAACCGTGGCCCCGTCTGCTCCCTCAGGTGGACGTAAAAGATCCCATGACACTATTTCGAAGAAGAGCAGGAGAGTTATCCCCAGTGTCCTGGCCCATATTTATCCCTCAATCAACATAACAAAAAAACAAATTATCTGGTCATTATCACATTGCTGTTTGTGGGACCCTGCTGTGAGCAAATTGACTGTCGCGTTTCCCACATTACAACAGTGACTACACTCCAAAAGTACTCCATTGGCTGTAAAGCGCTTTGAGACGTCCAGTGGCCATGAAAGGCGCTATATAAATGTCAGTCTTTCTTTCGTTCTTCTTTCTTCTTCTTCTTAAATAGGCGAGCTGTGGATGCCAGAAGTACACATCAGGAAATCACAGGTGCACTTCCCACAATTTTCGGTCCATTAAAATTAATGGATGGAAATCATAGAGAGCATATCTGTGATTTCCCAATAGGTGAGGCTCTCTGTCAGGTGTACGGAATCCTAAAATAAACCCTTATACCTGCAACGAAGGGAAAGAGAATGTACTGCATGAAAGAATTCCTATGGGCCAAGTCACTCAATCTCAATGCCCACTGGTCGTATGCATAAAGGCAATAATGGCACATGACAGGAGGCTACAAAGTGGAATAGTAGTGGAGAATATAACATAAAAGAATTCTGCATATGACATGGAATCATTGACTTATATGGGAAGGAGGGTTTAGAAAGGATGAGGGTTGTGGAAATTGATGGGGTGCATAGAATTACTGCTGCATATATTATTAATCATATACTCTATGGTTTGCATGATATGGTACATCAATGTGTCCATTCACACTGACTGCAGACAAGGGCCGAAGAGAATCATAAGGAGGATTTTAACTCCTGGTGGTTTGGCCGGTGGAATGCATGGAGAATTGCCCCAGAGGTCCGGTCCATTTTAACAGTCAGACCTTATTTAAACAGCGTCGTCAATCAACCAAATATAAATTGCGAAAGTTTAGAGTTGAAGTTGGTAAATATATTGCGTGACTGCTTCATGATCCAGTACGTCCTTGGGTCAATGACCACTGAATGATGAAGTTTAACATGATCTAGGATCCAGATATATCTAAACTAGGAGCCAGGTATATACCTTTAAAAGGTCTAATTTAATGAAATGAGGGAGGAACTAAAGGAAATGGATTGGAAGAGGATGTTCAACAACACTTCGGTAAGGCCAATGGAATGATGCTGAGAATGCAGATAAATACATATGTAGAATCAGAATGCTCAGACCAAACAAGCATAACCCTAAATGGATTAACAAGCAAATTAAAAGAGGAAAAATGCCCTCTACAAATCCTGCAGAAAGTGTTCACTGGGGTTAACATAAGAATATGTAGAAACAAGTTAAAAGGATGGTCAGAGGCATTGAGTGGAGTGCCCCAGGCCAGGACTTCCTGTTAGGACCACGACTGTTTCTAATTTATATTATGACTTGGATTCAGAAATGTATTGATGATATCAAACTAGGAGGGGTAGTGGAATTAAAAGAAGCAGCTCAGAAGTTGCATGAAATATTAAATATTTTATGAACAGAAACATAGAAGACAAAATTTAATTATGGCAATTTAAAAGTTCTGCACATTGGAAGGAAACATGGGGACAGACATTCTCCATGGTTGGTGCTGCAATAACTAAGAAAGAGGTTTAAAGATTCCTGGGAGTCTTGGTGGTATGGATAAGGTAAGTTTGGAGTACTACTTTGAATTATAATACGAGATTAGGACAAGGGGACAATTTCAAACTAATAAAGGGTAAATTAAAGACTGCTATCAGGAAGCTCTTGTTCACACATAAGAACATAAGAAATAAGAGCAGGAGTAGGCCATATGGCCCCTTGAACCTGCTCCGCCATTCAATAAGATCATGGCTGATCATCGACCTCAACTCCACTTTCCTGCCTGATCTCCATATCCCTTGACTCCCCTAGAGTCCAAAAATCTATCTATCTCAGCTTTGAATATACTCAAAGACTCAGCATTCACAGCCCTCTGGGGCAGAGAATTCCAAAGATTCACAACCCTCTGAGTGAAGAAATTCCTCCTCATCTCAGTCTTAAATGGCTTACCCCTTATCCTGAGGCTATGCCCCCTAGTTCTAGACACTCCAGCCAGGGGAAACAACCTCTCAGCATCTACCCTGTCAATCCCCTTCAGAATCTTGTATGTTTCAATGAGATCACCTCGCATTCTTCTAAACTCCAGCGAGTATAGGCCCATTCTACATAATCACTCATCATAGGACAGCCCTCTCATCCCAACAATCAATCTAGTGAACCTTCGTTGCACCGCCTCCAAGACAAGTATATCCTTCCTTAGATAAGGAGACCAAAACTGTACACAGTACTCCAGGTGTGGTCTCACCAAGGCTCTGTACAATTGTAGCAAGACTTCCTTACTCTTAAACTCCAAACCCCTTGCAATAAAGACCAACATGCCATTTGCCTTCCTTATTGCTTGCTGCACCTGCATGCTAGCTTTCTGTGTTTCATGCACGAGGACACCCAAATCTCTCTGAAGACCAACATTTGAAAGTTTCTCACCATTTAAAAAATATTCTGTTTTTCTATTCTTCCTACCAAAGTGAATAACCTCACATTTCCCTACATTATACTCCATCTGCCACCTTACTGCCCACTCACTTAGTCTATCTATATCCCTTTGCAGACTCTTTGGGCTGGATTTTCTCAATGGGAAGCTTTTGGAGGTGGGGCTGCTGCTTGCCGGCTTTCAATCCCACCTCCATCAGCTTCTGGCCAACCAGTGGGATTTTCTCCTGATTGACCTTGTTAAGCCTGCCCAGCGGGCTCAGCAGGCCAATTAGGGGGAAGTCAGTGACAGAGCACGTCAACATATGACGTGCCATCTGTCAAGAACTTTTCAAAGAAGAAATGTCATCGTTTGACAGCTCTGTGAAGCTGTCAAACACTGACATTCTGTGTAGTTTGATGAGTCCTTATCTTCAGGACTCATCAAACCTTTCAACTTTGCAGAAATCACCTGGGTGTTGGTTCGGAGGATCCAACAGCCAGTCTGTGATATCTACAATGGTGATGGAGGGACTCCGGCTCCACAGCGGCTGAGGGCTGTAGGCAGAAACAAAGGTAAGTGAACATTTTCTAACACTTTACACTCACCTTACATACTTACCACTCCACACTTGCACCCATCACTCACCTCTACATCGCACTTTCAGACCCCGCAGACCTCCTACGCATCTCCTACATCCTGGCGGGGTTCCCCGAGGTCGGGAAGCCTGCACTTCAGAACGAAAAATGGGGATAATCCTATTTTCAGGCAGTTAATAGGCTTTAATCACTTTCCCGCCTCGAGGAGACGGGACCCGGGGCAGGACGGCGTCCCGCCCCCTGACAAGAGGGCACGGAGGCGGGTTGGGGGTGGGTTTGCCAGCTGCCCCCAAATTCTGCAATTTTACTGGCAGTCCCACCTCCATACCCGCCTCCTCGGGGCTGACAAAATCCAGCCCAGTGTGTTCTCCTCACAGCTTACTGTCCCACCTAGCTTTGTATCATCAGCAAATTTGGATACATTACACTTGGTCCCTTCATCTAGGTCATTAATACAGATTGTAAATAGCTGAGGCCCCAACACTGATCCTTGCAGCACCCCACTAGTTACAGCCTGACAATCTGAAAAAGTTCCGTTTATCCCTACTCTCTGTTTTCTGTCCGTTAACCAATCCTCTATCCATGCTACTATATTAACTCCAATCCCATGAGCCTTAATCTTGTGTAATAACCTATTATGTGGCACCTTATCGAATGCCTTTTGGAAATCCAAATTTACTACATCCACTGGTTCCCTTTTATCTACCCTGCTAGTTACATTCTCAAAAAACTCTAATAAATTTGTCAAACACGATTTCCCTTTCATAAAACCATGTTGACTCTGCCTAATCATGTTATGATTTTCTAAGTGACTTGATACCACTTCCTTAACAATAGATTCCAGCATTTTCCCAATGACTGATGTCAGACTAACTGGCCTGTAGTCCCCTGTTTTTTCTCTCCCTTCTTTCTTGAATAGCGGTGTTACATTTGCGACCTTCCAATCCGCTAGGGAATTTTGGAAGA
Organism: Somniosus microcephalus; assembly: GCF_052327205.1. NCBI lineage: Eukaryota > Metazoa > Chordata > Chondrichthyes > Squaliformes > Somniosidae > Somniosus > Somniosus microcephalus. The sequence goes on from NC_140992.1 coordinate 79,539,446, forward strand.
TCAAAACCAATGCATCCACTATCTCTTCAGCCACCTCTTTTAGAACCCTAGGATGTAGGTCATCAGGTCCAGGGGATTTGTTGGCTTTTAGTCCCATTAGTTTCTCTAGTACTTTTTCTCTACTTATAATAATTACATTAAGTTCCTCACCCTCATTAGATCCTTGGTTCCCCACCATTTTTGGTATGCTTTTTGTGTCTTCTACTGTGAAGACAGATACAAAATATTTGTTTAACATTTCTGCCATTTCCTTATTCCCCATAATAATTTCTCCTGTCTCAGCCTCTAAGGGACCAATGTTTACTTTTGCTACTCTTTTCCTTTTTACATACTTGTAGAAACTCTTAAAATTTGCTATTATATTTCTTGCTAGCTTTCTCTCATTCTATTTTTTCCCTTTTTATCAATTTTTTAGTCAACCTTTGCTGTATTCTGAAACTCTCCCAATCCTCAGGCTTACTATTATTCTTTGCACATTATAAGCTTCTTCTTTCAATCTAATGCTATCCTTAACTTCTTTAGTTAGCCACAGTTGGATCACTTTTCCTGTGGAGTTTTTGTTTCTCAATAGAATGTATTTTTGTTGAGAATTATGAAATATTTCTTTAAATGCTAGCTACTGCTTATCTACCGCCATACCTTTTTATCTCTTTTTTCAATCTACCTTAGCCAACTTGTCCCTCATACCTATGTAATTGGCTTTATTTAATTTTAAGACTCTAGTTTTGGACTTAGGCAAGTCACTCTCAAAATTAAGGTGAAATTCTATCATATTATGATCACTCTGCCCCAGAGAATCCTTTACTATGAGATTGCTAATTAACCCTGTCTCATTATACAATACAAGATCTAAAATAGCCTGTTCCCTGGTTGGTTCCATGACATGTTGTTCTAGGAAACTTTCCCAAATGCATTCCATGAACTCGTCCTCCAGACTACCTTTGCCAATTTGATTTATCCAGTCTATATGAAGATCGATAAAGTGATTGACACATGGATTGGCTTTCCATATAGGAGGCAAAAAACCTGGAATAATTTAAGAAATGATTAGATGCTGTAATGTGGGGAATATAGGGTACATTTGGATGGATGAACTAAGATGGATCAAATTATCTTCCTTATTTATGATTTTGCAATTTGACTGTGCTGCCGTGGAATGTTGAATGAGTTCATCATTAATGGCTTAACAATCATGAAACAGATTGTTTACTCACTTTTTGCCCATTCATCCATTTTTGAACGAGTAGGAATTCTCAGATCAATGCTAAATGCAGATAAATAATGTATTAGCGCTTTCCACCGAGTTACACTACTTATACCTCTCATTTGCTTTCTTGTTAAGATTAGTAATATGGCCCAAAAACAAAGAGCAAAATTAATTCAAAATTGGGCAAATAAATGCATTGCCTACATTAACACCAGATGCCTGCTACTGAAGAATCAGTACATGAAAATGAAAAGATTATTCAAACTGAAATGGAAAAGGTCATTTGAATTGTGCATTTCAGTTATTATTTTGCAAATATCATTTCATTTCACTTCATATTTGAAATGGCTATAAATTCCATTATGCAAAACCGAAAAATAAATTTTAAAGGATTACATTTGATGAGAAAGTTAATAACTGGGAGTTGATAAATGCATTCTCAGCACTGACAGAAATTATTCTTATCATAATGTGACATTGCTTGATATGACAAATAGATAGTTCATTAAATTAAATCTACCTCGTTTTTTGTGTTGAAATGGCTTAAATTTTAACATAACTGCATCATTCTCACCAACTTTTTTTAGACATTCATTTGATCGATCAAATATTTGCCTTAAATAACAATGAAAAATATCATAACAAGCACTGAAGACAATTATATTCAAACAGGATGTAGATATATTAGTGAAGATAAAAATACTGTTTATCTAAAACACAGAGAAAATCATTATCAAATTCTAGAAATCTCTGTTAGGCTGAGTTGGGCTATGCTGCCCCTAGATTTTTGGGTGTAAATTTACTCCCTTTCAGAACAGGCATAAATCCAGGAAACTTGCATTCTTTGGTATTTCACAAGGGGCTGCAGTTATGTTAATGAGCTAAGTATGGCGGATCTAACTCGGGAGCGGCACAAATCATTAAAACAAATTGCACATTATGAGATACCGCCGTAAAACATGAGTTCCTGCATTACAATGGTAACTACAGTTCAAAAAGTACTTCATTGGCTGTAAGGTGCTTTGGGATGTCCAGAAGTCATGAAAGGCACTGTATAAAATATCTCTCTTTCTTTCTGTAAGTCACATAATAGCACAATGCAGTTCTTATGTCATTGCTGTGCCAAAAATTATGAGGACATTCCGGGCCATTAATATGTCTTTAACAAGGTTTAACTGGCAATCAGCTCTGTAACTAAATTGTGAACCAAGCCATGATACTATGGAACTATAGTGACCTGTTGCAATTCAGGACGAAACTTTCAAATTTGGTATAATGGGCGACCGATCCTTTACCACCCTTTTATGCCCCTGTTGAAGTTAAAAGTTCTTCCCTTAATTAGCTACATCTATACTTACATGAATCCCTTTCAAACTCAGATATTCATCCAATTCCATTTTAAAGGAGTTAATCTTACATTTTTGGGGAGTGTTTATTCCACAGATCTATTGGTTTGTAAGAAAATAACTGCTTTGTAACCTAAATTTTCCAATTGGGACCTTGTGGCTGAAATTCAACTTTGTTGGGGGAATAAAATGGATGGTAGCAGGTCAGCTGCCTGTTATACACCCTGCCGTATTTTCCTGTCCATTGTGGAAAGGAAAATTGGATGGGGTGTATAATGGGCGGCCAAACCACAACCGCCTGTTTTGCATCCTCACCAAAGTTGAATTTCACCCCCTCTTTCTGTTTTACAGGCATAAATCAGGCACCCCAGATTTCAGTGTGGCAGTCAAGTGAAGCACCTGCCTCAACCACGCAGAAGCTTAATTTAAATACTAATTTGGGAGTAGCGACATTCAGCACACCATTCCCTGACTTTTACAATAACAACTAGATTTGTACAATCAGCTGTATATTTTGCATAGTCCACATGACAACATTGTATTGCTTTTGCGATTAGCACTTCCATGCAAAATTTCTATAATAAGCTTCCACAGCTTGATGCTGACAGATGTCATCTAACAGACTTCCTTTCACATGGCTTGTGGCAGCACAGAACTACAATAGCTATAGAGGCTGCATCTTTATCTTAAGGTTGCATCTGTTATGCATTTTAACTTCAGCTTGCATTGTGGTTTACCATCAACTATCACTTCCGTTTCTGCTTTATCTTACTGTTCAGTCTAGTTTTACAGTTATATGTACGCGTCTAGCTGCACATATTCTTTTAGGCTCATTTTATTTTATGCTTGCTCTTTTGCCTTTGTTTAATGCTAAAAGCTGCATGAAAGCGTATCCATTCCCCAACAATCCTCCCCCTGGAGAAGATGAACAGGAAGAGGGTGCAGACCATCATTCCCCTTATCATGTCGAGGATGCCCACGGGAGAGAAGAGATGGCATAGGACAATCCATTATCAGCAGCATGTAACATTCTACAGAAAATTATCAACAACTTTTTTCATTTGAAAGGATATCCCCTAACTTTGACTTCATGTGTTTCCCGGGCTTCCTGGAACTCGCCAGTGAAAGCAAACCAAGAAGAAAGTGGCAATTGAGGGGTCTGAAGACATGACAGGGAAATATGCCAATAAGTACTGAGTACTCACAGCTGTTTTCTTATCTGTTTGTGTGAAAGGGTTTGTTCACAGTACTTATGCTGAGAGGTTACTTTATACGCTTTCATAATCATAATCATAATCAACTTTATTGTCATTGTTAGTGCACAAGTGCAGTACAACGAAATGTAGGCTTGCGGCTCCCGAGAGTGTACATTTAGAGGAAGACATTTAAACATTCAACATTCATTTGGCTTGTAATACATTAACATAAACATAATAAAGTGCATTGGCAGATGTGCAGGCTTTATTTGTGGAGTTCAGTAGGATGACAGCCCTGGGAAAGAAGCTGTTCCTAAATCTGGTCGTACGGGTGCGAATGCATCTGTAGCATCTCCCAGATGGCAGGGGGGCTAACAGACTGTGGCTGGGGTGGGTAGGGTCTTTGATGATGGTCAGTGACCTCCGTAAACAGCGTTTCTGGTAGATGTTCTCTATGGTCGGTAGCCGGGTGCCAGTAATACGTTGGGCAGTTTTGACTACCCGCTGCAGGGCTTTCCGGTCATAGGAGCTACAGCTGCCATACCATACTGTGATACAGTTCGTCAGGATGCTCTCTATTGTGCAGCGGTAAAAGTTAGAGAGGATCAGGGGTGACAGGTTACATCCCTTCAGCCTCCTTAGGAAATATAGGCGCTGCTGGGCCTTCTTCACCAATGAAGAGGTATTGAGGGACCAGGAGAGGTCTTCCGTGATGTGGGCTCCGAGGAACTTAAAGCTGTCCACCCTTTCCACCACAGCCCCACGGATGTGGATGGGGGTGTGACTTCCGCCTTTAGACTTCCTGAAGCCCACAATGATTTCCTTGGTTTTCTTGATGTTAAGGGCCAGGTTGTTATCGGCGCACCACTTCATGAGATGCTGGACCTCCTCCCTGTAGGCTGACTCATCGTTGTTGGTGATCTGGCCTACCACTGTGGTATCATCCGCAAACTTGATGATGGTGTTGGAACCATGAACAGCCACACAGTCGTGGTTGAAGAGGGAGTAGAGGAGGGGGCTCAGCACACATCCTTGTGGGGCCCCCGTGTTCAGGGTCGGGGGGGGTAGGTGTGGTTACCTAATTTGACAGACTGGGGTCTGTTTGTTAGGAAGTCCAGGGTCCAGTTGCAAAGGGAAGTGTTCAGGCCAAGAGTGTGGAGTTTGGTGGCCAGCTTGTTGGGGACGATAGTGTTGAATGCTGAGCTGTAATCTATGAACAGCATTCTGATGTAGGTCTCTTTACCGTCTAAGTGATTCAATGCAGAGTGTAGAGCAGTTGTGATTGCATCCTCCGTTGATCTGTTTGCACGATAGGCAAACTGGTGTTGGTCAAGAGAGGCAGGAACACTGGCTTTGATGTGAGCCAGGACCAGTCTCTCGAAACACTTCATTATGATGGGTGTGAGTGCGACAGGTCGATAGTCGTTCAGACACGTCACAGCCGTTACATTACGTTACACACATTGGAGGTGTCATGTATAATTTGGAGGTACAGAGATCTGATCTGCACTTTGGAACTCTGATCTATCATATCAGCATAGGTGCTGTTTACGTTGTGTTACTTTGGACCTCAGATGAGGACCAAGATGAGCACCAGCAGCAGCAGAAGCACCAGCAGCAGCACCAGCTGCACCAGCTGCTCACAGATCTGCAGCTCCACAGGAGAGAAGGGATCAGCAGGAGGCCATATCCGGCACACAGGGCCTACAGACAGAGAATAAACTTCCTCAACATGCTGGAACACCAGTGTCTCAGGGTGTCGTGTCGGGTAGTGGCAGACATTTGCAGCCTCTGGAACAATACCTGCTGCCAGCTGGACATTGTAATGATATCCCCTTTCCCCCCTCCCCCCTCCCCTTTCCCCCCTCCCACTCCCCTTTCCCCATCCCCTTTCCCCCCTCCCCCCTCCCCTTTCCCCATCCCCTTTCCCCCCTCCCCTTCCCCCCCTTCCCCCCAGTCGCTCTCTCTCCTCCCCACAGTCGCCCTCTCTCTTCCCCCCAGTTGCTCTCTCTCTTCCCCCCCAGTCGCTCTCTCTCTTCCCCCCAGTCGCTCTCTCTCTTCCCCCCAGTCGCTCTCTCTCTTCCCCCCAGTCGCACTCTCTCTTCCCCCAGTCACTCTCTCTCTTCCCCCCGTCGCTCTCTCTCTTCCCCCCAGTTGCTCTCTCTCTTCCCCCCAGTCGCTCTCTCTCTTCCCCCCAGTCTCTCGCTCTCTCTCTTCCCCCCAGTCACTCTCTCTCTTCCCCCCCAGTCGCTCTCTCTCTTCCCCCCAGTCGCTCTCTCTCTTCCCCCCAGTCACTCTCTCTCTCTTCCCCCCAGTCGCTCTCTCTCCCTCTTCCAACAACAACATGCCCTCAAAAGACCCTCGGCACCGTCGGGCACTTCAGCTAGTAACATATATAATAGAGGAGGAACTCCAGCTTGGACGGAGTAGAATGAACTCGGGCTTCAGGACTCTTAGTAACACTTTTCTATCTTCCGTTAGAGCGCTTCAATTATGAAAATAACACTCCATAATTTACATCCTTTAATGCCGAATTTCATTTGGCCTCTTCTCTGCTATCCCTTTTCCCAGAATTTTGCTACTCCTCTCCTGTCCTCTTAATGTGTTGTCCTCGCCTCCATTTGCTGAAGTTCTGTCACTGTTCTCTCCCATTCCCTGATTTCATGCTCCTTCCTCACCCATTATCCAATATTAAACTGGTCCTTTCCCACCCCCATTCCCAAATGATTTTTTTGTTTCTTTTGCTACTCACACAGTTCTGCACTTCCTCTCCCACCTCTAATGCTCGACATTCTGCTCTTCTACTTTTCCTCTCCTCCATTCCTCAATGTTCTGCTACTCTTCTCCTTTCCATTTTCCGACTTCGAAGTGCCTGCCTAAATTGTAATATTTATTTGGAGGCTTGTCTGCCTTGCACACCATTTCCCACAGTTCTAATGTGCAGATGCCTGACATAAAGAACTATCATTTGAAATTGGTATCCACAGTTTCTTGGTGGTACTAGGTATCCTGGAGATCATAGAAAGTTGACAGTAACATAAAAGTAATTGTATTTTGACCAGTTCTATTCATTTTTTTCTCCCATTGACACCTAGTGCCAATTGATGTAAATTATTTATTTATTACCCCAGTATCACTGGGGTCCCAGTGGAAATCTCTGACATATCTGGAAGAGAACCTATGGAGGGATGCCCAGTAGGGCAGGCTATAAAAAAGGTGCTCTGTGTCCATTCACCAATATCTACTGACAGAGGTGAACACTGGTAAAGGAAGCTAAGACAGAAGAATCCCAATGTCATCACCAAGATATGCCAAGTGTTTTCTTTTTAAATCTTCTGCCCATTTGGCCCCCAGGAGGATTCCAGTCCACTTTAGAAGGACAGGTAGACTCGGAATAAAAACAGGAAACGCTGGAAATACTCAGCAGCTCAGGCAGCATCTGTGGAGAGAGAAACTAAGTTAACGTTTCAGGTCAATGACCTGTCCTCAGAATTGGAAAAAGTTAAGAGATGTAACAGATTTTAAGTAAGTACAGAGGCTGGGAAAGGGGAGAGGTGAGGAAAGAACAAAAGAGAATGTCTGTGATAGGGTGGAAGGCAGCAGAGATTAAATGACAAAAGGGGGATGGCAATGGGACAACTAAAGAAACAAAGGATACGTCTAGAGGAGGTGTAAATGGCAATAGCATAATCATTACCCACAGCTGCTGTCCGAAAAAATGGGAGCAGTGGTTATGATCTGAAATTGTTGAACTCAATGTTGAGTCCGGAAGGCTGCAAAGTGCCTAATCGAGAAATGAGGTGCTGTTCCTCGAGCTTCCGTTGATTCATTAGAACAGTATAGGAGGCCAAGGGCAGAGAGGTCAGAGTGGGAGTGGGGCAGAGAGTTAAAATGACAGGTGTCTGCAAGCTCAGAGTCCTGCTTGTGCACTCAACAGAGGTGTTCCGCAAAGCAATCACCCATTTGTGCTTGGTCTCTCCAATGTAGAGGAGACTGCATCATGAGCAGCGAATACAGTATATTAAATTGCAAGAAGTACAAGTTAATTGTGTAATGATATCAGCAAATAGTGATGATATTTGTCTGTGTTTGATTACTTACGCCTTACAGCATATTTGTCTGTGTTTTTGATTACTTGTGCCTGACCAGCAGAGGTCATGTGAGAGACAAGCAGTCCAGAGGAGTTTTACTTTCAGTTTCATTCTAGATGCATCACAGCATAGTGTGTTCTGTAAAAAGCTGTAGAAAGTCTTGAACAAGACTTTAGATTAAACAACATTCTCTTTCAGAAATGAGTCTTTATTGAACCCAAAAAGAAATCAAAACATGATGTCAGAAGTGGCTGAAAGAGAAAAAATCTGAAGTTAGCAACTTGATGGGACAGTGAAAGCAGTTGTGGCAAGTAAGCGAAATCAGCTCTCCACATATTAGCAAGCCAGAAGAGAACATCGTTGCTTACCATTAGAGAATAGCTAACGAAGTGAAAAAATGGAAGGTTTACTCCCACCGGCGACGCTTCAATTAACAGGTAATGTGGCTGAAAATTGGAGAAGGTTCAAACAACGTTTAGAGTTGTATTTAGCGGCAATCGGAGCTGACAAGAAAAGTAATAAACAGAAATCGTCACTGTTCTTGCATGTCGTGGGTGATGAAGCGCTGGAGGTGTATAATAACTTCACATTCGCTGTTGATGGAGACAAAATGAAGCTAGATAAAATAATGGAACAGTTTGAGGCCTACTGCATACCTAAACGCAACGTGACCTTTGAGAGGCACAAATTTTTCACATGTGTACAGAAAATCGGTGAGACTGTTGATCAGTATGTGACTGAACTGAGAAACTGGAGCAAATCATGTGAATTTGGGGGACTCACAGACTCGCTGATAAAAGACAGACTGGTGTGTGGTATTCGAGATAATGGTCTAAGGGAAAGACTGCTAAGAGAGCAAGATCTAGACCTGGGAAAAGCCATAGCACTGTGTAGGGTTACAGAGACTGTGAAGTTGCAGGCAAAGGAGCTGTTCAGTGACAGTAGCTGCAACGTGGATGCAGTGAGAAAGAACGGATACAAACCGTTTAACAAAGAGAGCGCCAATGTGAAAAAAGAGACGTGGCCAGCAAACGAAAATGAAAGAGACAATCGGAAGTCATGTAGTCGATGCGGTACACAGCATCCACCAAGAAAGTGTCCAGCATATGGTAAAACATGCAATAGATGCAACAAAAACAACCATTATGCCCGTTGCTGTAAGAACCAAGCGTAACAAAGCAAGGTCCATACAGTAGATGAAAGCGAGATAGAGGAATTCAATGTAGATGTTGTGTCTGAAAACAAAAAAGAAAGAGACTGGATGTTGACACTAAAAGTGAATGACATACACATTCCATTTAAATTGGATACTGGAGCACAAGTTAATGTGATATCAGAGACCGATTTTAAGAGAATTAGACCCAGACCAAAGTTACATGGAATACAAGTGAAAGTGACCGGATACTCAGGTACTGATATACCAGTGAAAGGAAAATGCATTGTCAAAGTAACACACAAGGACAGAGAGCACACGCTAGCATTAATCGTGGTGCCAAAGGATGTGCAAGCCATACTAGGTTTAAAAGCCTGTGAGAGACTGAACCTGGTAGAGAGTCCTCGTTGTGGAAAGTGAAAGAGAGACAGTCTATGATGAACTGAATGTTGCGTACACACCGGGTAAGCTGATGTATACAGCAGACACGTTGTCCAGAGCTGTTGACCCAGGAGAGCCCGCAAACACAGTGAAAAGACTGAAGTACAAGGCAAAAGACAGTGGAACTGACTTCTACCAAAGCATGCTTGTATACCGCACAACGCCGCTCGAGTGTGGTATGTCACCAGCCCAACTCCTGATGGGACGTCGGCTAAGGTCAAACCTACCCATCCCGGAGAACCTCCTGAAAACAAAAGAGGGGGAGAAAGTGAGGAAGTTCAAAGAGCAACAGAAAGAAAAGCAAAAGTACTACTATGACAGAGGAACACAAAACCTACCTGAACTCCACACTGGTGACCAAGTAAGGTTGAAAGACAAAACAAACACATGGACTCAGAAGGGAACTGTCCTGAGTGAAGTTCAACCAAGATCATACACCATTCAGACAGATGAGGGTGCTGTTCTGAGAAGAAATCGTCGAGATCTTCTCATGGGACCAGCCACAGCAGGTCAAGAGACTGATACTGGTGAACAACCTGATCACACAGCTGAGAACCAATCATCTGAGGCAACAACTCAGATTCAAGGACAATCAATCAGAAAATCCTCAAGACATGTGAAGCCTCCTGAGAGACTCATTGAGCAAATTTAAGGACTATTGTTAAAGAAGGAAGTAATGTTATCTTATTCTTTCTTCAAGTTCTAGTGTATTGACATATTTCATGTGAACACACAAAGCAAGGGTAAAAAACCTTGATCATGATAATGATAATGTAAGTTCATTAAATGTTGTTAGTTAAAAGTAAAATACTTTTGTTTTAAGAAAGGGAGATGTAATGATATCAGCAAATAGTGATGATATTTGTCTGTGTTTGATTACTTATGCCTTACAGCATATTTGTCTGCGTTTTTGATTACTTGTGCCTGACCAGCAGAGGTCATGTGAGAGACAAGCAGTCCAGAGGAGTTTTACTTTCAGTTTCATTCTAGATGCATCACAGCATAGTGTGTTCTGTAAAAAGCTGTAGAAAGTCTTGAACAAGACTTTAGATTAAACAACATTCTCTTTCAGAAATGAGTCTTTATTGAACCCAAAAAGAAATCAAAACAGACATGGTGGCCACACTTTAGCAGTGGCTGTCAAAGTCACCACCACCCTCAACTTTTTTGCCTCTGGATCCTTCCAGGGCTCATCCGGAGATATTGCAGGACCTCGCAGTCGGCAGCACACAAATGCATAAGACAAGTCACCAATTGCTCCTTTGCCAGGGCCAGCAATTATGCCAACTTTGCCTGCGATGGTACCAGTCAGAATGAGCAGGCTTTCAGCTTTGCGGCTCTGGCTGGTTTCCCACAGGTGCAGGGCATCATCAACTGCACACACGTGGCAATTAAGGCACCCATAGAGCATCCAAGAGTGTTTGTCAACCACAGGGGCTTCCACTCCATCAATATGCAGCTGGTGTGCAATCACAAAAAGATCTTTATGCAGGTGTGCGCAAAATTCCCGGGCAGCTGCCATGATGCTTTCATCCTGCGGCAGTCCACCCCCCTAAGCTCTTCACACCTGGAAGCAGAGTTACTGTCTGGCTGCTCGGAGACATGGGATATCCACTTAAAACGTGGCTGACAACACCTCTCAGAAACCTGAGAAATGAGGCAGAGGAGCGATACAATGAATGCCATATGATTACCAGATGTGTCATCGAACAAGCCATTGGCATGCTCAAGATGCGCTTCATGTGCCTAGACAGATCTGGAGGCGCCCTTCAGTACGCACCAGCCAGGGTCTCCAGAATGGTCGTGGTGTGCTACGCTCTGCACAACATTGCGCAGCAGCGAGGTTTGGACCTGTAGGAGGAATAAAGCACGGAGCACAGTTTGCAAGCCATTGGTGAATGCCTACATGCACTCGTGACATTGCCATGTTTGATGCTCCATGTAGGTGGCCACTCTTTCCGTGGACGAATATATCATTGCAAGGGCCTGCATCATGCCACTCATGCTTGAGATGGACTCCTCCAATCTTTCTGCAAGTGTGCACAGTGCGGCTGGAACACCTGCCAGTACATCGCACATTCTCTGCTGCTGCTCCTGAAATATCCTGTTCATCGATGCCCCCGAGGTACAGCATCTGTGTCCAGCTGAGAAGAACTTAGAGTGTCCTGCGCCCTCCAACACGGATTCTCCACTGTTGTCCGTCTCCACCATTTGCTCATGGTCACTTGTGATGTGTGAGTCACCAGGTGAAAACCCAACTACCTTACTGGTGCCAGCGAAGTGTGAATATCTGAGCTGGTGCATGGTCTGCATGAGCCTTGTGACGATGCACCCTCAGAGTGTGTGACATCCTCTGAGGAGTTGGCGGTGGCAGCGGCGATCTGGAGCACCTCCTGCGGGATGCATGAAGGCCCTGTGGGAGATAAATACATAAATGAGTACTGTCAAAGTAAGAAGGTTTGACGTTATCATTATGTACATAATCATATTTCGCTCACTGTTGACATCAAGTCAGCATGAGTGTATGCCATGTGGCGGTTTGATATTTAATTCTGCCACCAGGTAGCTGGGATTCTCCCATCGACCCATTTCCAATGGCCAGGCACACCGAGACTCCACTGATTTCCAGTGCCTCCTCCTCTGCACTTGTTAGCTGTGAGATCTGTGAAGGGCCACCTCCGGCTCACACCTTTCCTGCTCTGCTTAGGTCATTGAACCGCTTCCTGCATTGTATCCAGCTCCTGCTGCTGACCTCTTGTGCCACCTCCAATCACACCTTCTTGGTGTCCCCAGCCGGCTTCTTCCTCCCGTCGCTAGGAAACAGAATATCCTTCCAGGGCCTCCCAGCTCCCAGCAGCACATCCAGGGAGGCATCACTGAACCGAGCTGCAGCTTTTGACCTTCTGGACTCCATTCTGCCACTTCCTTCTTTTTGGCTCCCAACTCCAAACTCCTTCAAATTGCAGGTTTGGAGTGTCCCTTTAAATACTGGAGTTGAAAACACGTCATGCAGGTCATCACCACGCCCGCTGATGCTAAGAACATACAAAAAAACATAAGAAATAGGAGCAGGAGTAGGCCATTCGGCCCCTCGAGCCTGCCCCACCATTCAATAAGATCGTGGCTGATCTGATCTTGGCCTCGACGCCACTTTCCCGCCCGCTCCCCATAACCCTTGACTCCCCTTGTAGCTCAAAAATCTGTCTATCTCCGCCTTGAATATATTCAATGACTCAGCATCCACAGCTCTCTGGGGTAGAGAATTCCAAAGATTCATGACCCTCTGAGAGAAGGAATTCCTCCTCATCTCCGTTTTAAACAGGCAACCCCTTATCCTGAAACTAGTTCTAGGTTCCCCCACGAGGGGAAACATCCTCTCTGCATCTACCGTGTCAAGCCCTCTCAGAATCTTATATGTTTCAATAAGATCACCTCTCATTCTTCTAAACTCCAATGAGTATAGGCCCCAACCTGCTCAACCTTTCTTCATAAGACAACCCTTTCATCCCAGGAATTAACCTAGTGAACCTTCTCTGAACTGCCTCCAATGCAAGTATATCCTTCCTTAAATAAGGAGACCAAAACTGCATGCAGTACTCCAGGGGTGGTCTCATCAGTGCCCTGTACAGTTGTAGCAAGACTTCCCTACTTTTATACTCCATCCCCCTTGCAATAAAGGCCAACATTCCATTTGCCTTCCTAATTACTTGTTGTACCTGCATGCTAACTTTTTGTGTTTCATGTATGAGGACCCCCAGGTCCCTCCGTACCGCTGCATTCTGTAGTCTCTCTCCATTTGGTTCCTGACCTCTCTAATTGGTCAGGAAACCCAGAAATCATATGGTAATGCAGTGGCTGGGTTAAAAAGCCACTGACAGATGCATTGCACTGACTTCCGGGTTTTCCGCGCACTACCGGACCCTCAACTCCCAGCGCGTCCCGAAATTAAAATCCAGCCCTTTGTCTCCTGTTCCACATTTCTGTCTTTTTTTTTACCTTTTCTATCCTGTTCATTTCTGCATGCGGAGACTGCAGGATGGAAATAAAATGAGAGCTGATAGGTGCAGGCCAGGGTCGCTGACCAGAAAGCACAGTGAGAGCGAGATACTAAAGGGCCGAAGAACAGGAAGAAGTGTACAATGCAGCTACAACCGCAGGAGGTGCATGACGCATCTGGCTGGGACTGAATTATGCAGAAACCTAAAAGAAAAAATTGGATACACAGGACTGAGTGAAGAGGAAAGGCTTGCGATGGCAGCCAGGAAAGAACACAAGCAACTCCACCCACAGTACCAGCATCATTCGAGTTCAGTTTAATTAATCACATTTTAACAACAACAACTTGTATTTATATAGCGCCTTTAACATAGTAAAACATCCCAAGGTGCTGCACAGCAGTGTTATCAGACAAAATTTGGCACCGAGCCACATAAGGAGATAATGGCCCAGAAATTCGGGTCTCCACGGGTGAGTATGCGCTGGGTAGTCACCCGTAAGCCCGATGGAAGTGCCGGTTTCGTGCATGCACTGCGCATGCGCGGGAAACCGGCACTTCCGTTCCTCTGAACGAAGGGGTTCAGAGGTCGAACGCGTGCGCAGGGGAGTCTGCGTGTGCGCTTTGAACCTACGTTTTTTTTTACAGGTTTTTACAAGGTAAGTGGTCAATTAATTAAAATTAAAACATTTTTTCCACAGGTTTATTATTTTTAAATACTTTAAAGCAAGGTAAGTTTATTTTTAGCCCCGTTAGAATATAAAATTACTTTTTTCAAAAATTTAAATTATTGTTTAAAATAGTTATTTAATGTAATTTATAGTTTATTTAAAAAATGTGATTAAAAAAAAAAATTATTTGAAGGTTTACTGCTATTTTGGGGCCGTAGTATTTATAAGTTTAGACAGCTCTTCCTGTCAAGACTTGTGAATGGGCTTTTCCCTCCTCCGATTGGCTGCCCATGGCCCACGTGATCCCAGGGGATGCATCGAACTAACTGCGCCCCTGGGACATGCAAGCACTGCACGCCGGCAGCTGGGCCAGGCTCCGGATCGGAATTCCACGGGGCTCTAAAGCTCAACTGCCGGCGTGCAAGTTAAGTGCAGGTCGGGGGCTTGCACCCGCAGGAAGCCCCTGACCTGAATTTCTGGGCCATTAGGACAGGTCAAAGAGGTAGCTTTTCATGAGCATCTTAAACATAGAAACATAGAAGATAGGAGCAGGAGTAGGTCATTCGGCCCTTCGAGCCTGCTCCGCCATTCAATGAGATCATGGCTGATCATCCAAATTCAGTACCCGGTCCCTGCCTTCTCCCCATATCCCTTGATCCTTTAGCCTTAAGAAATATATCCAACTCTTTCTTGAATATACTTAATGAACTGGCCTCCACCGCCCTCTGTGGCAGAAAATTCCACAGGTTCACCACTCTCTGGGTGAAGAAATTCCTCCTCATTTCAGTCCTAAATGGCTTACCCCTTATCCTTAGACTATGACCCCTGGTTCTGGACTCCCCAGCCATCAGAAACATCCTTCCTGCATCTAGTCTGTCCAGGCCTGACAGAATTTTATAGGTTTCGATGAGATCCCCTCTCAATCTTCTAAACTCCAGTGAGTATAAGCCCAATCGACACAATCTCTCCTCATACGTCATTCCTGCCATCCCAGGTATCAGCCTGGTGAATCTTCGCTGCACTCCTTCCATGGCAAGAACATCCTTCCTCAGGTAAGGCGACCAAAACTGCACACAATACTCAAGGTGTGGTCTCACCAAGGCCCTGTACAACTGCAGCAAGACATCCTTGTTCTTGTACTCGAACCCTCTTGCTACGAAGGCCAACATACCATTTGCCTTCTTAACCGCCTGCTGCACCTGCATGCTTACCTTCAGTGACTGGTGTACAAGAACACCCAAGTCTCTTTGCACTTCCCCTTCTCCCAATCTATTACCATTCAAATAATAATCTGCCTTCCTGTTTTTGCCACCAAAGTGGATAACCTTACATTTATCCACATTATAGTGCATTTGCCATGTTTCTGCCCAATCATCCAACCTGTCCAAATCGTGCTGGAGTTTCACGACATCCTCCTCACAGCATACCCTCCCACCCAGCTTTGTGTCGTCTGCAAATTTGGAGATATTACATCCAATTCCCTCGTCCAGATCATTAATATATATTGTGAACAGCTGGGGTCCTAGGACCGATCCTTGCGGTACCCCACTAGTCACTGCCTGCCACTCGGAAAATGACCCGTTTATTCCAACTCTTTGCTTTCTGTCCGCCAACCAGTTCTCTATCCAAGTCAATACCTTGTCCCCAGTCCCATGTGCCTTAATTTTGCACGCTAATCTCTTATGCGGGACCTTATCGAAAGCCTTCTGAAAGTCCAAATACACCACATCCACTGGTTCTCCCTTATCTATTTTACCAGTTACATCCTCAAAAAATTCCAGTAGATTAGTCAAGCATGATTTACCTTTTCTAAATCCATGTTGACTTTGTCCGAAAAAGTCACTGCTTTCCAAGTGCTCTGCTATTACATCTTTTATAATGGACTCTAGCATTTTCCCCACTACCGATGTCAAGCTTACCGGTCTATAATTCCCCGCCTTTTCTCTACCACCTTTTTTGAATAGTGGGGTAACATTAGCTACCCGCCAATCCATGGGTACCGTTCCAGAGTCTATCGAGTTCTGGAAGATGACCAGCAATGCATCTACTATTTCTAGGGCACTTCCTTAAGTACCCTGGGATGTAGATTATCAGGCCCTGGGGATTTATCAGCCTTCAGTCCCATCAATTTTCCTAACACCATTTCCCTACAAATACTGATTTCTTTCAGTTCCACCCTTTCATCAGACCCTATGTTCCCCAGCATCTCTGGGAGGTTATTTGTGTCCTCCTTTGTGAAGACAGAACCAAAATATGTATTTAGTTGGTCTGCCATTTCTTTGTTCCCCATTATAAATTCCCCCGATTCTGACTGCAAGGGACCTACGCTTGACTTCACCAATCTTTTTCTCTTCACATATCTATAAAAGCTTTTACAGTCAGTTTTTATGTTCTCTGCAAGCTTACTCTCATTCTATTTTCCCTTTCTTAATTAATCCCTTTGTCCTCCTTTGTTGAATCCTAAACTGCTCCCAATCCTCAGGATTATTCCTTTTTCTGGCCAATTTATATGCCCTTTCCTTGGACCTTATGCTGTCCCTAATTTCCCTTGTTAGCCACGGTTGGGTCACCTTTTTTGTTTTATTTTTATGCCAAATTCTGTAGTTCATCCATTCGGTCTTTGAATGTTTGCCATTGCCTATCCACTGTCAAAAGGAGGACAGAGAGGCAGAGAGGTTTGGGGTGAGTTCCGGAGCTTAGGGCCGAGACAGCTGAAGGCACGGCTGCCAATGGAGGGGCAAAGGAAGTCAGGATGCTCAAGATGCCAGAATTGGAGGAGTGCAGAAATCTCGGAGGGTTATCGGCAATGTTCTCTTTAAGCTGCGAGGCCACGCAGCCAGCTCACCGGCTTTTAAATGGGTATAGACTGCGCATGTGTGGTATTTTGAATGGGTCGCGCAGCTCCTTAAAGGGTAAAAAAAAAACTGTAATTATACTCTGAATGGGAGTAGGCTCGGTGATGTGGAAAGAACAGAGAGATTTGAGGAGTAGAGGTTCACTGCACATTAAAGGGATGGGCAATAAATGCTGACCTTGCCAGCGACACCCAGATCCCATATATGAATTTAAAAAAAGGCAGCACCTTAGGCTAATAAGGTCATAAAAGAACGCTGACCTGAGTTAGAATACTGTGTGCAGTATTGGGCTCCACACTAGAGGAAGGATATTGAGGCTTTAGGGAGGGTACAACAGCTTCTCTAGGATGCTGCCCAGTATGAGGAAATACAAAGATGAAGAAAGACTTGGAAAATATTTTTTTCTTTCATGAGGTGATATGATAGAAATGTTTAAATTATGAAAGGATGACACAGGGTGGATTGAAGCAGACTGACTTCCAGTATTTGAGGAATTTAGAACTAGGGGCACTAGATACAAGATTTAGAACAAAGAACTGGAGAAAATTATTTACACAGAGTGTTATGAGGATGTGGAATTCATTTCCAGTTCTAACGTCTGAGGCAAAAACTATATCAACATTCAAGATTAGATTGCATAGGCGGATGAAGGAAAGATATGGGAACAATGCATGTAAGTATGATTAGGACAATTTGCTTGCATGGAGGGTAAACGCTGATGTGGACTGGTTGGGCCAAATTGCCTATTTCTATGTTGTAACTTTGATTGCATTGTTGTATTTCTATCTATTATTAAATGCACCAGGTGAAAAGGCATGTCAATTATTATATCAAAGTCTGCTGTTCTAGTGAGCATACAGAGGAAGCATTATATCACTGATGGCCTTCTTCAGTCTGAGACGTGTAGAGGGGGATTGCACAACTGATTTTTGCTATTCCCTGGCCCTTTGTTACAATCTGTAAATCTGAGACTGCAAAGCAACAGTAGAACAGAGGAAGAATCATTTATTTTCCCAATTATATAATTTTGAGTTTGTTCCAAGTTTCTGAGCATCAGTTTCTCCTCCTTTCCAGTTTACTTCCTTTGTTTAACATTTTTAGGTATGGGAATTTGAGGAGAAGTGTTGACAAGGTGGCAATGCTTTGTCATTCATCTTCTAACAAAAAACATTACTGATCAATACAAGTAGGTTACTTAAAGGAAACTAATAATCGAAGAAAAAGGGTTTCGACCAGAAACGTCAACTCTAATTTCTCTCCACGGATGTTGCCTGGCCTGCTGAGTTTTTCCAGCATTTTCTGTTGTTATTTCGCATTTCCAGCATCTGCAGTATTTTGCTATCGTAATAATCGAAGAGCCCTTTTATAAACTTTATATGGCTTTCCCACGATGATTCCGACCTCATATTACGTCACACTTTTTATTTTGATCTATTTAGTGGCCTGTGTGTTGAAGTTTTTCGGTGCCTCCACCGCACACAATTCGGGCAGTAAAAGGGAGAGATGTTGACCTGGTGTGTGTCCCTGTTACTGCACCTCTGGAAACAACGATAGACGCCATCGCAGGTCATCCTGTCCTAATTTGAATTAAAAGTGTTGGCAGGCGGGCTTTTACAAATGCTCTGGAAAATAATTACTGTCCATTACAAAGTCCATTGTAACCGTTCCCGTTTAAAAAGATGTAGCGGCAGCATTTGTTTTGTTTTTAATTAGCTTATTATATAAAGTGATATCCAATCTTCGTGGAAAAGCATCTGGAAAACCTTCATGTTGAAACACTCGGTTGTGGTGTAATTGTGGTAAAAACAAAACTTGGCTCCTCTCCCTTCGCAAAAAAAAAGATTCGCAAAAAGACATTTTATGAAGACAGTGTCAGTAGCTCTTCACCAGCTGGGTCTTTGGTGACTGCCGGCACAGAACACAACTTACATTTACAGTAGTTAAACTTGTTCTACACCTAAAGCACTGCACTCACAAGTCTCATTCTTCTCACAGCTCAGTATTCACTCTCCGCTCTCATTGTACTCACAGCCGTTTCCTTGTATTCACTCGGAACGCTGGCTGAGTTCCAGTTCGCCGTTCATTAACCCTGCTTCCTGTCCATTCAAGAAAAGCTCTCATTGCCTGTATTGCTTTCTCTGTCCCCTCCGCATCACTTTCTGCGGTTTCAATTGTCCTCACTGGAGGAGGAGTCTTCGTTCCCGCCACCCCCTTTTAAAATCATAAGCACCGAGTGCTATCTTATGCATTTAATGGATAGAAATGGTTGCAGACTGCTCAGTTGAAGAAATGCAAGCCAGGTCAGTGGAGACTTAGTTTAACATATACTACAAGAGAAATTCCAGGTGCTTGTGTGTGTGTATAATGCGATGATCATAACAAGCCGTTGAATATAGTTGGGTTTACAATTATAACAGCACATGCCTGATTACAGTAAAATATTCATAAAGGCTGTTGTAAATGTGGATATTTTAGGGGGGTTGCAGAAGTGTTTTCCTCTTTGTTTGCGTGGCTAAGTTCCTGTAGCTGTGGAAGCCGGGTCCCATTGTTATTGTTTTGGAGATTGAACGAGTAACGTGGTGCTGTGCACTGTCCTTGGCGCCATGTTTTTGGAACAAAGACTTATTATTAATGCAACAATCGGAGGTCGTAACCAGCAAACTCCACACTTAAAGCAACCCTTGTGAATTTTACAATCAGAGTATCTGCATTTCTTTCTGCGAAAACACCTCCGGGTCTCCCAGGAAAAAGGTCCGTTGTGTGTATTGTTCGGAAGCTCACCTGTGGAACAGGTGATGTGCTTTTTATTTACAGCAAACAGTGGAGACTGGCGGCTGAGCCACACGGTGGGCAGAGGCTGCAGCGCCCCATCTGTGCCTGGACACAGGGCGCGTGTTTCTCTCACCTGGATACATCTGGAGAAATGTAACTCCGGCTCCCGGAATCCCGTGAATGCAAATTAATAGCTACATTTTAGAACGTGCTGCAAATATTTGGTATTCGCGAAATTCCCTCTCTACCTGGGAAAACAAGTATTTTGTGAGTTGTAGTTAGATCAACGATTGGCAGGAATACTCATTTGCACAGATGGACAGGTGCCAATAGATCACCATAGAAATAATCAAAGATACTGTACATGTTTAAACCTGGCCAATGACGTACCTGTAATTGAAGCAGTTGTTAGTTTTCCCTTTACATTACCTGCCAGGGGTTGATTTCAGGGTGCTGCGAAGGGAATCCTGCAGATTGCAGACTTGCTGCTTTTCAACGTTGAAGTCAGTAACGAACGACTGAAGAACACGCCACTGCAAATCTCAATTTACAAATAAAACACATTGCAGCAAGAGTATAAGTTTTATTCAATCGAAAGTGATAGTACAGAAACAAATGTTTGCGTGGGTTTACTCCGGGTGCTCCGGTTTCCTCCCACAGTCCAAAGATGTGCAGGTTAGGTTGATTGGCTATGATAAATTAACCCTTAGTGTTAGGGGGATTAAATACGTGGGGTTACGGGGATAGGGTGGGATATGTGTTGGTGTAGGGGTTACGGGGATCGGGTGGGATATGTGTCGGTGCAGGCTCGATGGGCCGAAATGGCCTCTATCTGCACTGTGGGGTTTCTGTGATTCTGTGAACTGGCCCATAACCAGAGTAGCTGGGGTGCTTATCGCTGGTGTTTTTGATTTTCTGTACTGGAACCGCACCTTCCAGAGTAGTGAGTTCGCCAGTTGGTGCTTATTTACCATGAATGATACTGCATTTCAGTTCTGGAAATTATAAGAAACGACGACAGTGCTTTCAATAATAATAATAAACAAATATGCTCATATAATACCCTCAGGAGGGGCACGAGATCGATACCTAGTTTGAAGGTCCTTAGTTACCACGAGACTGAGAGAGCTGGAGCTTCTTACTCTAGAAAAGGAGACTTGGAGAAGATTTGATTGAGGTCTTTCAAATAATGAAAGGATTAGCTTTGGTCCATGTGGATAGGCTAGTTGATTTAGATAGGTTAGGGAGAACCAGAGGGAGTGAGTATAAATTACATAAGCAAAGAACTAGGCGAGATGTCAGGAGGTACTGTACTTTCCACAGAGTTGCCGGCTCATGCAGTGAGTGCGGATTTGCTGCACACATTTAAAAGGGAGCTGGTGTAGTTCCTAACTGTGGACTACATCACTATGTATAAAATGTAGGTGAGATATTGCTGGATGTATCCCCAGTCACTGGCATCTCCTGGAAATCGTTTGATTGCCTTTGGGGGTCAGAGAAGAATTTCCAAGTTTTTTCTTTCTCTGCATTTTTGCATCTCAGGCGATTGTGTGGTTGGCTGGTGAGGGTGAGGGTGAGGGTGGATGGCAGTCATGGTTTGCAGAAGTTCCACCATGAAAGTATGGGGCAGGCTTGACAGACCAGCAGATCCTTTCTTGTTTGTTGTTTTCATATGTTCCTATTACAGGAACACTGACAAACATCAGAGCAATTTTTAAAATGCGCTGTACAAACTGTGCAATGTAAAGCTCAGTCATTTTGTAAATTATTTAGTGAGGTTTGCTTCTTGCTGATAGCATATTTTCCATAAGATTTTCTATTCTCTTTAGTGCAGGGAAAATTTCAATCTGGGCATCTGCTTAGTTGTCAGCTACTTCATCAGCAATTGCAGAGAATTAGACACCAAGGTGGTGCCTGGATCCTTTACCTCCGTTTGCTCACTAGAAATACTTGTGTGAGCGTCTTCCTCACTCTCATTCCCATTAGCAGCTTCCATCACAATGTCAGCAATTTTGTGTTGGCCAGCAATCTGGATGCCAGCACTTCCTTATCAACACCAGGAATACAACCATCCGAGAACTCTGCATTGCTCCAAATTCTGGCCTCTTGTGAATCCCCCACTTCTTTCACCCCACCATTGGTGGCCATGCCTTCAGCCGTCTAGGCCCTAAGCTTTGGAATTCCCTCCTTAAACCTTGCCACCTCTCAACCTCACCTTCTTTAAGACACTCTTTTAAACCTACTTCTTTGACCAAGCATTTAATCACCCATCCAGTGCCTCCTCCTTTGCCTTGATCTCAATTTTTATCTCATTACGCTCCTGTGAAGTGCATTGGAATTAAGTTAAAGGTGTTATATATATGCAAGTTGTTGTTGATGACAATGGATTCAAAGCTCATGTCTATGGCAGTTGCAACAGAGAACATATTTGCGGAAAGAGGTTCACTGCTTTAGAGTGGGCTGTTGGTCCCTGTGTGGATCCTTGGCTGTATCAGATTAGGTTGCTTCCTCTGCTAGTGGGAAGAATTTGCAGTGCCAAAATAAGTTGGCAATGGGTTCTGCTTTCAGCTCCTCACACAATGAAGGATTATATAAATTGCCTGCAGACCATCTGCTGTAAATGACATGCCAGCATCATGCATGCCATCATTTTACACATCACATTTCTTATAGTACTGTTTCATAACATAAATCACTCCAGCCTCCATTGACTGTATCACAGAGGCGGTGTTTGATGGCAGAAATATTAAGTCCATTGCATTTAGATGAGCCCCACAGTGGCTTGGTAATACCAGCACTGACCGATCTGGTCGAGTCCTGAAGGATATAGCTACAAGACTGGACCTGTGTCAGGTGGTACGGGAACCAAAACGAGGAAGTAACTTACTTGACCTTCTCCTCACCAACCTACATGTCACAGACAGGCTTGCCCATGATAATATTGATATACGCAACCACTGCACAGTCCTTGTGAAGACAGAGTCTTGTCTCCACAATGAGACATCTTGCATCGTTTAGTTTGGCACTACCACTGTGATAAGTGGAACAGACTAAGGAAAGATCTAGCAACCCAAAACTGGGCATCCTTGAGGCAGCGTGGGCTATCAGTAGCACCAGAATTGTATACTACCACAATCTGTAACTTCATGGTCTGGCACATGCCTCACTTTTTGATCACCATTAAGCCAGGAGACCAACCCTGGTTTAAAACGGAATATAGTTAAGCATGCCAGAAGCAGCACCAGGCATACCTTAGAGTTAGGAATTAACCGAGTGAAGTGATTGCACAGGGCTACCTGCATGCTAAACACCAAAAGTAACAGCCTATAGACAAAGTTAATCAGTCCCACAACCAACAGATCAGAGCAAAACTCTGTAGCCCTACCACATCCAGTCGAGAATGGTGGTGGACAGCCAGGCAACTAACAGGAAGTGGAGGCTTGATGAACATCCCTATCCTCAATCATGATGGAGCCCAGCATATGACAAGGTTGAAATCTTTGCAAGTGGTTTTAGTCAAAAGTATTGAGTGGATGATTCTAATTGGCATCCTCCTAAGGTCTCTGCAGATAGCATAGATACCAGTGTCCAGCCAATTTGGTTCACTCCACATGACATTAAGAAGTGGCTGAGTGCACTGGACACAGCAAAGGCTGTAGGCCCTAACAACAACTCGTATGTAGTGATGAAGACCTCTGCACTAGAGCTAGCTGTTCCCCGAGCCAAGCTGTTCCAATACAACGATGACATTGGCATCTACCTGACAATGTGGAAGATTGGCCAGATAACCACAAAAAACAAGATAAAAGTAACATGGCCAATAACCACCCTATCCGCCTCCTTCCAATGATCAGTAAAGTGATGAAAGGAATTATCAATAGTGCCATCAAATGACACCTACTCAACAATAACCTGCTCAGTGACACTCAATTTGGGATCCGTCAGTAGCACTTGGCTCCAGACCTCATCACAGCCTTGTTCCAGAAAAGAAGGCCAGAGCTGAATAGGCAGCAAAGATGAGAGTAGCTGCCCTCAACATCAAGGCAGCATTTGACTGAGTATGGCACCAAGGTGTCCGAGCAAAATTGAAGTTAATGGGTGTCCCTCCAGTGGCTGGAGTCACACCAGATGTGATGGAAGATGGCTGTGGTTGTCAGAGGCCACCTATCACAGGCCCAGAATATAGAAACATAGAAGATAGGAGCAGGAGTAGGCCATTCGGCCCCTTGAGCCTGCTCCGCCATTCAATGCGATCATGGCTGATCATCCAAATTCAGTACCCGGTCCCTGCTTTCTCCCCATACCCTTTGATCCCTTTAGCCTTAAGAAATATATCCAACTCCTTCTTGAATATATTTAATGAATTGGCCTCAACTGCCTTCTGTGGTAGAGAATTCCACAGGTTCACCACTCTCTGGGTGAAGAAATTCCTCCTCATTTCTGTCCTAAATGGCCTACCCCTTATCCTTAGACTGTGACCCCTGGTTCTGGACTCCCCGACCATTGGGAACATCTTTCCTGCATCTAGTCTGTCCAGTCCTGTCAGAATTTTATAAGTTTCAATGCAGGAGTTCCTTGGGGAACTCTGCATGGCCCAACCATCTTCTGCTGCTTCATCAATGAACTTCCCTCCATAAGGTCAGGAGTGGGGCTGTTTGCTGACTATTCTACACTGTACAGCTCCATTCACAGCTCCTCTGATAATGAAGCAGCTCATGCCAGCCTATAGCAAGACCTGAACAACATCCAATGACAGATAATATTTATGCCACCTAAGTGCCAGGTAATAACCATCCCGAATAAGAGAAAGCCCAGGCATCTCCTTCCGATCTTCAATGGTACCACCATCATAGAATCCCCTATTATTAATACCCCAGGTCACTAACAACCAGAAGCTGAACTGGACCACTATATCAACACCGTGGTGTCAAGAGCAGTGCAGAGGCTGGGTAATCTGCAAGGTGTCGCTCAGCTTCTGACCCCACAAAGCCTCCCCACCATCTTCGAAGCTCAAGTCAGGATTGTGATAGAATACTCACCACTTGCCTGGATGGGTGCTGCTGCATCAACACTCAAGAAGCTTGATACCATCCAGGACAATCACTTAATTGGTACCCCACTATTAGACTGAATATCCACCCCCTTCAGCACCGCTGACATGTGGCTGGAGTTTGTACACCACAGCAATTTGACCAGGTTATTTGAACAGCACCTTGCTCTCCTGTACTGTCTACCACTGAGGAGGATAAAAGCAACAATGTCGTGGGAACAGCATTACCTCCAACTCACACACCATCCTGACTTTGACGCTCTTACTTCATCGTTGCTGGGTCAATATGCTGGAATTCTGTAGCTAACACTATTGTGGGAGCATTGTCATTACAAGGACTAGAGGTTGAAGCAGAAGGCCTACCAACATCTAGTATGATAGCAAAATACTGCGGATGCTGGAAATCTGAAATAACAACAGAAAATGCTGGAAAAACTCAGCAGGCCAGGCAACATCCGTGGAAAGAGAAATAGAGTCAACATTTCAGGTCGAACCCTTCATCAGGACTGAAAAAACACAGGAAATGAAACATTAAAAGGCCAGTTTGGGGGCTGGGAAATGGGGATGAAAGAACAAAAGAGAAGTGAAGAGACATTGGGCTCGATTTTAGTTCAGGTGCGGGGAATTGGCGGTTTCCCCGAATTTAGTGATTCCGACACGATTGTAAATGGGTCTGTGAGATTGATGCAATTTTAACTCAATTGGCCAATTGATTTCCAGCGTGTGGGAAGCCTTGGCAATTGAGTATTTCCAGTCAGAAAGTTGCAGAATATGACATCATCATTGCTGCTGCTTTTAAGGTCCACAGCAAGCCTTGCTTCCTCTGCAGGCTTCCAACCTTCAACATTAAGATGGCACAGGAGCCTGCAGGAGGAACGGCCAGCGGGAGGGCCAGATCTGCGCCCAAATTTGATGAGGCTTCACTACAGGCATTATTGGATGGTGCTAGGGCCCACAGGGAGGTCCTCTTCCCTTCTTCAGGGAGGAAGAGGTCTCCCAGCCAGACCAAGGCTGTGTGGCTACAGGTGGCAGGTCAAGTCAACTCCTTGGGGTTAACACGAAGAACGTGGTTGCAGTGCAGGAAAAGATTCCATGACCTTCTTCGCACTGGAAAAGTAAGTACTGTATGATGTTTCCATCACCCTCAATCTGATCCCCATTGCCTTTCCTCACCAGCACTCAGCTTTAGCAATCTCTTCCTGCACATCCCACTAGACACTCACATCCATGCACCCTTACCCATTCACTCTCTCTCTATGCTCACATTCACAGAACGATGCCACCATGCAGCCCTCACACTCCCTCTCACTCTGATTCTTTGAACACAACTGACAACACACAGGGAGGACCCTTGGTATTGCAACCTCACTCCATCTTTGCCTCCTTCTAAGTATCTATGCTATGCAATCTCTGCACTCACTCCTTCATTCTCACTCAACCTCCACTTGTCTCCCTCATTGCAGGAAAAGAGAGCTCACAACAGGAGAGAGCGAGCCAAGACAGGAGGAGGGCCGCCCTCATTAGCCCAGCTCACCCCCTGGGAGGAAGGCGTGCTGGAGATTGCCGGGGCTGACTGAGGTGTGGACGTTGGGGAAGGACAGGCAGGGGCATCCCCGCAAGCTGGTGACAGAATAGTTTTCCATCTCTCTCATTGGCATTGCATGAGTCGCTGATAATGATTCTGAAGCTACATCATATGGACTTATGATCATCTGCAAAATGCAATGTGCATGTAACCTTGCCATCACATCTCTAACTTTTTCCTTGACTCCCCCACAGGACCATTGAGAGCCCCTGTCCCCACGGTGCAGGAGGAAGAGCCTGAGCAGCTGCACTCCTCAGAGGAATCTGCAACCTCTGAGGGTGCAGCGTCATCAGAAATAAGCGCACCCAGCACCAGCGCAGACACTCACACCTCGGTGGGACCTTCGGGACATAGAGTAGAGTTGTCACCTGGTGTATCACAGCTCACAAGTGAGCATCAGCAGATTGTGGAGACAGGGACAGCAGTGGAGAGTCCTCGTTGGAGGGCGCAGGACTCTGCCAGCTCGGCTCAGCTGCATGTCGACCCTCTGCCTCTGGGTCCATCCGTAAGATCAGAGGTGATGGAACTCCAGGCACAGATGCAGGAGTCTCTGGCAGGTTTTGACTCTAGGGTCGCTGCGAGTGTGGAGCGAATGGAGGAGCCCGTTGCGAACATGAGCAGAGCCTTTGTGGAGTCATTGGTGCATGAACGCATCAACACGGAAAGGATGGCTACCTACGTGGAAATGATTGCTGCCTCCGTGGTAAGGCTGGCTACAGTAGAGGAGAGGAGGGCTACGGCCATGGAGGAGGTTAGTCACCAGGGTATGGAAAACATGGTGAGTGTTCAGAATAGAATGACATCTCTTGAGGAGCGATGGGCATCTATTGAACAGAGAAACCAGACCTTCATGGAAGTCCTTCTGAGTAGGACTGCCATTGCAGATACATGTCCCCATGGCCCCCCTGATGTGCAGCAAGGTGCTCTCAAGCCACTTGAAGGCACTGAGGGGGACCTGACCCATGAGAGGGAGGTTGGTGGCAGCCCTCAAGGAAGTGGGGGCTCCTCTCCAAGTGCTCACACTTCCATGCCACTGCTGAGCCCTCGGTCAGAGCCCCGCCGGAGTACGCACCCAACGGAGATAGAGGTCCCAACCCCTGCACAGCCGCAGGAGCACTCGCCATCCCAGAGGATGCCCGCCAAAGGTGTCGAGACAGGAGCAACAGGAAAGTGAGCAAGGGGCCTCCACATCTGCTGAAGTCACAGGGGAACCACTACGTAGGAGCACGCGTAAGAGGAAAATAAAGCACTAATAGTCACAAGGATAGTCATTTGGTGAAATGTGTTTATTTTTAAAATGCCATCAGTTGGTTATTGTAAATAAAATTTCTGATGGCAACTTCTGCAGTTGTGGCGTGTGTCATTTCGCGAATGGGGCTGGAGATCCTCTAATGCCAAGAGGGGAAGGAAAAAAAGGCCTCCCATGCTTCTGGTAGGTGCCTCAGTTGAGGAAACGCTGAGTGAAGGTGGCGAGAGGGGTCTCGCAGGAGGTCATACTGGAGATGGGTGTCAGGCTCCAAACTTCCACAGCTGTGGTTATGCCTTCTAAAAGTTCCCCCAGACCTGAGACAACAAAGTCCTGCCACGTGCAAATGATGACTGATCAAATATCCTCTTTAATGTTGGACCTGCAGCTGATAGTCAGCAAGCCAACAGTGTTCATGCCAGGTTTCACAGGCGTCATCCCCACCAGGCGCGTTTTGCGTGGGAAAAGGGTTAAACAGGCAAGGGCCTATGGGATTATAAAGGCCAATCAGTGCTGTTTAAGGGCCCTAAAGACCAGTCCCGTCAGTTGCAGGCGGGACTGATTCGGCTCAATCAGGCACACCTAGGTTAAAATGGCGTGGAGGCGGGAACCAGGCGGGGGGGCGTTGCAACCCCTAGGTTTTGCGATTTTAACCCCCCGCACGCCTAAAAGCCCGCCTCACGGCCCAATGAAAATCAAGGCCATTAAGAGGTATTCAAAACGAGACGAGATAATGATAGGACTAGCAAAGAGACAAAAGACGGCCCTAGATTATGTGTGAAATGCGCGGCAGAATGAGAGACAGCGGCCTTTTAATCTGTTTCATTTCCTCTGTTTTTTCAGTCCTGACAAAGGGTTTCGACCTGAAACGTTGGGCAGGATTTTAACTCAGCCGTGCAGCGGGCTTTGAAGCATGTGGGGGGTTAAAATCGCAAAACCTGGGGGTCGGGACCCCCCCCCCCCCCCGCCTGGAACCCGACCCCGAGCCATTTTAACCCAGGCGTGTCTGATGGTCCCGAATCAGTCCCGCCTCCAACAGGCGGGACTGGTCTTTAAGGCCCTTAATCAGCAATAATTGGCCTTAATAATCCCATTTTAACAGGCCCTTGCATTTTTAACCCTTTTCCCACGTAAAACACGCCTGGTGGGGATCACGCATGTGAAACCTGGCATGAACACTATTGGCTTGCTGACTATCAGCTGCAGGTCAACCATTAAAGAGGAGATTTGATCAGTCATCATTTGTAGGTGGCAGGACTTTGTTGTTTCAGTCCTGGGGCAACTTTTACCAGGCTTAACCACACCTGTGGAAGGTTGGAACCTCACACACATCTCCAGTGTGACCTCCTGTGAAACCCCGCTCGCCACCTTCACTCAGCGCTTCCTCAACGGAGGCATATACCAGAAACATGGGAGCCATTTATTTCCTTCCCTTCTGGGCATTAGATGAGCTCGAACACCAGCCGCGGCACCAGCAGAACCAGGAACAACATCAGCAGCAACAGGAGCGCCAGGCTGCTGCTCACCCACCTGAAGCTGCACAGGCCAGAAGGGGCCAGTGCTTGGAAGTGGCTTGAGAGCACCTTGCTGCATATCAGGGGACCATGGGGACCTGTATCTGCACTGGCAGTCCTACTCAGAAGGACTTCCATGAAGGTCTGGTTTCTCTGTTCAATAGATGCCCATCGCTCCTCAAGAGATGTCATTCTATTATGAACACTCACCATGTTTTCCATACCCTGGCGACTTTTCTCCTCCATGGAGGTTGCCATCCTTTCCATGGTGATGCGTTCATGCGCCAATGACTCCACAAAGGCTCTGCTCATGTTCGCTATGGACTCCTCAATTCACTCCACACTCACATCGACCCTGGAGACAAAACCTGCCAGAGACTCCTGCATCTGTTCCTGGAGTTCCAGCCCCGCTGATCTTATGGATAGACCCAGAGGCAGAGGGTTGACATGCAGCTGAGCTGAGCTGGCAGAGTCCTGCGCCCGCCGACGAGAACTCTCCCCTGCTGTCCCTGTCTCCACAATCTGCTGATGCTCACTTGTGAGCTGTGATACACCAGGTGACAACACTACTCTATGTCCCGAAGGTCCCACCAAGCTGTGAGTGTCTGCGCTGGTGCTAGGTGCGCTGAATTCTGCTGATGCTGCGCCCTCAGAAGTTGCAGATTCCTCTGAGGAGTCTGGCTGCTCAGGCTCTTCCTCCTGGACAGTGGGGATGGGGGCTCTCGATGGTCCTTTGGGGGAGTAAAGGAAAGAGTTAGAGATGTGAGGTCAAGGTTACATGCACATTGCATATTGCAGATGATTATAGGTTCATCTGTTATAGCTTCAGAATCATTATCAACGACTTATGCAATGTCAATGAGAGAGATGGAAAACTATTCTGTCACCAGCTTGCTGTGATGCACCCATCTGTCCGTCCCCCACTTGCGCCTCATCCTCCAATCCTACGATCTCCAGTACCGCCTCCTCCCAGGGGGTGAGGTGGGCTACTGATGGTGTCCCTCCTCCTGTTCTCGCTCGTTCTCTTTTATTGTGAGCTCTCTTTTCCTGCAATGAGGGAGACAAGTGGAGTTTGAGTGAGAATGAAGGAGTGAGTGTAGAGAATCCATAGCATAGATGCTTAGAAGGAGACAAAGATGGAGTGAGGTGGCAAGACCAAGGGCCCTCCCTGTGTGTTGTCAGTTGTTTTCACAGCATCACAGTGATAGGGAGTGTGAGGGCTGCATAGTCGAATAGTTAGGTGAATGTGAGCATAGAGAGAGAGGGAATGGGTAAGGGTGCATGGATGTCAGTGTCAAGTGGGATGTGGAGGAAGAGATTGCTAAAGCTGAGTGCTGGTGAGGAGAGGCAATGGAGATCAGATTGAGAGTGATGGGAACTTCATACTCACTTTTCCAGTGTGCTGAAGGTCATGAAATCTCTTCCTGCAGTGTATCCAGGTTCTGCGGTTAGCCGATAAAGAGTTGACCTCCTCTGCCACTTGCAGCCACGCAGCCTTTGTCTGCTGGGGAGGCATCTTCCTCGCTGATGAAGGGAAGAGCACCTCCTTGTGAGCTCTTGCTCCCTCCACTAAAGCCTGCAGGGCAATGTCGTCAAAACGGGGTGCAAACCTCGGTCTTTCTCTTGCCATTCTGCTTCCAGCTCAGTGTATCAGCAAATGCCAAAAGGTTGGCAGCCTGCAGAAGAAGCAAGGCTTGTTGCAGACCCTAAAAGCAGCAGCAATAATGACGTCATATTATGCGACTTTCTGACTGGAAATACTCATTTGCCAAGGGTTCCTACACGTTGGAAATCAGTTGGCCAATTGAGTTAAAATTGCATCAATCTCACACACCCATTTAGATTCATGTGGGAAACACCAAATTCGGGGAACCGACAATTCCCCGCACCCGAGTTAAAATCGACCCCGTTGACTCTATTTCTCTCTCCACGAATGTTGCCTGGCCTGCTGAGTTTTTCCAGCATTTTCTGTTGTTATATCGGCCTACCAACATCTCCTCAGGGCAACTAATGCTGGGCAATAAATGGAGCCTTGCCAGTGCAACCATATGCTGAGAATAAATAAAAAAATAATTTTGCGAAGGCAACTTTTCTGCCTTCGGATGCCTTTGGTCAAAATGACACAGCCACTTCTCAAAAGGAGTCATCAGTCATTCGTACCTTTTTGCTGTTTCTGTAGGTTACATGCCCAATCACCAGCAGGCTTTTACTTACGGTAGCACAAACTATGATGATAAATCACTTGGCATTTTTCCCATCTGAGGATTTTTCATTGCTGAAAGCTGGTCTTCTGGTTTGGTGAGCCTTGTAAAAAGGACACTTTTGTCAGCATTAAGAATTGTGGACTTGTAACTGCCCACATGGCAAAAACCGGGCTGAGGGGAAGTTAAAATTGCCCGTGGGACTTAACCGCTGAGGTCCCGCTGTCTTCCCATGGGTTACGATTTTAACCTGCTCTGCTGAGCAGGTGAGTGGGGCAATCCATCAGAAACCAACGGGTTCCTTCTTGAAATATGCCAATCGGACTCTAATGATGTCATTATGGCCTGACTGCACTTTTAACAGGAGGCTTGCATGAGGAAGCGGTTGCCCTGCTTTGGGCTTTCCCCCTCCAACCAAGTGGTTTACCCGAAGCCCCTCTCAACCACTTAACTAATTGCCGAGGACCCTGGAGGCCTCCTGCACCTGACATTCCATTTTCGCCAGCTGCCATTTTCCGCCGGTTTCAAAAGTATGGGGAGAGAGTGAGATTAATTCCAGATTGCTCTAACAAAGATTCGGCACATAAATGATGGGCCAAATGGTCTTCCACTGTGTTGTAAACGCCTATGGTTCAAGGGCTCTATAAACACTCGCTGCTGAGGCAAATTGAAGTGCTCCCCACCACGACCACCTCTGCCAAGTTGACTGCTTCAGCTTCCTGATCAGTATGGCTCTGAACCCAACTTTCACACAGTCTATCATTTAGAGGAAGGGATGCAAACAGCTTTCAATGAAAAAGAATATATGACCATGCAGGAAGTTAAGACTCTGCCAATAATGTGTCCATTAACTTGTAGAAATAAAATTGCAGCTGAGCACTTACCCTCTCTAAACTTTTGTTTTGAATTCTGCTGCGTGAAACCACAAAATTGAAGGATTTTTTATTTATGTATATGCAGTGCTTCAAGCAAAGTATATTCCTCAATTAACAAATTTTCAGTTTTGCTACAAATGAATAAAAAATGGCTGCCATCAAAAGCAATAATTGTGTTCTCACAGCACTTAATGCTTGTGTCTTTAACAAGTAGACTGAAGATAGACATGAGCAAACTTTCTTTCTATTATGTAAAGCCTCTGCTACGTTTAGTAAAAGACAAGTGTTTGACTTCAAAAATTATATTTGAACTTGGGTGATTCAGGTTTCATATGGACATAATACTGGATTGGAAAACTGCCAAACCTATCAGCATACACACTGTACAAATTTAATATCGGCGCTGGTTACCATTAAGTGCCTTGTACATATTTGTCTTATTAAAGCTGAAAGGTCTCTACCGCTAAATGTCAGAAATGGAGCTGCACAGTACTTTTTTTAATGCTTAGAGTGCCACTTACAATCCTAGGTTTTATATACTGAAAACTGGCTTTTGTGAGTTTGCATTTCAGGAATTTGCAAGGAATTTGTTTATGAGTGTATCCTTTTATAGTTTTTGTTCATGAGTTGTATGGATTCTGTGCTACTGAAAAGGCTCAGTGGCTTGGTCACTTTAGCAATTTTGAGCAGCAGCAGCAATTTGACTCTTGGGAGGGGGCAACAGAATTCCCGATGTTAGATCCGTGTATTTTGATGTTGTGTGTCCTTAAATAACTAGACACAAGACTGCAGGGAACAATCAACAGGTATTTACTGGATGAGGGTTACTCTAAAACTAAATGTACAGATCCCTACTCAGGGTTTATATACAGGTGTGGTCGCTGCCGGTACTACAGTATACAGGAGCTGTAAAAAGTAGTTCTCCCCTTAAAGGTACATACACTACAATTCCTCCCCTTTTAGATTGACAGTACCATAGCATTCATTTAACAATTAACACTTTTAACATGCACATTAACTGAAAATAGTCCATTTATAAATTCAGTCTTTCGGGCGGCTTCCTGATCCTTTCTGGATAGCGCCTTTCCTGAGTGTCTTGTTCTTGGTGCGGAGGCCCCCTGTCGTCAGTTGGTTCATCAGCTTCCGATGCTACTGTTTCTGGGGTAGATGCTAACTGTATGTCGGGTTCATCATCAGGTGCGCGAGGCATGGGGTTGACTCGTTCCTGTGACTCTAGGATCTGGTCGACATGGCGTCTCACAATGTTCTCCCCAACATCCACTGTGTACATTAGCGGCCCCTGCCGTGTGCATATCGTTCCTGGTTGCCATTTCTCTGTTCGGTAGTCGCGGGCCAAGACTGGTTGCCCTACATTGAAGCTCCTTGTCGGCTTCTCATTGATGTGCTGGAATTGCTTATTCTCAACATCTCTTCGTACATTTGGTCTGAGCAAATCCAGACGAGATCTCAACCTTCAGTTAAAGAACATCATGGCCGGGGTCTGGTTGGTGACTGCATGTGTCACATTTCTGTAGGCTAACAGGAAATTGTCCACCTTATGCTGCAGTGGAATGTCGTCATCGCACATGGCCCTTACTGCTTTCTTAAAGGTTTGTACGAACCTCTCAGCCAATCCATTTGTGGCTGGATGATACGGGGCGGATGTGTAATGCCTTACCCCATTCCTTTTCATGAATCTTCGAAACTCTTCGGACACAAACTGTGGTCCGTTATCAGAGCAAATCTGCTCTGGCAAGCCGTTCCTGGCAAATATGGTCCGTAGGACTGCAATAGTTTTCTCCGTGGTGGTGGACGACATTTTGATCACCTCAGGCCATTTCGAGTGCGCATCCACGGCTATTAGAAACATTGAGTCCATGAATGGACCAGCAAAATCAATATGCACCCGTTGCCATGGAGATGAGGGCCACTCCCATGGGTGTAGAGGGGCATGTGGTGGTGCATTTTGGACCTTCTGGCATCCTGAGCAGCTCTTTGTCATGTCCTCGATTTGCTGATCGATCCCCTGCCACCACACATAAGCCCTAGCAAGGCTTTTCATTTTCACCCCTCCCAGATGGCCTTTGTGAAGCTCATTGAGCACTCTCTCCCTTAACTTGGGTGGAATTACCACTCGGGATCCACACATCAAGGTTCCCTGGCATACTGACAGCTGTTCTCTTCTGGATGAGAATGCTGGCAACAGTGAGTCGCCATGTTTTGGCCATCCCTTCACCGTCAAGTCATATACCCGAGACAGTGTCAGGTCATTTCGGGTCTCCTTCTCTATATCAGCTCCCCCCCCAGTCGCTCTCTCTCTTCCCCCCCAGTCGCTCTCTCTCTTCCCCCCCGTCGCTCTCTCTCTTCCCCCCCAGTCGCTCTCTCTCTTCCCCCCCAGTCGCTCTCTCTCTTCCCCCCCAGTCGCTCTCTCTCTTCCCCCCCAGTTGCTCTCTCTCTTCCCCCCCAGTCACTCTCTCGTCCCCCCCGTCACTCTCTCTCTTCCCCCCCAGTCGCTCTCTCTCTTCCCCCCCAGTCGCTCTCTCTCTTCCCCCCCCCAGTCGCTCTCTCTCTTCCCCCCCAGTCGCTCTCTCTCTCTCTTCCCCCCCAGTCGCTCTCTCTCTCTCTTCCCCCCCAGTCACTCTCTCTCTCTCTTCCAACAACAACATACCCTCAAAAAAGCCTCGGCACCGCCGGGCACTCCAGCTAGTATATATAAAGCGGTCGATCTGTCTGTCTATCCTTCCGTCTGTCTGTCTGTCCGGCTATACACTCTAAAGTTATAGAGCGTACCTACACGTGCGTTACATGAAAAGAAAGCTTACGATTCCAGAACAGTCATAAGTGTATTTACGTTTCGGCGAGACAAAAATTGCATCCGCGGTATCCAAAAAACGTTCAAAATTCCGCTCATTACCCGCTCATTATCATAGAGTGACATTAAGGTCGACCAATCGTACGGTCGAGCAACCCGACGGTCCACCAATCGCTGCGTGGCAGGGGTGGGTTCGTCACGCATGCAGGCGGGCCCTCCTAGAGTCGAGTGACAGGACGATTGACCAATCGGTGTGTGTGTGGGCGGGCCTTATCGTTCTGAACTGAGGTGAGTGGCTGCCATCTTGCTTCCATTCTTTTTCCCGCTTTCTGCGTGTTTCTTTTCAAATCTACATTTCCAGCAAAAAAAATTGCTTTTATTAAATTGTTTAAAAAAAAAGTTCATTCATTTGTAAATATTTTCTCTAACCTGATGATTCTTTTTCCTACCTTTCCCCGTTTTTGTAAGGCCTCAAAGCCTGGGCCTCTCCTGCCCAGCCACGCCCAAGCTAGGTAATTGTCCCACGGCTTCTGGTAAGCTCCTCCCCACCCAGTCCCCCCCATCACGTTTCCCGGGGCAACGGCGTCGGCCGCGAGGGTCACGGGACATGCACAGGGTGCGCGCGCAGCAGGTGACGCACAGAGCGTGGGAAGCCAGCAGCTGAGATGCGGCGTCTCTCTCTCTTCCCCGCTCGGCGGTCTTGAAGCTGCTCGGGCTGGGGGGCGGGGCTCAGAGAGCGGGGCTCTCGGGAGTGCGGGGCGGCTGGGGCTCGGAGAGCGGGGCGGGGCGGCCGGGGCTCGGAGAGTTGCGGTCACCGTGGGGCTCGGGCTCAGCTGATTGGGCGCTCATCAGGGGTCGGCCCGCAACACATCGACCGGAGGAGCGGCGGCTCTCTCTCTCCTTTCCCCCCCGCAGCCCGAGAGCCCGACCCAAAGCCACCAAGTGAGCAGCTGCGGCGGTCCGTGCCGGGAGCCGCCGCGCGCAAAACTTCCCCGCGGCGTGAACAACCCCGCCCCAGAGCCCGACCCAAAGCCACCAGGTGACCGGCCGCGGCGGTCCGTAGCGGCCCACTCTCTCTCACTCTCTCTCTCTCACACACTCCCAGTCAGCACCAACCAGATTGCTTGCCGCCATCTTTGATCATGGCAGCACTTCAATGTGGGGAAGCAACAGCGCCATATTTGATCCTGGCGGCACAACAATTTCCTCCCCTTCCTCCCCTTCCCCTTCCTCCCCTTCCCCCCAGTCGCTCTCTCTCTTCCCCCCAGTCGCTCTCTCTCTTCCCCCCAGTCGCTCTCTCTCTTCCCCCCCAGTCGTTCTCTCTCTTCCCCCCAGTCGCTCTCTCTCTTCCCCCCAGTCGCTCTCTCTCTTCCCCCCAGTCGCTCTCTCTCTTCCCCCCAGTCGCTCTCTCTCTTCCCCCCCAGTCGCGCTCTCTCTTCCCCCCAGTCGCTCTCTCTCTCTCTTCCAACAACAACATGCCCTCAAAAATCCCTCGGCACCGCCGGGCACTACAGCTAGTTAAATATATTCAAGAAGGAGTTGGATATATTTCTTAAGGCTAAAGGGATCAAGGGATAGGGGGAGAAGGCAGGGACAGGGTACTGAAATTGGATGATCAGCCATGATCTCATTGAATGGCGGAGCAGGCTCGAGGGGCCAAATGGCCTACTCCTGCTCCTATCTTCTATGTTTCTAAGTTTCTATTTCATAACTGGCTGGGATTAGGATTTCTTGTTGTGTTGTTGAGGGTGGCTAATTGTTCTGAGCCAGAGGATTATATGAGGCAATTTAATTCTAATCTCAGACATTATAATCACATGGAGGAGTAAAATATTTAAAACCTACTTTAAGCATAAGCAAACGCGATAAATAAACTGTCAGAAGTAGAGCAAAAAAATAAAGGGGGCGAAATTCGGTTACTCCCCGTTTGGGGGCAGTAACCGAATTATCACCAGAGATTTAGCGCCTGGTGCAGAAGTACCATCCCGGCCGTTAAATTTGGCTTACTGTCCCGGCGAGGAAGCGAAACGCTGTCTCGGGCGCTCCACTTCCTCTTGGGACAATGTCGGGGGCGCAAAGCGCGGTAGCGCTACGCGTAGCACAGACACGTTTCAGCACCCCTCCCTTCTGTTAAAGGGGAGGGATGCTGCAAGCTCTGCAGGGCCTCCGATGACCCACACTAGCCCACCAGGGCGGCATTGTGCCGTGGCTACAGCCTGGCACCGAGATGCGGTGCTGGGTTGCGCGATGGCGGCCACGGACCACACCAAGGGCTGCCATGGAGGGCCGACCTGGAGCTTGTCCAAACAAAATTAAATGGCGGCGCGCATCGCTGCCGCACCTCCCTTTAATTAGCACCTCGTGAGCAGTGGTCAGCCCGGCTCGCGACATGCGAGGCTGGCGCTGACACCACCCGTGACAACCTCTGGGGGCATAGCTGAATTTCTGCCATGGGGCGGTAAGGGGTCACAGTGGGGCACTAAGGGGTCACGGCGCTCAGCGATGATGTCATCGCCGACGCGCAACGGCCCGGGGCGCTACTGGCGGGGTCGCGGCGCTATCGGCTAGCGCCTCAGTAGCACCCCGCTGAATTTCTCGGGAGGTGCCCCCACCCAGGTAATAAGCCCTTTGTGCCCCATTAGCGCCCCCCCCATCTTTGCGCCAGCACTAACAGCTGGCGCAAAGGAGCCAAATTTTGCGGCCAAAGTGTTTTGTAATGTGAATAATTGCAAGTGATGGATTTTGGGGAGGGAGGAGCAGAGTTACCTGCAATCTAAGCAAGTTCGCTAAATGGTAGGTATATAAAATAATAGATCTATATCTTCCACTATCAGAATTCATGTGGTGGTGGCGGGGAGTGGGGGGCTGGTGACGGGGGGGGTGGGGGGTGTGGGGGGCTCTGTACATGTTCCAACGAGGGGTGCCCTCTTCCTCGTCCCTCAGCTCCTGTGCTTCACTGTTCACTTGTATTTCTCTGGACATTGTTATCTAATTCCCCTGGGGTGGATAGACATGAGATGGGAGTTCAGGAGGGTGTGATGAGGTAGGTAGCGAGATTCTTTATCTTCTGGTGGGGGAAATGTCCAACCTTGATTGGTTCACAACATCTGAGAAGGAATAAAAGGGAGAAGACATTAGAAGAATGATTGCTGGCGGTGATTGCTTTATTTTGTCTCTTGCATTGATGCCACTTTAGATCATGAACATTCATTGAGGGTGCTGAGGTACACAAATCCGCTGGGGGTATTCCTCCTGCTTCTTCATCTCCAGCTTCCCCCTATAGATATCACCTCTAGATTGTTGGAATCCATTCGTCATAAATATAACCTTGTGAATTGTTGCTGTGATACCAATAGTTGCCAACCTCTGCCTCTTATTGGGTGCAGTCTTCTTCCACAATGACAAGTGCATCAAGTCAGTTCTTGTCAACCATTTGGGGTTAATACTCATGCTGTCAACACTTGTAGACTCGACTTCCTCCTGCCAAGCCTTCCCGCCCACACTCTGACTTTTTTTGCTGGAGGAGGGGAACAGGACCTCCCTCCTTTTTTCAAAGCAGGGGCACCATACTCTCGTCATCAAAGAAGGAGGTTCGGTTGCGTGAGGTCAAGTGTGCACTCATTCTTCAAAATTCTTTTCCTGAAGTTTCCAGCTGTACAGAACTCACCACAACCGTTATTCCAGTTAATCACGCAAACAATGCTCCATCCTTTGACCCAGTGTTTAAGGCCTGAACCTGCCCATGTATTTCCTGCTCATCAGGAACTGGTAGCCAATCAGCTACATCAGCACCGCTTCAGCAACACCCCCACCATGCCAGCTAGTGGGGTCAGGGGATTTGTGTGCTGCACCTTTCTTCCGGTCTGCTCCCCTCTCTAGCGCTGCCAGGACCCAGGAAAATCAACACTAATTTTTATCTTGAATCAGTCATGTGAGCCGTATTGCAGCAGTGGGTGCATTTAAGTTGCAGCGGAACCATGGTAAACTTATATATATATCAAAAATGAATCCAGGTTCCAGAGAAGTACTAGCTTTCTTTTCATTATCTTACAAGGAAAACTGCTTCTCAGCATAGTCTTTTACAAGTCTTTCAAGTGATTAAGAAGCCCTTACAAGCTTTTTTCTTGGCTGTGATGTGACTAAAAATTAGAGTAGTGATAGTAACGGAAGAAAAGCCTATTTCAGCTTTTACTCATGAGTTCAGTAACATCTACTTTTTCAATTCCATTAACACTAGGAGCAAAATATACTCCCTGGTATGTACACACCCTGATAAACAGCCTCAACACATGGGGGAAGATTTGTCACAAATATCATGCAAATGTGTTACATATAAGTACATGAGTTCTATTTTTCCCCTCCAGCACCTGCTGGCACTTGTAAGTAAATAAGGAGGAAACAGAACCAGAGCTGTTAGCGCAGTCACAGATGAACCAGAAAGAGTGCCATCCTCACCGATCTTTCACATTATTTCCTCCATCACTTTTAGGCTTCTGTTTTACAGGGGAGAGGAGTCCATTTGCTGACTTGTTGGACAAAATGGTGTATTTTAATCAAATGCCCTTTTTTTCTCTTTTTGGGGCTGCCAACATTTTCTGTTTTTACTTCCGGTCCTCTGCACATTTTTCCGCATGTGGGCCTTTGCCATGGCTTTTCACTTCCTTAGCTTTCTGCATGTTTTTTGTTCTTTTTTAATGTCTTTTCATTGCCCACTGAGACGACATTTTATAGCCAACTATTCCCTGCTTTTACATTAAGAATTTGCTGGTCCTACAACCTATAAACTTCTTCCCTATGATTAAAGTATCTCTTCTTGCCCCCTTTTCTTCTGTGCCCTACTACAATGCTTCCTTTCAGTTTTCAGTGTTGACAAAAGGTTATAGCTGAAACATTAATCTGTCTTTTCTCTTTACAGATGTTGACGGATCTGCTGTATACTTTGAACATTTTCTGTTTTTCAGATTTCCAACATCTGCAATTAAAATTTTTTTTTGTTGTTGCTGATTCTGCATTTTAATATTTTCAGATATGTAACTCCTGGTCAGCTGTGTAGCTATGAATGTTCTCTTCTATAGTGCTTTTTAAAAATTCTATTTGTGCTGTTTTAGAATATAACAAGCTGCTGGTGTGGGATTGCACTTCTGGCTTTTTGCTAAATATCTTTAAAGCACTAAGTCCCAGTGGAAAAGAGAGCAACGGAGAACTGGCCTAACGGTCATTCAAAGATAAAACATTATCGGCATTGCCAGATACCACAAGGATTCCTGCGTGCATAGGAAATAAAGCCTGTATAGAAAAATATCTCTGGGGAAAATACTCTTTAGACTGATCTGACTTTGTTGTTTTTTAAGTATAAGTGCCTCTGGTTTCTTGTTAATTTAATTCTTCCAATAAATTTAACTTGTGTATATTTCAAACAGTTTCATAGGAACATAAAACAGGAGTAGGCCATTCAGCCCCTCAAGCCTATTCTGCCATTCAATGAGATCATGGCTGATCTGTATCCTAACTCCATTTACCCGTCTGGGCTCTATATCCCTTACTAACCCTTGACTAATAAAAATCTATTTCCGATTTATAGTTATTAATTGAGACAGTTCCACACTTCTACCACCCTCTGCATGAAGAAGTGTTTCCTAACTTCTCTCCTGAATGGCCTGGCTCTGATTTTAAGGTGATGTCCCCTTGTCCTTGACTCCCCCACCAGCAGATAACGTTTCTCTCTATCAACCCTATCAATTCCTTTCAAAATTCTAAAAACCTCAATCAAATCACCCTTCAGCCTTCTATATTCCAGGGAATACAACCCTAGTTTGTGTAATCTCTCCTCGTAATTTAACCCTTGGAGTTCAGGTATCATTCTGGTCATCTACGCTGCACTCTCTCCAAAGCCAATATATCCTTCCTACGGTGTGGTGCCCAGAACTGAACACAGTACTCTGGGTGTGGTCTAACTATGGCTTTATATAGCTGTAGCATAACTTCTACCCCCTTGTATTCTAGTCCACTAGATATAAAGGCCAGCATTCCATTCGCCTTTTTCATTATTTTCTGTACCTCTCCATGACATTTTAACGATCTATCCTTTTTAGGTGCAAAGTGGATGACCTCACACTTGCCTATGTTGAAATTGATTTGCCACAGTTTTGCCCATTCACTTAATCTATTAATATCTCTTGTAATTTTATGCTTCCATCTACACTGCTTACAATGCCGCCTATCTTTGTGCCATTGACAGACTTAGATATGTGGCTCTCTATTCCATCATCTAAGTCGTTAATAAATACAGTGAATAGATGAGGCCCCAAATCAGATCCCTGTGGGACACACTAGTCACATCCTGCCAATTAGAGTACCTGCTTATTATCCCTACTCTCTTGTCTCCTGCTGCTCAGCCAATTTCCTAACCAGGTCAACAATTTGCCTTCAATTCCATGAGCTTTAAATTTAGCTCACAGTCTCTTAAATGGAACCTTGTCAAATGCCATCTGGAAGTCCATATAAACTACATCCATAGACAATTCTTTCTTTATCACATAAAACCCCATGTCAGATAGCTGTGTAATTGGATCATTTTGCGGTTGAGTTCTTAGGAGCTGACAAGTGGGTGGGAAGGCAGAGATCCCACACCAACTAACCAGCGGCTTACTCACCAAACCAGATGATCAGCCTGAACGCTGTGAATCTATACCAGTGCAGTCACACAGAGAGGTTGCTTCAGCTACATCGTGGCTGTACAGGAAGGAAGAGCAGGCCACACAAACCTTTGCATCAGGCAGACTTGCTTATGCGAGGCAGTTTGACCAAAGGAAACTCGAGCAATATGATGCCAGACAAGCACCTTGTTGAATTGTGTTGAAACCATCACATGCAAAATGTGCAAGAGTGGTTGGTGCCAGGGAGGCATGTATACGCGTCCCATAGAGTTCTCCAGCTGGAGCAACTTGTCAGCATTGTTCTAGACAGCTTACCTGAGCAAGACTCTGAGCCATTTCTCTCCTTCACCAAACCGTTTCTCTCCTGTTTCTTGTAGGAGAGAAGTTATGTGACTTAAACTGTTCACTATAATGGAAGCCAGCCAAAGGCAGATCCAGTGGAGATGTCATCAAATGTTTTTTTTTCATTCAGGGGAATCTCAATGTGGGTTTGCAACAGGGTGACACAAATAAATAGGAATATCTCCTCTTGGAAGGAAATAGCTTGGGCAATTTATTTTTCTAGACTTTCTTTAAAGTAATTTCCCCTTCCCCTGAAGTCACACTCATGCTCACACTCACAAACACATTCACACACAGATGTTCTGCTTCAAGCATTCTTCCTGGAGTTGGAATTCTATTACTGTTCAGATGTGTGGTATCAAGAGCCAAACCCTAATTGAATCCAACAAAATTACACTGGTGGATCTTAGCAGGGACTATTGATCTATCACAGTTCAATTCAGGAATATGTTCAAGTAATTGAGAAATGTTTGTGTCTCCTTTAGTGTAAATTTAGGATAACAGACACTTGTTGACCATCTGGTATGCTCACAGATGTGCTATAGGGAGTCCACATGCCCAGAAAGGCCATCCAGTCTCTGAAGTCTTGTACATAGCTGAGTATGGCAACATAATGAGGTTAGAGTTCAAGGCTAATCTCTATATTGGCATTATCTAGGATTGAGAGACAATGGATGCTAATTGATTAACTTCACTGGCGGCATGCGTGACGTGGCACCAATTGTGTGAGTTGCCATGACTACTATCAACAACAAACAAAATTACTATGACCTGATTCCATCACCTCGCCATGGGGAACCATCCTTTTTTGCTAGACTTAGCTTAAAGACTGCTGAAAGGTACTTAACTGATGTATAGTTCGGCATATGTAAACAACTGGGAGTGAAGAGTTTTTTGTGCTTCAAGAGAGTCTTGAGAAGCAGAGAGCTTCTCTTTCCCTTTAACCCTCCCAGTCACTTTAACCTTCCCCATCCCACAAACACACTTGCACTCTGCACTACATCTTGTTTTTGAGCAATTTAGCTGTAGCTTTTTGGGTATTATATCTCATAACCTTATATCAGATACGTATAAGATGCACAGTCCGGGAACGTCTGAAGTCAAATCTTCAGAGCTGTAACTACAATCTGTTGTGTAATGATCAATTTGCTAATTGTTCTGTATTTCAATCTACAAAACTTGGCCTAGAAACTTGTGTGTGCCGATTTTTGAATGCCCAGGAGGCGCAGGGTACCATGCCTGCATCTGAATGGTGAGGCCCAAGGCTCCTCCGATATTGGGCCTCGGGCCTCATTTCCATGGAACCAGCGAATCGTAATTGAAGATTGGGCTACTGCAACACCTCAGGTAAGTGAGGGAGGGTGGGCAAGCAGGCCAGGAAAGGTGGCCGATTGGGCTGGGAGGTAGCGGTGGACGGGGGCGGCGACGGGTGGGGGCAGTGGTGGAGGGAGCGGTGGACGGGGGGGGAGAGGGTGGGAAGGAGAGGTAGCCGGGAAGGGTTCAGACGAGTATGGGGGCATTCATGCTGGTTAGAGCCACATTGTGTTGTGCGAGTTCAGTACCTGGCGAGTTAAATGCTGGGGCAATGGAAAACGGGTCCTGCAAAAGGTGCAGGACCCTAATTTAAATAAATTATTCTGCACTTTGAATGTTCCTGATGTGGGCTCCTGCCACCAGCGCATCTACCTTAGCCAATATGGCGGGTGTCACTTCCAGCTGGATGTGTGCGCGTGCTTCCTGCCCACCATATTGGGAGCTTAGTAAGCCAGTTAGTGCCTGAAAAATGGGCACTGCGTGGATGAATTTCTAGGCCCTTGTTAGCAAAGCAGTTAGTCACTAGCTTCACTTAGCTAATGTCAAATTACTCCTGTTAAGAGTGTCTTTATTAAATAACGTGCATTTTGAGCAATGCATCTACTCCAGTTTTTGTTACCTTTTGCTTATGTGCACAAGATCACAATTGTCTTTTTCTTGTTACACGGAGTGATGTTCTCCTTTTTGGCCATGGATTTGGCAGCTCCAGACTGAGTTGAGTCGTATAATGAAATTCATTCAAATTCTGTTTCTCATTATATTGCTTGATGTCAATATAATTATTGCCTGCTTGCTTTTTTTGTCTTTGTAGAGAGAAATTGTGAGCTGCTCTATGTTTTCAGACTCCAATGTCTCCTCAAGATGAAACTATTATTTTCACTGTGTGTCACTTTGCGATTTCATGCTGTTGTAAATAACATTCATTTGCTGCAGTGAATTCCTTTCTTTATTCTGGCTCCCAGCTATTTGGAGTCACAGATTCAGTCATATTTTTAGTTACATATATTGATTCTTTGGAAAAATAACTCACACAGCAACAATTTGCTGAATGGCTGCAGTATGTCAAATATCTGTATTGGTTGTTGATGTTACAGTGACACAAGTTTTAATGGGGGAGGGGGTGGGGCGTAGGGGAGTTAAAATCTTGGCCATAGAGTCAGTTTGAATTTTCACATATACTTTTATTCTGTACAGTACAAAGCACTAATAACAACAAATAAAAGTGTATTTATATAGCACCTTCAACATAGTAAAACGTCCTAAGGTGCTTCACAGGAGCGTTATCAAACAAAACTTGACATCGAGCCACATAAGGAGATATTAGGGCAGGTGGAGGTAGGTTTTAAGGAGCATCTTAAAGGAAGAAAGAGAGGTAGAGAGGCGGAAAGGTTTAGGGAAGGAATTCCAGAGCTTAGGGCCTTGGCAGCTGAAGGCACGGCCACCAAATGTTGAGCGAT
This sequence comes from Somniosus microcephalus, assembly GCF_052327205.1. Classification (NCBI taxonomy): domain Eukaryota; kingdom Metazoa; phylum Chordata; class Chondrichthyes; order Squaliformes; family Somniosidae; genus Somniosus; species Somniosus microcephalus. Next base: position 79,584,224 of record NC_140992.1, read on the forward strand.
TATAATCAGGGATGCTCAAGAGGCCAGAATTAGAGGAGCGCAGATATCTCGGTGGGTTGTGGGGTTGGAGGAGATTACAGAGATAGGAAGGGGCGAGGCCATGGAGGGATTTGAAAACAAGGATGAGAATGATAAAATTGAGGTGTTGCTTAACCGGGAGCCAATGTACGTCAGCAAGCACAGGGCTGATGGGTGAACGGGCATCTGAGTTTTGGTTGACCTCAAGTTTACAGAGGGATGAAAGTGGGAGGTCGGCCAGAAGTGCATTGGAATAGTCAAGTCTAGAGGTAACAAAGGCATGGATGAGGGTTTCAGCAGCAGATGAGCTGAGGCAGGGGCGGAGTCAGGCGATGTTCCGGAGATGGAAATAGGTGGTCTTAATGATGGCACGGATATGTGGCCGGAAGCTCATTTCGGGGTCAAATATGACACCAAGGTTGTGAATAGTCTGGTTCAGCCTTTGACAGTTGTCAGGGAGAGGGATGGAGTCAGTAACTAGGGAACGGAATTGGTGGCGGGGCCCGAAGACAATGGGGGGGATTTTAACTCAGGTGCGGGATGGTGTGTTATCCGAATTTCGTGTTTCCCACACGAATCTAAATGGATGTGGGAGATTGACGCAGTTTTAACTGAATTGGCCAATTGATTTCCAACGTGTGGGAAGCCTTTACAAATGGGTTTTTCATGACTGAAAGTCCCCTCTGATGACATCATCATTGCTGCTGCATTTAAGGTCCACAGCAAACCTTGCTTCTTCTGCAGACTGCCAAGCTTCTTGACTGTGCAGTGTGAGGGAGATGCAGCAAATATGACAAGCAGGAGGGCCAGGTCAGCTCCTCGCTTTGACAAGGTGGCACTGCAGGCATTAGTGGATGGGGCTAGGGCCAACAGGGAGGTGCTCTTCCTTCATCAGGGAGGAAGAGGCCTCCCACTCAGACCAAGGCAGTGTGGATGCAGGTGGCTGAGGAGGTCAACTCCTTGGAGTCACCCGCAGAACCTGGATACAGTGCAGGAAAAGATTTCATGACCTTCAGCGCACTGGAAAAGTGAGTATTGATTTCCCATCACCCTCAATCTGATCCCCATTGCCTTTCCTCACCAGCACTCAGCTTTAGCAATCTCTTCCTCCACATCCCACTTGACACTGACATCCATGCACCCTTACCCATTCCCTCTCTCTCTATGCTCACATTCACATAACTATTCCACCATGCAGCCCTCACACTCCCTATCACTCTGATGCTTTGAACACAACTGACAACACACAGGGAGGGCCCTTGGTCTTGCAACCTCACTCCATCTTTGTCTCCTTCTAAGTATCTATGCTATGCAATCTCTACACTCATGCCTTCATTCTCACTCAACCTCCACTTGTCTCCCTCATTGCAGGAAAGAGAGCTCACAACAAAAGAGAGCGAGCCAGGAAAGGAGGAGGGACAGCTTCAATAGCCCACCTGACCCCCTGGGAGGAGGCCGTCCTGGAAATTATGGGCATTGAGGATGATTCGCGCGTGGGGGACGGACAGACGGGTGCAACACAGCAAGCTGGTGACAGAAAAGTTTCCCATCTCTCTCTTTGACATTGCATGAGTCGCTGATAATGATTGTGAAGCTGTAACAGATGGACTTATGAGCATCTGCAAAAAGCTGTGTGCATGTAGCCTTTGCATCACATCTCTGACTCTTTCCTTTACTCCCCCACAGGACCATCACAAGCATCCGTCCCCCCTAGCCAGGAAGAAGGGGAAGCTGCAACCTCTGAGGGCGCAGCATCAGCAGAATTCAGCACACCCAGCACCAGCTCAGACACTCACACCTCGGTGGGGCTTTCGGGACATAGAGTAGTGTTGTCACCTGGTGTATCACAGCTCACAAGTGAGCATCAGCAGATTGTGGAGACAGGGACAGCAGTGGAGAGTCCTAGTCGGAGGGCGCAGGACTCTGCCAGTTTGGCTCAGCAGCATGTCGACCCTCTGCCTCTGGGCCCATCCATAAGATCAGAGGTGATGGAACTCCAGGCACAAATGCAGGAGTCTCTGGCAGGTTTTGGCTCTAGGGTCACTGCGAGTGTGGAGCGAATGGAGGAGTCCATAGCAAACATGAGCAGAGCCTTTGTGGAGTCATTAGCGCATGAACGCATCACCACAGAAAGGATGGCTACCTCCGTGGAAACGATTGCTACCTCCATGGTAAGGCTGGCTACCGTACAGGAGAGGATGGCTACAGTAGAGGAGAGGAGGGCTACGGCCGCGGAGGAGCTTAGTCGCCAGGGTATGGAAAACATGGTCATTGTTCAGAATAGAATGACGTCTCTTGAGGAGTGATGGGCATCTATTGAACAGAGAAATCAGACCTTCATGGAAGTCCTTCTGAGTAGGACTGCCATTGCCGATATGGGTCCCCATGGCCCCCCTGATGTGCAGCAAGGTGCTCTCCAGCCACTTCCAGGCGCTGGCCCCTTCTGGCCTGTGCAGCTTCAGGTGGGTGAGCAGCAGCCTGGCGCTCCTGCTGCTGCTGATGTTGCTGGTACTGCTGTTGTTCCTGGTTCTACTGCTGCCGCGGCTAGAGCTCGAGCTTCTCTAATGCCCAGATGGGAAGGAAATAAATGGCTCCCCTGCTTCTGATATATGCCTCTGTTGAGGAAACGCTGAGTGAAGGTGGCGAGAGCGGTTTCCCAGGAGGCCACACTGGAGATGGGTGTGAGGCTCCAACCTTCCAGAGGTGTGGTTAAGCCTTCTAAAAGTTGCCCCAGACCTGAGACCACTAAGTACTGCTACCTGCAAATGATGGCTGATCAAATCTCCTCTTTAATGGTTGATTTGCAGTTGACAGTCAGCAATCCAATAGTGCTCCTGCCAGGTTTCACATTCATGTTTCCCACCAGGCGTGTTTTACGTGGGAAAAGGGTTAAATTTGCAAGGGCCTGTTAAAATAGGATTATAGAGGTCATTTAGTGGTTATTAAGTGCCTTAAAGACCAGTCCCGCCTTTTGGATGCGGGACGGAGTCGGGACCATCAGACACGCCTGAGTTAAAATTGCTCGGAGTCGGGAACCAGGCGGGGGTGGTCCCGCCCACCAGTTTTTGCGATTTTAACCCCCCACACGTCTCCAAGCCCGGCTCCACAGCTCAATGAAAATCGAGCCCAATGGCTTCGGTCTTCCCAATATTTAGTTGGAGGAAATTTCTGCTCACCCAGTACTGGATGTCGGACAAGCAGTCTGACAATTTAGAAACAGTGGAAGGGTCGAGAGAGGTGGTGGTGAGATAGAGCTGGGTGTCATCAGCGTACATGTAGAATGTTATATATAGTCTTCTGATTTGCGGTGGTTTTAGTTTCTTTTTAGTATTACTTCTGTTATGAAAGCTGACCTGTGTGATGAAATATTCCATTCATCACTGCCTGTGACTGTGGTCGGTTTCAGTTTCATTTCCCTTCCCCCAGTTCCGTTTCCTCACCATTGTATTGTATATTGGAATGTGTTGTGTGTAGGGCTCCGCCCATACCTGGCCCCTATGTAAGCAAGCTCAGTCTGGCCTCATATCCAGTACTGCAGCCCTCCGGATGGAAGATACCTCTCTCCACTACGTGTTACCTTCTAAGTTAATAAAAGCCTTGTTTTGTTTCGCTAACATCGAGTCTCGGAATTATTGAGGCACATCAATTTTATTAACTTATTTTGCAACACAATGGATCAACTCCTGAAACCCGAACGTTTGGATTTGGATCAGCATGCTCCGGACGCATCAGCACGCTTCGGACACTGGTTTATGTGTATGGAATTCTTCCTGGACAATTCTGCAGCCGTCAAAGACGCTATGGACGCTGCGAGTATGAAACTCGGAATTCTGCGGAATTGGGTAAGCCACCGGGTTTACCCCCTCATCCAAGACGCCGACACGTACCTGGCCGCCTGCGACATCTTAAAGGCGCATTACCAGCAGCCTACGAATGAGGTGTATGCTAGGCATCTGCTCGCTACTCGCGCACAGCGACCTGGGGAATCGGTGGAGGAGTTCCTAGGCACCCTGAAAATGCTTGGCAAAGACTGCAAGTGCCGAGATGTAAAAGCCGCAGTGTACACTGACGAGGTTGTTCGCGATGCCTTTATCACAGGCCTCAGCTCCACTTACATCTGGCAAAGACTGCTGGAAAAAACGGGATTGGACCTGAAACAGGCTGCGGACACCGCGCGATCCCTGGATGTGGCCCAGAGAAACTCGGACGCCTACTCTTCAGCCCGCGCCATCCACACCGCCACGTGTGCACCAAGGGCGCTGCCATCTTGGAAGGCATCTTCCCCGCCCGGCAGCCCGACACCGTCGGGGCCCCGCTCTCCCCCCAGAAGCCCTACGACAGCCGCGACGCGTCGGGGACCCAACTGCTACTTCTGCGGGCAGCCAAAGCACACCAGAAACCTGTGCCCGGCGAAAGGCACCACCTGCTTTAAGTGCGGTAAGAAGGGGCACTTCGGGAAGGTGTGCAGAGGGAACCCCGCCGGAAAACCAACCGCCGGAAAACCCGCCACCGCCGCGTGCGCGCCGTGGGAGCAGCCATCTTGGACGCCATCTTGCCCGACCTCGTGGGGTCCGCCATCTTATGAGCAGACAGCGTGGACGCCATCTTGTCTCGATCAGGGCCCTACAGTGGCATCGGTCACAGTGGACCAGACCAGGCCGCACCCGCTATCCAAATCAATGGTGGACATCGAGGTAAACGGGTGCCGGGTTAAATGTTTAATTGACAGTGGAAGCACGGAGAGTTTTATCCACCCTGAACTGGCACAACAACTCTCCCTAAAGGTGGTCCCTACTCAGGGTACCATCTCTATGGCTGATAAAACCCAGACATCGACCATTCTGGGTTACTGCACGGTACAATTGTCTGTTAACGGAACTGTATATGATAATTTTAAAGTATTAATCATGAAGAATGTATGTGCGAGCGTGATCTTGGGCCTGGATTTCCAGTGCAACCACCAAAGCATCACGCTCAAGTACGGTGGGTCCCAGCCGCCCCTCACAGTGTGCGGTCTGGCTACCCTGAAGGTAAAGCCACCTTCGCTATTCGCGAACCTTACCCCTAACTGCCGGCCAATAGCGACCAAAAGCAGGAGGTACAGCTGGGAGGACAGGCGGTTTATCGCGACCGAGGTAGACAGGCTCCTGAAAGAGCGCATTATTGAACGCAGCAACAGCCCGTGGCGCGCCCAAGTGGTAGTGGTAAGGGGTAGCGAGAAGAAACGGATGGTGATCGACTATAGCCAAACGATCAACAGGTACACCCAACTAGACGCCTACCCGCTACCCCGCATATCAGAAATGGTGAACCAAATCACCCAATACCGGGTGTTCTCCACCATCGACCTTAAGTCAGCGTACCACCAGCTCCCTATCAGACCAGAGGACCGCCCGTACACCGCCTTCGAGGCGAACGGACGCCTCTACCAATTCCTCAGAGTCCCCTTTGGGGTGACGAATGGGGTCTCGGTCTTCCAGAGGGAGATGGATCGCATGGTCGATGACCACCACTTGCAGGCAACCTTCCCCTACCTCGACAACGTCACCATCTGCGGTCACAACCAGCAGGATCACGACTCGAACCTCGAGAGGTTCCTGGAAACCGCACAAAAACTCAACCTCACCTACAACGAGGACAAGTGTGTTTTCAACACCACGCGCCTCTGCATACTAGGCAGCGTGGTGGAGAATGGGGAAATCGGACCAGACCCCGACCGATTGCGCCCCCTATGGGAGCTGCCCCTGCCCAACACTCCCAAAGCCCTGAAAAGGTGCCTGGGGTTATTTTCTTATTATTCCCAATGGGTCCCCAACTACTCCGACAAAGCCCGCCCCCTCTTGAAAGCATCCTTTCTTCCGCTCTCTGCTGAGGCCCACGCCGCCTTCAAAAGCATTAAGCAGGATATTGAGCGGGCCACGCTACAGGCAGTGGACGAGAACACTCCATTTCAAGTGGAAAGTGATGCGTCTGACTTCGCCTTGGCGGCCACCCTCAACCAGGCGGGGCGGCCCGTAGCTTTCTTCTCGAGGACCCTCCAAGGGCCCGAGATCAGACACTCCTCCGTGGAAAAGGAGGCCCAAGCCATCGTGGAGGCAGTGCGCCACTGGCGCCACTACCTAGCCGGCAAACGCTTCACCCTACTTACCGACCAGCGGTCGGTAGCGTTTATGTTCAATAATAAACAGAGGGGGAAGATCAAAAATGATAAGATTCTTAGGTGGCGGATCGAGCTCTCCACCTTCGAGTATGACATCATTTACCGGCCAGGGGCCCTTAACCAATCCCATGACGCCCTCTCACGAGGGATGTGTGCCAGCGCCACCGGGGATCGGCTACAGACCCTCCACAACGACCTCTGCCACCCAGGGGTCACGCGGCTGTTCCACTTCATAAAGTCCCGTAACTTACCCTACTCGATTGAGGAAGTTCGGTCTCTGACCAGGAACTGCCGCACTTGCGCTGAGTGCAAGCCTCGGTTCTACCGCCCAGATAGAGCCCACTTAATCAAAGCTACACGGCCCTTTGAGCGGCTCAGCTTAGATTTCAAGGGCCCCCTCCCGTCAGTCGACCGCAATGTTTACTTCCTGAACATTGTGGACGAATACTCCCGGTTCCCATTCGCCTTCCCCTGCCCAGACATGACCAGCGCCACGGTCATTAAATGCCTCAACAGCCTGTTCTGCCTGTTCGGTATGCCGAGCTACATCCATACGGATAGGGGGGCGTCCTTCATGAGTGAAGAGCTACGCCAGTACATGCTGTCCAAGGGGATCGCCACGAGCCGTACCACCAGCTACAACCCCCGGGGTAACGGCCAAGTGGAGCGAGAGAACGGGACAGTATGGAAAGCAGTCACTCTAGCTCTAAGGACCAAGGGCCTCCCTATCTCCCGCTGGCAGGAAGTCCTCTCGGATGTGCTCCATTCGATACGGTCGCTATTGTGTACTGCCACTAATACCACGCCTCATGAACGAATGTTTGTATTTCCCCGGAAATCCACCTCAGGCGTATCCATGCCGTCATGGCTCTCCACCCCAGGTCCGGTATTCGTGCGAAGGCATGTGAGGGGCCACAAGACGGACCCTCTCGTGGAGCCAGTGTACCTACTCCACGCCAACCCCCAATACGCATATGTCCGGCACGCCGACGGAAGGGAGGACACCGTGTCCATAAAAGACGTTGCCCCAGCCGGTAACGACAACAACCACGGCGATAGCAGCGACAACGATCGCAGCAACTCTTACCCACCCACTACTCTTTCATCACCCCCGGAAGAACATCGACCAACGGCACCCCCACCAACTACCCCTTCAACAACCCTGGCGGCACCCCCGGCAGAGACCCAGGAGGCTACCGGGGACACCCAGCCGACACCCGCGGCACCACAACAGCCACGTCGGTCGCAGAGGACTATCAAACCCCCGAACAGACTAAATCTATAGAAGGGGTGAATGTGATGAAATATTCCATTCATCACTGCCTGTGACTGTGGTCGGTTTCAGTTTCATTTCCCTTCCCCCAGTTCCGTTTCCTCACCATTGTATTGTATATTGGAATGTGTTGTGTGTAGGGCTCCGCCCATACCTGGCCCCTATGTAAGCAAGCTCAGTCTGGCCTCATATCCAGTACTGCAGCCCTCCGGATGGAAGATACCTCTCTCCACTACGTGTTACCTTCTAAGTTAATAAAAGCCTTGTTTTGTTTCGCTAACATCGAGTCTCGGAATTATTGAGGCACATCAATCTGCAACTGTTTCACTGTTTTGTTAAACATAACGGAAGTATGTCAAATGCTGACTCAAAACTTTAGCCACAAGAACCATAACTGATCTGTAACTGGTTTTTAATTTTCTTACAGTGAAGAGAGAGCTCCACAAAGGGACTTAAAAGGTAACTCCATGGTATTACTGCTATTTCTGGCTTTTTTATGTATACTTGAAACTGTTGTACATTTTGTGTGTAGTCTGGAAGGACTGCAACAAATTAAGGCCTTGCAAAATATGTTAATATGGAAATGTTGAAAATAGGTAAGGCCAGGGACAGTACTTTCTGTGCAAATTACTCTTGTGTCATTCTCTTAAAAGGAGATCACAGTACTTTATCCCTATTAGGACAAATCCTCACCTTGGACAGCATTTGTGGTCATATGGAGTCCATCATTTTGGGTCTGCCTTCCCAAGCTTCTATGGTGACATAAGTTTTCGGAGTGACCTGCAGGCATCCCAGAGTGGTACTATTGAAATCAGTGGGAGCGGGCACTCTGGGCCAGTCTGTGGACCAATGTAGAACTGGACATCCCATGGCATTGCTCACAGGTCATCTAGATTCTGGAGCATGTTTGATGTTTAGCTATGAAGATGAAGCTGTGGTTAAATTGTTTTGTCCCTGTAAGTACCACTGCTGAAATATTTCCTGTGGGAAAGTGGTCTAAATAGGCAAATCCATGTCATTTTTACAACTCCTGCCATCAATTAGAGGTGCTATATAAATGCACATTGTTGCTGTTAGCTGGTGAGATGTACAGCTTTTTGTTTTTAACTGACAGGATATCAAACTGCTGCAGTAGTAGGCACTTCAACAGCAACAACTTGCATTTATGTAGTGCCTGTGATGTAGGGAAATGTCCCAAGGCATGTCACTGAGATGTAATCAGACAAAAGTGGATGCTGAACCAAAGAAGGAGATATTGAACCGTGACTAAAGCTTTGTCTTAAAGAAGGAGTAGGTTAGGGTGGGACTTCCAGAGCATAGTTGCTAGATCGCTGTAGGCACATCCAGCAATGGTGGAGCGGGGTGGGAGGTGAAATGCACATGAGGCCAGAGTCAGAGGAATGGAGAGTTCTAGGGGGTTGTAGGACTGCAGGAGATTATAGAGATAGGGAAGGGCAAGGACATGAATGTATTTAAACACAATGGCCCAGAACTTCGGGTCTCCATGGGTGAGTACGCACAGGGTACTCACCCGTAGGCCCGATGGAAGTGCCGGTTTCCTGCATGCACTGCGCAGGCGCGGGAAACCAGCACTTCCGTTCCTCTGAAAGCAGGGGTTCAGAGGTCGAACGCGTGCACGGGAGAGGCTGCGCGTGCGCATCAAACGTAGTTTTTTTTTACAGGTTTTTCCGTGAGGGTAAGTCTGCAGAATTTACCCATATAAAAAGCAGGCGTAAGGCCTGCTTTTTACAAGGTAAGTGGTGAATTAATTAAAATTAAAATATTTTTTCCACAGGTTTATTATTTTTAAATACTTTAAAGCAAGGTAAGTTTATTTTTAGCCCCGTTAGAATATAACATTATTTTTTTCAAATAGTTATTTCATGTAATTTATAGTTTATTTAAAAAATGTGATTTAAAAAAAAATTATTTGAAGTTTTAGTGCTATTTTGGGGCCGTAGCATTTATAAGTCTTGACAGCACTTCCTGTCAAGAATTATGAATGGAGCATTCCCTGCTCCGATTGTCTGCCCATGGCCCACGTGATCCCAGGGGACACTTCGAACTAACTGTGCCCCTGGGATACGCAAGCACTGCGTGCTGGCAGCTGGACCAGGCCCCGGATCGGAATTCCACGGGGCCCTACTGCTCAACGGCCGGCGCGCAAGCTAAGTGCAGGTCGGGGGCTTGCACCCGCGGGAAGCCCCCAACCTGAATTTCTGGGCCAATATATTAAATTGTAGACATTGAGGGACCAGGAGCCAATGTAGGGTAGAAGATGGGAGACCAGACAGGATAACATTGGAACACTCAAGTCTGAAGGTGACAAAGGCATGGATGAGGGTTTCAGAGGCAGGCTGGTGGAGATGGGCAATATTACGGAGATGGAAGTAGATGGTGTTTATGATGAAAAGTATATGGGATCAGAAGCTCAGCTCGGGGCTGAATGGTACCCCAAAATTATGAACAGTCTAGTTCAGCTTGAGACAGTGGCTGGAGAAGGGGATGGAATCTGTGGCAAGAGTACGGAGTTTGTGATGGAGGCCCAAGAAGATGGCTTAAGTCTTCCCAATATTTAACTGGAGGAAATTGAGGCACATCCATGACTGGATATCGGATAAGCAGTCCAACAGCATAGAGGTAGTGGAGGGATTGTGAGATGCAGTGGAGAGGTAGAGCTTTGCATCACCTGCATACAGGTGGAAGATGGCCCCATGTCGCCGAAGGACAAGCATGTAGACGAGGAAGAGAAGGGACCAAGAACAGATCCATGGGTGACTCTGCAAGGCTGGGAAGACAAGCCATTGCTGGTGATGCTCTGGCTATGGTCAGATACGTAAGTATGGAACCAAGCAAGGACTATCCCACTGAGCTGGACAATGGAGGAAAGTTGTAGTGTATGTACCTTTAAGAGCCCCTGTGTACTGTAATACCGGTAGTGACCACTCGGGTATATAAGCCTGTATAGCGTCTTGTATCTTTTAGTTCACCTCCGTTCAGTAAACACCTGTTAAACCAACTCCTGCATTCCGTGTCTCCATTAACACATGGATACAACAGTGGCGACGAATTGGAAACAGACTTACCTGCAATTCGGCAGCACCTCAAGGAGATCGATTCCTCAGACGAAGGTCGAAGAAAAAAAAACGAAAAAAAAAACTGTGGTTTCACCAGCTAGCCGGGCTGGTGGCAGGTACTGCACTAATCCTTCCTGGGCGGCGGGCTGGGGCTCAATCGGGTGGCTCTGCAGCGGGGCCAAGCAGCGAGTTGGAAGGCGGAGGCAAACAGAGACGGAGGGTGGAGCACTCGGGAGACGGCCGGCGCTGCAAAGCAGGCCAGCGCTCGGACCAAGCAGAGGGAGGGAAAAGTCCCAGAGAGTCCGGCGGGAACGCGTCTCCAACTATTAAAAATATCTGTGTAAATAAAAACCGCGGAGAACAGCGTTGTCAGCAGCGGCAGCGGCGGGAAAGCGCATGAGGCGCCATTTTTTCTCGGCAGGGAAGAAAGGAAAGCGCGGGAGGCGCCATTTTTGATTTTCAGGATGCCTAAGACTGGCAATATTACTGCTTTCGATAGTAATATAGAGGATTGGACCACATATGTGGAAAGTGTGGAGGTATATTGCACAGCGAATGAAGTAGAGGATGATAAAAAGGCATCGGTACTTCTAAATCTGATGGGCGCAAGGACATATGGGCTGTTACGAAACTTAATTACTCCAGCCAAACCGATGGACAAGAATTTTAAGGAGATTGTTGATACCCTACAGGAGCACTTAAACCCAACACCGCTGCTGATAGCGGAACGATTCAAATTCTTCAGGAGGAATCAGCACAAGAATGAAAGTAATGCTGATTACCTCACCGAATTAAGAAAGCTGTCAAAGCACTGCCAATTCGCGGCAGGACTGGCAGATTCTCTACGAGACAAATTTGTCTGCGGTCTCCTAAGTGAAGGAACACAGAAAAGGCTACTTTCTGAGAAAGATTTGACACTGGACAAGGCTTTCAGTGTGGCTGTATCATACGAAGCAGCAGCAAGAGGAGCTGCAGAGATACAGCAAAAGCCACAGGACTTCGGCACCCATGAAATGACACGGGGTTTTGAGAGATGTTATCGCTGCGGCAGATCCACCCATGACCAGAGGGACTGCTGGTTCAAGGACAAAGCATGCAGGCAATGCGGAAAGATGGGACACATTGCACGTGTCAAAAAATCCACTGACAAAAAAAAAATCAATAAGGAAAAGTACAGAAAGGTACAAATGATGACAGACAGTAGCTCCGAAGACCAGAAGAGCGATAGCGACTCCGGAAACAAGAGACTAAGCTGCCTCAAATTACATAATGTAATTGCCAAAGAAGATTACCAGACCATTTGGGTTACCCTCACGATAGCGGGGTCCCCAGGTAAAATGGAGCTAGATACAGGATCCGCTCTGACTGTCATAAGTCGACAGGATTACGAGCGGCTATTTCCGCATATACCTTTGAAAGACACACCCATTATCTTGAAGACATATACGGGGCAGAAAGTATACCCCAGAGGGAAAATAAGGGTGCCTGTTGTATACGACGGCAAGGAAATACAGAAGTTGTATTTATACGTTCTGCAAGATGGTGGTCCACCGCTGTTGGGACGTGAATGGATCAGGAAGATAAGTTTAGACTGGCACTCCATTCAGGCACTGACGGTGACCAGTAAGAAAAAAAATGATGATGACGTCATACCTGAACGATTAAAAGACATCTTGGCCAACGCCAAAGAAGTGTTTCAACAGGAACTAGGAACCTTGAAAGGCGTCACCGCCTCAATAAAAGTGGAAGATGCGGCAATTCCCAAGTTTTTTAAGGCAAGGCCAGTGCCATACGCAATTCGTCCAGCAGTCGAGGCAGAGCTGGGGAATTTGGAAAAGGCAGGCGTGTTATCCAAGGTAGATTGGAGCGAGTGGGCAACGCCCATCGTCCCGGTCATGAAGAAAACGTTGAATAATGATAAATCTGAAGAACAGAGAAAAATTCGCATCTGTGGGGACTTCAAGGTGACTGTAAACCCGATCCTTCACACGGTACAGTATCCTCTTCCGAGGATAGAAGATATTTTCGCCTCACTATCCGGAGGGAAACGTTTCACCAAAATTGACTTGGCACAGGCATATCTACAGATGGAGGTTGAGGAGGCCTCTATAAAGTATCTCATGATAAACACACACAAAGGCCTGTACCAGTACAATCGACTGGTTTTCGGAATAGCATCAGCTCCAGCTATCTGGCAAAGAGCTATGGAGCAAGTCCTGCAAGGGATTCCGGGGACTCAATGCTACCTAGACAACATCCTCGTAACAGGAGAAAACGACAATGAGCACCTTGCCAATTTGGAGCAGGTGCTCACTAGGCTGAGAGAATGGGGCCTACGAGCAAATCGCCCCAAGTGCGAATTTTTCCAGAAACAAGTATCATATTGTGGCCATATAATTAACGAAGAAGGGTTGCATAAGTCACCTGAAAAAATTGAAGCAGTCATAAAAGCCCCAGCACCTGAAAATGTCTCACAATTAAGGTCGTTCCTGGGATTGATAAATTACTATCATAAATTTTTACCGAACTTGTCAACTGTTCTGCACCCTCTTAACGCACTGCTACAAACGGGAGTAATTTGGAAATGGAATGAAGACTGTAAACGTGCCTTCCATAAATGCAAAGGCTTGATCACGTCCAAGGAAGTGTTGGCTCATTACAACCCATCACTGCCAATCAGACTGGCGTGCGATGCACCCCCTTACGGCGTAGGAGTGATATTATCGCATAGATTCCCTGATGGCTCGGAGCGGCCGATAGCTTTTGCGTCACGCTCATTGAACTCAGCTGAGCGTAACTATGCCCAGATCGACAGGGTAGAAGAGGCACCTACAGTGGACCCAATGGAGATGTTCCACTCAACCATAGTGGAATGTCTACCAGTAACAAATTCTACCATTGAAAAGGAAACGAGAAATGACCCGACTCTCTCACGAGTCTACGATTTAATGGTGAAGGGATGGCCAGCACATGGCAAACCACTGTTGCCAGCATTCTCGCAAAGAAGAGAACAGCTGTCAGTGTGCCGAGGAACCTTGATGTGTGGATCCAGAGTGGTGATTCCACCCAAACTCCAGGATAAAGTGCTAAAGGAGCTTCACGAGGGGCATCTGGGTGGAGTGAAAATGAAGAACCTAGCCAGAGCGTTTGTGTGGTGGCCAGGTATCGATGGAGACATCGAAGAAATGACCAAGAGCTGTCTAGGATGCGAGAAGGTCCAAAACGCCCCACCACAAGCCCCTCTACATCCATGGGAGTGGCCCTCATCTCCATGGCAAAGGGTACATAGCGACTTTGCTGGTCCATTTATGGACTCAATGTTCTTAATCGCGGTTGATGCACACTCCAAGTGGCCAGAGGTAATAAAGATGTCCTCCACCACCACGGAAAAAAACATCACAGTATTAAGGACCATATTTGCCAGGAATGGGCTGCCTGAACAGATCTGTTCTGATAATGGACCGCAATTTGTGTCCGAAGAATTCAGGTAGTTCTTAAAAAACAATGGGGTTAAGCACTACACGTCCGCCCCATACCATCCCGCCACCAATGGATTAGCTGAAAGGTTTGTCCAGACCTTCAAGAAGGCCATAAAGGCCATGGGTAATGAAGACATAAATCTACAACATAAGGTAGATAACTTCTTGTTTGCGTACAGGAATGCAACACATGTGGTTACAAACCAAACTCCCGCCATGATGTTTTTCAACAGAAGACTAAGATGCCGGCTGGATTTGATCAAGCCAAATATCAGAAGGGACGTAGAGAACCGGCAATTTCAAGGCATGAATGAAAGGCCAACTAGAACCTTCCAGATAGGTCAACAAGTTTTGGCCCGGGACTACCGTACCGAGAAATGGCAGCCTGGAACTATTTGCACACGACTAGGACCGCTGATGTATACTGTGGACATTGGAGAAAGCATAATAAGGCGCCATGCTGACCAGATCATAGAGTCATCCGAAAAGGGACAACCTACACCACAACTCTATACGCCTAATGATGAAGCAGAGATACCCATAGTATCTACCTCCGATCCGGTGATACTGGAACCAGATGAACCCAACACTGGCATTCAAGCCGAATCGACCTTGCCAAAAGAACCTACTACACCACCGAAAACTACTACACCACCGAGGCGTTATCCGGACCGAGTCAGGAAGCCTCCAGAGAGACTGACTTATAATTGATTAACTGCAGCAAATGTGTAGATTATTGTTCTTGTAAACATGTTAATTAATGATTACTTAAAATGTTATGTACTAATTATCTAAAAGGGGAGGAATTGTAGTGTATGTACCTTTAAGAGCCCCTGTGTACTGTAATACCAGTAGTGACCACTCGGGTATATAAGCCTGTATAGCGTCTTGTATCTTTTAGTTCACCTCCAGACTTTGTTCAGTAAACACCTGTTAAACCAACTCCTGCATTCCGTGTCTCCATTAACACACGGATACAACAAAAGTCAAGGCAGCAAGAGGGTCAACTGTGTCAAAGAGTGCAGAGAGGTCAAGGAGGACGAGTAGGGATAATGCACCATGGTCACAGTCATTTTTACAGAAGATGTCATATGTAACATCGGTTAGGATCGTTTCAGTGCTCTGGCAGGGACAGAAACCCAATTGGAGAGTGCATGATGGGCGATGGGAGAGAAACTAGAGAAAGGCACAGGTTTGGGGATAGAAACATAGAAACATAGAAGATAGGAGCAGGAGTAGGCCATTCAGCCCTTCGAGCCTGCTCCGCCATTCAATGAAATCATGGCTGATCATCCAAATTCAGTACCCTGTCCCTGCCTTCTCCCCATATCCCTTGATCCCTTTAGCCTTAAGAAATATATCCAACTCTTTTTTGAATATATTTAATGAACTGGCCTCCACCGCCCTCTGTGGCAGAGAATTCCACAGGTTCACCACTCTCTGGGTGAAGAAATTCCTCCTCATTTCAGTCCTAAATGGCTTACCCCTTATCCTTAGACTATGACCCCTGGTTCTGGACTCCCCGGCCATCAGAAACATCCTTCCTGCATCTAGTCTGTCCAGGCCTGACAGAATTTTATAGGTTTCGATGAGATTCCCTCTCAATCTTCTAAACTCCAGTGAGTATAATCCCAATCGACACAATCTCTCCTCATACGTCATTCCTGCCATCCCAGGTATCAGCCTGGTGAATCTTCGCTGCACTCCTTCCATGGCAAGAACGTCCTTCCTCAGGTAAGGTGACCACAACTGCACACAATACCCAAGGTGCGGTCTCACCAAGGCCCTGTACAACTGTAGCAAGACATCCTTGTTCCTGTACTCGAACCCTCTTGCTACGAAGGCCAACATACCATTTGCCTTCTTAACCGCCTGCTGCACCTGCATGCTTACCTTCAGCGACTGGTGCACAAGAACACCCAGGTCTCTTTGCGCTTCCCCTTCTCCCAATCTACTGCCATTCAAATAATAATCTGCCTTCCTGTTTTTGCCACCAAAGTGGATAACCTCACATTTATCCACATTATAGTGCATTTGCCATGTTTCTGCCCAATCACCCAATCTGCCCAAATCGTACTGGAGTTTCACGACATCCTCCTCACAGCTTACCCTCCCACCCAGCTTTGTATCATCTGCAAATTTGGAGATATTACATCCAATTCCCTTGTCCAGATCATTAATATATATTGTGAACAGCTGGGGTCCTAGGACCGATCCTTGCGGTACCCCACTAGTCACTGCCTGCCGCTCAGAAAACGACCCGTTTATTCCAACTCTTTGCTTTCTGTCCGCCAACCAGTTCTCTATCCAAGTCAATACCTTGCCCCCAATCCCATGTGCCTTAATTTTGCACGCTAATCTCTTATGTGGGACCTTATCGAAAGCCTTCTGAAAGTCCAAATACACCACATCCACTGGTTCTCCCTTATCTATTTTACCAGTTACATCCTCAAAAAATTCCAGTAGATTAGTCAAGCATGATTTACCTTTAGTAAATCCATGTTGACTTTGTCCGATCCTGTCACTGCTTACCAAGTGCTCTGCTATTACATCTTTTATAATAGATTCTAGCATTTTCCCCACTACCGATGTCAGGTTTACCGGTCTATAATTCCCCACTTTTTCTCTACCACCTTTTTTGAATAGTGGGGTAACATTAGCTACCCTCCAATCCATGGGTACTGTTCCAGAGTCTATCGAGTTCTGGAAGATGACCAGCAATGCATCTACTATTTCTAGGGCCACTTCCTTAAGTACCCTGGGATGTAGATTATCAGGCTCTGGGGATTTATCGCCCTTCAGTTCCGTCAATTTTCCTAACACCATTTCCCTACAAATACTGATTTCTTTGAGTTCCACCCTTTCATCAGGCCCTATGTTCCCCGGCATCTCTTGGAGGTTATTTGTGTCCTCCTTTGTGAAGACAGAACCAAAGTATGAATTTAGTTGGTCTGCCATTTCTTTGTTTCCCATTATAAATTCCCCTGATTCTGACTGTAAGGGACCTACGCTTGACTTCACCAATCTTTTTCTCTTCACATATCTATAAAAGCTTTTACAGTCAGCTTTTATGTTCCCTGCAAGCTTACTCTCATATTCTATTTTCCCTTTCTTAATTAATCCCTTTGTCCTCCTTTGTTGAATCCTAAACTGCTCCCAATCCTCAGGATTATTGCTTTTTCTGGCCAATTTATATGTCGTCTCCTTGGATCTTATGCTATCCCTAATTTCCCTTTGTTAGCCACGGTTGAGTCACCTTTTTTGTTTTATTTTTATGCCAAACTGGGATAAACAAATTCTGCAGCTCATCCATTCGGTCTTTGAATGTTTGCCATTGCCTATCCACCGTCAACCCTTTGAGTGCCATTCCCCAATCAATCCTACCCAACTCGCTCCTCAGACCATCGTAGTTTCCTTTATTTAAATTGAGGACCCTAGTCTCTGAGTCAACTACTTCATTCTCCATCTTAATGAAGAATTCGATCATATTATGATCGCTCAGACCCAAGGGGCCTCGTACAACAAGATTGCTAATTAATCCTTTCTTGTTACATAATACCCAGTCTAAGATGGCCTGATCTCTGGTTGGTTCCTCGACATATTGGTCCAGGAAACCATCCCGTACACACTCCAGGAATTCCTCCTCCACAGTGTTGTTACTAATTTGGTTGGCCCAATCTATATGTAGATTAAAGTCACCCATGATGACTGCTGTGCCCTTATTGCACGCTTCTTTAATTTTCCTTTTAATGCCATTCCCAACCTCCGTCTTACTGTTGGGAGGTCTATATACCACTCCCACTAATGTTTTTTTCCCCTTAGTACTTCTCGATTCTACCCATACAGATTCCACATCATCAGAGCTAATATCCTTCATTACAATTGTATTAATCCCTTCTTTAACCAGTAATGCTACCCCATCTCCCTTTCCTTTTTGCCTATCTTTCCTGAATATCGAATACCCCTGGATGTTGAGTTCCCAGTCTTGGCCATCCTAGAGCCACGTTTCCGTAATCCCAACCAAATCATATTCGTTTACCTCTATTTGCACAGCCAATTCGTCCACCTTATTACAAATGCTCCTCGCATTAAGACACAAAGCCTTCAGGCTTGTTTTTTTAACGCTCTTAGACCTATTAGAATTATTATTTACTGTGGCCACGTTTGATTTAAACTGTTGATTTCTCTGACTGCCACTTTTGTTTTTCTCCTTCCTATCTTTTGCTTTTATCCCTGTTTCCCTTTCCTCTGTCTCCCTGCTCAGGTTCCCAACCCCCTGCCGTTTTAGTTTAAACCCCCCCGAACAGTGCTAGCAAACCTCCCCGCAAGGATATTTGTCCCGCTCTGGTTCAGGTGCAACCCGTCCGACTTGTACAAGTCCCACCTTCCCCAGAAGCAGGCCCAGTGATCCAGGAAACTAAAGCCCTCCCTCCTGCACCAACTCTTTAGCCACGCATTCATCTGCTCTATCCTCCTATTCCTATACTCACTAGCACGTGGCACCGGGAGTAATCCAGAGATTACAACCTTTGAGGTCCTGCTCTTTATTATCCTAGCTCCCTAAATTCTTGCTGCAGGACCTCATCCCTCTTCCTACCCATGTCATTGGTCCCAATGTGAACCACGACCTCTGACTGTTCACCCTCCCCCTTCAGAATGCCCTGCAGCCGTTCAGTGACATCCTTGACCTGGCACCAGGGAGGCAACAAACCATCCTGGAGTCACGTCTACGGCCACAGAAACGCCTATCTGTTCCCCTTACGATAGAATCCCCTACCAGTATTGCTCTCCCACTCTTTTTCCTCCCTTCCTGAGCAGCAGAAGCACCCCTGGTGCCGGGAAGTTGGCTGCTGCTGCCTTCCTCTAGGGCGTGGGGAAGGTTTGGCTTAGTGGGCAAGGGGAAGGTGGGGCATTAGAGGCAGTTAAGCAGATGGTCTCAAGCGTAGCGATAAAGAAGCCCATGAGCTCCTTGCACTTTTTGTTGGAGGTGTGGGTGGAGGGGGCTGGGGAGAGGGGTTTAAGGTGATGGTTGATAATGAAGAAGATGGGGGCCATACCAGGGGGATCGACTGGGATGGAAAAGAATAGCGTTTTTGCAGGGCCTAGTGTATCAAATGTGGATGTAAGGGAGTGGCTGAGTGGATCAATGGCTACAGAAGTATCGTGGCAAATTGAGGGACATAGACCAGACAGTTGGGATTCAGTCAGTGACTTGGGGAGAATTTGTTCCCATTTTGGACAGAGAAGGAAGTGGGGCTGGAAGGGGTAGAATGACGTGGGATACAGGGACATGGTCGGAGATGGCCTTGTCTGTGAAAAAGAGAACAGGAGTAGAGAGGCCATAGGAGCTGGCAAGGTCGAGGGGGTAGCCATGAAAATAGGTAGATTATATGGAGGGAGAGGTTTAGGAAGTGCAGGAGGGCAAATATCTCGGTGTGAAACTTGGGTGGTGACAGGCAAAGAGGATTTTAAGAGAGTTGAGAGGGATTAAACAAGGTGAGGTGCTCAAAGGAGAAATACCAGAGGAGTGCCAATGTGTGATTTGTTGATACTTACATAGGTTAATAGACCCTTTTATTGTTATGGCTCTGGGAACCTTACATATGAAAGTCTGTCATAGTGTATTCTCTTAATTGTTTTGCTGTGTCACCCATCACTTTTGTTTTTTTCTTCCCATTTCACAGAAGAAAATCCAGATAATGTTGAAAACTCAGAGCCAGGTCAGTGATTTTCCATTTTTAACATTCTTGCTGTCATCAGTTGAACATCATCACTTCCCACTCATACTACACAGAAATAAACTTATGTGTGCATTCACTGGTGTAAGCTTCATTGACGGATGTTTTCATTTTGCATGCTGTGACACAATTTTTTCTTGAATTTTTATTCTCTTCTTTATTTGATATCTGACAATGCTAATTCTTTGAATTGCTCATCTTGTAATACCCTCCACACATTCCTCAAGTTTTACCATGTGTTTATCGGCCTCTAAAACCTTGGTGCCCAAAATTTGTGGAAATTGGGTGGAATGTCTGACAGGCTTCCACCCCGTTAACCAAGACCAGCAACCATGACAACATTCTGGGAGAGTGGGGAAGAGGGTGAATCATATGCCCATGCCCTTACATCAAGGGGGCATGTCGGTGGGGGGCAGGGGGGCGACGGGGGGGGGGGGGTGTTCTTAGGTATAAGTCCTGCTGAGACCCCAAAAGAAGGCCAAGACCTCTTGGAGCCAAAGGTAATTGATCCCGGAGCAATTTTAGGAGTAATCTTTAAGTATTTGGCCTTATTATATTTGGCCCTTCCCAGAGAGCTCGTCTACTATTGGAGCAGCATGGCACCACTGATTTTCTTGGCTGCTGTCAAGACAGATGTCACTGCTGTGCCCTTACACACATGGCCCACCCACCCTGACAATGAAAATAATCCCGCCCGACAATTTGGAAGGTGTCTTGGCTTTGGACATTGACTGACTTAGGGCCCACTCTGCTGTACTTGCACCAATCAGAGTTTTGAGCTCTTGACCGGAAGAGGAGTTTTATGGATATTTTATCATTTCCTTTTTTTATGTTAAAGGTTCTGATGATGAAGGTTCGACAGTATCAGAAAAGAGTGAGTCTGGTAAGCTGAGATTCTTCCTTTGTTTCATGTACTACATGCCCTTATCAATAGTGTTCAATATTCAAGTTAGTGAACTTAGTGGTACTCTGTATAAAAACAGTTATATTTATTGCAGCATAAAAATCTGATCAGATAATGTTAAGATAGACTGGTTACTAATTAATATTTATAACACTTGTTTTATGACACTGGAAGAAAACAGACACAGACTTGCTCATAACAACCAACCGTTCCTCAAAAAACTACTGGAATTTCTTAACTGAGTTAGCTTTATTAGCACTACCAACAGTTTAAGTAATCCTTCAAATAATACAGTTTTTAATTTGAGGATGTATTTTGCGGCTAATATTATCCTGTTCCATGATAGAAATTTTATTTTTTGTTTCATTTCTACATAACATTCTAAATGTCACTGGATAAGAACATGGAGGTTCAGACTCATCTGAGGGAGAATTAGGTAATATATTTGCTTTACATTGCTCCATAATTTTGTACATAATTTATTTCAATGAATTAAACTATAACAATTCCCAGAAGTATTGCTTATATTTAATTGTGATTGTGTGATTCTTTAAACTAATCTTTCCTTGTAAGATCCTGTGAGTGTTGTATGTTATTTTTTATTGATCGTAAAAGTTAAGCATTAACATGAAATATCTTTGTTGTTTAGACGTTGCTGAAACAACTGCTGGGGATGGCCAGCCAAATGATAATCCAGGTATTAATTATATAAAAATTATATCTTTCATTTATTACAATATTTCTGTAAGGCAAGAAGAATTGCACCATTAAGGATCATTTCCACCAAAGCATCTGAGTATTAATCGTAAAATGATTATTTCACACATATTACATAAATATTGACTACTTTGATAGCAGTAGTATAGTACCAAACATTTACTCAATGGCTGTAAAGCTCCCATCCTTCAGATGAGATACTAAGCCTAGGCCTCGCCTGCCTATTCTGTTGGTTAAGGCGGACATTGGGGCAGTAATTCCTCCCCAAACGCGTGAGTACGGAAGGGGTACTCACGCGTCTGGCCGGAGGAAATGCCGGTTTTCAGCATGCACAGCGCATGCGCTGAAAACCGGCATTTCCTCTCCTCTCACCCAAGAGTTGAAGAGGCTAGCGCGTGCGCTGTAGGGGGCAGCGCGTGCGTCTTGGATTTCCTCTGGTTTTGGGGGATTTGCGCATGTGTAAAGGCCTCCGGTCTTTACGCTTGTAAAAAGCACACGTAAGTATTTATTTTTACAGGTAAGTGGTGTTTTAGTGCAATTTAGAATTTTTTTTCCCACAGGTTTATTATTTTAAAGAATCTACAATAAGGTAAGTTTAGTTTTAGACCCTTTTTATTAAAAATTTATTTTTTTCAAAAAAAAAAATTATTGTTTAAATTATTTTTTAAACTCATTTATACTTAATTTAATGATTGGGATGTATTTTTTAAATTTTATTTAAAGTTTAAGTAGTGTTTTGGGGTGCAGTACTTCCCATGAGTTTGACAGTTCTTACTCTCAAACTTATGAATGAAGTTTCCCCTCCCCTGATTGGCTGAACAGTGCTCACCTGATCCCAGCCGGCACATTGCACTAACTACGCCGCTGGGTCAGGTTAGCACAGCGCGCCAACATCAGAACCTGGCCACTGAAAGGAAATCCACTGCGGGCCAGGTTTCAGATGTCGGCGCGCAGGGTGAGTGCACATCGGGGGCTTGCACGCGCGGCAAGCCCCTGACACCAAGTTCTGGGCCATTAAAGATCCCATGGCACTAGGTGAAGAAGAGTAGGGTGTTCTCTGCACTGGGAGAATGAAAGAGCTGTGCCCCGCCCCCCAACACCCTCCCCAGTTTGTTTTGCATGGGTTTGTCTTGCCTCCACTCCAAATCCCAGATTGCCCCGATGTTTCCCCTCTGCAAATTTTTATATGTGGTTGCGGCTCTGTTCTCCTGAACTCTAGCTAACACTCTTCCCACAACCCACAACATCAAATACAGATTAATCGGACATTTATGCCACTGCTCTTTTTTGTGCAGGGAACAGCTGCTACATATGTCTACAGCCACAGCCCTTCAAAGTTCATTCTATGTAAAGCACTTTCAGACATTACTGAGAGATGTGATAAAACGCTATACAAATGCACATCTTTCAATTCTTTGTTTAATGTCTTGTTAGATGTTGGCACTGTGCTGTGTTGGCTGTTTAAATGTCCTTAGTAAGGTATTGGCACACCTTTGTCCTCTCTATAGTGCCCAGTGTGATATCAGTGCTACACCAAAGGGCAAAATACACTGGGGTTGAATCTCCACAGGGGTTCTCCTGATCATCCGCCGTAACTCTGGTCGACGTTCCACGGAAACTCTGGAGAAACCATGTAATCACTGTGCTTGCTGGTTCTCTGGGGTGCCCATGGATCTTCCACCAAAGTTACAGCAGACGAAAGGGAGAACTGCTGTGGAAATTCAACCCCAGTGCTGTTATTCACTTTCTTAACTAACTTCAGCTGATTATTCTATGGCTGCTGCATGACAATGAGCTTGAAGAACAGAAGTAAATTAAATATTGATAAGCACAAATATTGGAGAATTGTCAAAAAGAAAATGAGCCTATAAAACTTTGCCTCTCTAGAAAACAATTTTTGCATTAATTAAACAAGTCACATGCTAATTTTGTTGGCCAGGAAATATTAATTAGTCACTGGAGTTGTAGCAGCTTATGCTATCAAATTTAATGAATGTGCTACTGAAATCAGCCTTTCTAATAATGTTTCAACTACAGAACAAGCCGCAGTAAGCCCCCATGTGCTAAGTCTAGCACCAGGTAATTGCAGATTTCATTTACCTGCATTGAAGCCTACAAGTTAAATATGAGAAATATACATACCTATAAAGGCCTGTCATTAAATTGCTTGAAATTACAGCTTTTATGGAATATGTGGCTGCATGTGAACTTGTTTTTGCATTTACCCACAATCTTGTCATTTTATAACAGAAGTATTTGGCAGCCAAATACTTTGGCTAATGGTAAGCTATTTATAAGCTAAATAACCTTAACCACACCCATTTTTAGTTTATTACCTCCTCTCTTTTGAACGTGGAAATTCATGATAGGGAAAGTACATTTGATGCATAGAATTGTGCATGTGGAGGCTGGAAAATCGCAAGCTGCTCAACTCATTTACTTTCTGCTTGCTCTGTAATTTAAATTCCTTGTACTGGCCGCGCTAGACGTGCTCCTATCTAGTTATCCAGCAAGTTAAACACGCTATTCAAAATAATTCTTCGTGAAGCTGTTTGCTGTTTGAAGCCTTTACTTGAACAAATTTGTGAAACTGTAAACAAAGACAAAGTATGTTTTGTACATAAACTGAGTACTATACATTCGATATTACATAAGATATAAACATATTTACAACAGTAGAATAGACTAATTGTATAACTAACTAACATTTGGACTAACTTCTATAACTATTAAATATTAACCTTTTATAAACATAGTATTATCAAAATATTACTCTGACAACGTTGCTATTATGCTAAGGAACAAAGATACTCAGATATTGCGCTTGGCCTAACATATGAAATCAGATTACATTGGCTTGTAAATGGAACCTCTCATGGCAGATTCTCCATTACTCAAGTCAGGTTCTTCCTAGCAAAACTGCTTCCCGGGGTCAACAGGAAGAAAGGTAGGAAGGTCAAATGACCTCTCACAGGAAGAAAGGAACAAAGGTCAAATGACCTCACACAGGAAGAAAGATCAGATGACCTTTCCAGCATACAAACTGTTAACACAATAACCACCACCAGAGGGTGCTATCTGCACACATAAATGTTCATTGGTCCAGAACACTCCCTGTCTGGGGTCGTTAACGACTCCACATAGTCTGAACTCTACTTGTCACTGGAGTCCTCTGGCGACAAAAGAAGAACCACCTCAGAGGCGGGCCGTCGGTGTCGATGATAGGATGCAGCTTCCGTAGACTGCTGTGAGGGGGTAGGTTGCGTTCTGCTACACACAGTTCCAATCTGGGTATGGTGAGGTCTGGCTGGGGTGCCAACTTGCCTCTATCAAAGACGAAGCCGATTTTGCTTTGTCCTTCTTGAGTGATGACCTTCAGATAAGCCACACTTGCAATGGCCTTAGCGGATGCGTCTGCAAAGACACAAAGCTCTTTGAATTGGGCATTTAAGGGAGAGAAAGACGAATAGCAGCGAGGTATTCGGATCTCCTGTAAGTCTTGGAGTGAGTCTCTCCATCTGTCCCACTCTGCTGCCATCTCTTCAGCGAGAGGTGAATCCCACTCTTCGCGTGTGGAGAGTTCCCTGAGGAGCAGCCTGCCTTGTATGGTGACAGGGGCTAAGAAGCCAAGAGGGTCGTATAGGCTGTTGACTGTAGAGAGCACTCCTCTACGTGTGAAAGGTTTCTTGGCGTCTCGGACTTGGAACGTGAACGTGTCTGTTGCTATGTTCCACGACACCCCTAGGCTACGCTGTAGGGGGAGGTCATCAGTGAAGAGGTCTAGGTCCTTGACGTCCTTAGCACGATATCCAGGGGGGAATGCCTCCATCACTGCTGGTCTGTTAGAGGCTATCTTATGCAGCCTGAGGTTGGATAGTGCAAGTAGTTCCTGGGCTCGTCCGAGGGTACTGATGGCCTCTGCTTCGGTCGGGAATGACTTCAGTGCGTCGTCGACGTAGAACTCTCGTTCGATGAACCCTCTCACATCACTGCCAAAGTCGTCGTCTTCTTCCTTGGCAGCCCTCCTTAGTCCGTATATGGCAATAGCAGGGGATGGGCTATTCCCAAAGACATGGACATGCATTCTGTAGTCCACAATGTCTCTATTAGGGTCATTGTCCCGATACCACAGGAAGCGGAGGAAGTCTCTGTGGTCTTCTCTCACCACGAAGCAATGAAACATGTGCTGGATATCGGCAGTGATGGCGACGGGCTCTTTCCTGAATCTCATGAGCACTCCCAAGAGGCTGTTGTTAAGATCGGGCCCTGTGAGGAGTACGTCGTTGAGACAGACGCACTGATATGGTGCACTGGAGTCAAACACCATGCGGATCGGTCTACTGCATGGGGTAAGGTAGCTTGGACGACCATTCCCCAAGATGGAAGTCTTGAGTGTGCTCACCTGAGATGGCTTGTTCTCTAGTGTGCGACGTCCTACAGGGTACACATTAACGAGGCATATCCTGGAGCATGCTCTTGCACTCACTCCTTCTCCACACACCTCGGTGCACCTGGATGTAATCTCTGGACCAGCAGCTCCCTCTCTCTCCCCGCCGTGCTCTGAAGCGGGAGGAGGCGACTCTGACTCCCAAGGAGCTGGGCCTGGGTGTAGTGCTGAAACGTGCCGATCACTTTCACATTCAGTGCATTTTGCATCTACCTTGCAGTTCTTGGCGAGATGGCTCGTGGAAAGGCAGCACCTGAAACATATAGAGTTCTCTTTAAGATATTGTTTCCAATCTTCCAGGGACATCTCCCTGAAGCCTCTGCACTTCTTTAAAGGATGGGGCTTGTTGTGGATAGGGCATTGTTTGCTCATATCCTCAGGTTTCTTCTGAATCTTTGTGTGCTCAGTTGAGGACACTTGCATTTTGTGGACAGATATTGGTGTCTTTCCATGTCTGTCGAACTTGTCTCTTCTGGCAAGTGCTGGGTGGGAGGAGAAGAAGTTGAAGCTGGGGTCGTTCCTGGCTTTGGCTTCTTTACGGATGAATTTAACGAACGCAGAGAATGGTGGGAACGCCACGTTGTGCTTTAACTTGAACTTTGATCCAAACGTTATCCACTTCTCCTGCAGGTTAAATGGAAGCTTCTCAATGATGGGACTTACCCCTCTGGCAGTGTCTAAGTACGATAGACCGGGTAGGTAGCCATCCTGCTTTGCGGCTTCAAGTTCCGACAGCAGATCTCCAAGGTCGCGGAGCTTCTGGGGTTCCTTACTCGTCAACCTCGGAAAGTTCTCCAACCTGTCAAAGAGAGCCCTTTCAATGGCTTTGGGCGAGCCGTAGCTTTCTTCCAGCCTCACCCAAGCCTTCTTCAACCCCTCTGGCAGCTGCCCCACATTGGCCGCTTTTATCCTGCAGGCCTGTCCGGCGGACTCTGGGCCGAGCCATTTGATAAGGAGGCCGAGCTCTTCTCCTGCCGACAGGTCTAAGCCCGATATGGCATCGTGGAAGCAGGACTTCCAAGCCTGATAATTCTCCGGCCTGTCATCAAACTTGATTAACCCCGAAGTCACCAGCTGGGTGCGTGCAAGGTATTTGGCGAGGTCGTAGGTGCTGGGACCTGTGCCAGGGTTGCCTTGGCTGGGGGCTCTGTTGGGGGTCTCAAGGGACTGAGAGGGGATTTGCCTCTGTCTTTCTCTATTCGGCGTCCTATTCCTTTGCACCGTGTCTTCCGTTCTGCTGGCGGAGACTCTGCGGCTTGAGGCACGCCGTCTGCTTTGACCTTGGTTGGCAACTTGTGGCATGTTATACGAAGTGTTTGCATCTGTAGAGATGTGCGGGCCTCCATCCCTTTCTCCTGTAAACTGTATGTCGGCATGGTCGCTCACGTAATCTATGGTGCGCTGTCGTGGACTCTGCCATGGAATGGGAATTAAAGGTTTGTAAGCTGTCTCGGGATCAGCTCCCTCCAAAATTGCCTCGAATACTTGTGTCTCGGCTAATGCAGCATCTATCTCTTTTTGTTGCTGCAGAGCGTCTAATGTGGCTTGGAGACGGGCCTGTTCAGCCTGGCGTTCCACTTGGTGATGGGCCTGTTCCGCTTGGAATTCAGCTTGGAGTCGGGCCTGTTCTGCTTGGTGTCGGGCCTGTTCTGCTTGGTGCCGGGCCTGTTCTGCTTGGTGCCGGGCCTGTTCTGCTTGGTGTTCAGCTTGGAGACGTGCCTGTCTTACTTTTATTTCTATTTCACTGTCCGTATGCGCAGCTCTGGCTTGAGCTGCTACTAGTTTAGCCCGTGCTTTGGCGATGGCTATGCTTACTCTAGAACCACCCGATGACCGTGAACCAACTTGCGATCTGTAGTAACCGGTGCTTATAGACCGATTGTCACGTTCTACAGTTTCGTCTGCCTGTTTAAGGTCTTCTACTTGCTGCAAAGCATTTTCGTTATTATCTTCTGACATGTTGATGTGAGGTAGGTGTGCTCTACGAGGTTAAGGCTTACTCTGGGTTCCTCCTGCTCCGCTCTTCACAGCTAGCCGTATTGCTATCTTTTCACTGATATCTTTTCACTGTACTGGCCGCGCTAGACGTGCTCCTATCTAGTTATCCAGCAAGTTAAACACGCTATTCAAAATAATTCTTCGTGAAGCTGTTTGCTGTTTGAAGCCTTTACTTGAACACATTTGTGAAACTGTAAACAAAGACAAAGTATGTTTTGTACATAAACTGAGTACTATACATTCGATATTACATAAGATATAAACATATTTACAACAGTAGAATAGACTAATTGTATAACTAACTAACATTTGGACTAACTTCTATAACTATCAAATATTAACCTTTTATAAACATAGTATTATCAAAATATTACTCTGACAACGTTGCTATTATGCTAAGGAACAAAGATACTCACAGATATTGCGCTTGGCCTAACATATGAAATCAGATTACATTGGATTGTAAATGGAACCTCTCATGGCAGATTCTCCATTGCTCAAGTCAGGTTCTTCCTAGCAAAACTGCTTCCTGGGGTCAACAGGAAGAAAGGTAGGAAGGTCAAATGACCTCTCACAGGAAGTAAGGAACAAAGGTCAAATGACCTCACACAGGAAGAAAGATCAGATGACCTTTCCAGCATACAAACTGTTAACACAATAACCACCACCAGAGGGTGCTATCTGCACACATAAATGTTCATTTGTGCAGAACATTCCTGACTTGGTTTTCTGCTGGTGGTGCTCTCGATTGCAAAGAAGGATTCTAAATAATACATAATGGGGAAACCTTTTGATTTTCTTGGCTTCAGCACTGCGCAGGCAGTGCGCTAGGTTTGTTCCTTTTAAATAGGCATGACAAGTTCTTGCATATCAGCAACAGATCCATTAAAGTTGTACTGTTAATTTATTTTTACTGCCACACATTTGTAAGCTTAGGGGATTGATTTCAGGGCTTCTCTCATTGGATTTAATGAAAGAGGAGGAAGAAGAAGGAGCTTCGTACAGAAAATTCTTAAAGCACAACCTAGCTATATGATGCATGTTCATTTACTGACACAGGATGGGGTGTATAATAAGCACACATCCTAAATGTGCTCTTTAATCTTTTAACATCTGTAAACTCTAATACAATAGTTCTGACGAAGGGTTCGACCCGAAACGTTAACTCTGTTTCTCTCTCCTCGATGCTGCCTGACCTGCTGAGTGTTTCCAGCACTTTCTGTTGTTATTTAACATCTGTAGACTACTTTCCTTGACCAGATAGCTACACTCACTTAAGAACATTTGGAAAGTGAACTTCAGGCGGTACCAATTTGTCCCAGATTATTGTCTCTAAATTGTATTAAAGCACTAAAGATTTAGAGGTTTACAACAAGACAGAAAAATGAGGCTTATGACAATTGTAAGGTTAATGATACAGTATAGAACCAAGCTGAATATAGAAAATACAGAGGAGATCTAAAAAAAGGGAATAAGAAAGGGCAAAGAGGGAGTATGAGAATAGATTAGTGGCTAACATAAAAGGAAACCCAAAAGTCTTTTATAAACACATAAATAGTAAAAAGGTAGTCAAAAGAAGGATGGGGCCGATTAGGGGCCAATAAAAGAGATCTCATGGAGGCAGAGGGCATGACTGAGGTACTAAATGAGTCTTCACTAGAAAAGCGGATGCTGCCAATGTAATAGAAAAGGAGGAGACAGTAGTGATATTGGATAGGATAAAAATAGATAAAATTGATATATTTAAAAGGTTGTCAGTCCTCAAAGTAGAAAAGTCACCCAGTCCAGATGGGAAGTAAGGGTGGAAATTGCAAAGGCTCTGGTCACAATCTTCCCATCCTCCTTGGATATGGGGGTAGTGCCAGAGGACTAGGGGATTGCAAATTTTAAACATCTGTAAACGAAGTGATAAACTCGGCAACTACAGGCCAGTCAGCCTAACGTCGGTGGTGAGGAAACTTTTAGAGACAGTAATCCAGGACAAAATTTATTGGCATTTGGAAAAAGTATGGGCTAATTAATGAAAGTCAGCATGGATTTGTTAAAGGCAAATCGTGATTGACTAACTTGATCGAGTTTGTTGATGAAGTAACGGAGAGGGTTGATGAGGGTAGTGCAGTTGATGTTGTGTAGATGGACTTTCAAAAGGCATTTGACAAAGTACCACATAATAGACTTGTTAGCAAAATTAAAGCCCATGGGATTAAAAAGACAGTGGCAGCATGAATGCAAACCTAGCTAAGTGACAGAAAGCAGAGTAGTGGTGAATGATTGTTTTTCAGACTGGAGGGAAGTATACAGTGGTGTTCCCCAGGGCTCTTTTTGATATGTATTAATGACCTGGACTTGGGTATATAGAGCATAATTTCAAAGTCTGCAGACGATACTTGTAAATGTAGTAAACAGTGAAGAGGATAGTAACAGACTTCAGGAGGACATAGACAAACTGGTGAAATGGGCAAACACATGGCAGATGAAATTTAATGCAGCAAAATGCGAAGTGATACATTTTGGTAGGAAGAATAAGGAGAAGTAATATGAACTAAATGGCACAATTTTAAAGGGGGTGCAGGAACAGAGAGACGTGGGGGTGCCCATACACAAATCTTTGAAGTTGGCAGGACAAGTTGAGCAGGCTGTTTAAAAAGGCATATGGGATCCTTGGCTTTATAGAGGTATAGAGTAAAAAAGCAAGGAAGTTATGCTAAACCTTTATAAAACACCGGTTAGGGCCTCAGCTGGATTATTGTGTTTAATTCTGGGCACCACACTTTAGGAAGGATGGAAAGGCCTTAGAGCGAGTGCAGAAGAGATTTACTAGAATGGTACCAGGGATGAGGGACTTCAGTTATGTGGAGAGACTGGAGAAGCTGGGGTTGTTCTCCTTAGAGCAGATAAGGTTAAGGGGAGATTTGATAGAGGTGTTCAAAATCATGAATGGTTTTGATATAGTAAATAAGGAGAAACTTTCCAGTGGCAGAAGGGTCAGTAACCAGAGGATGTTATGTATTGTGTGTTCTCCTCCCACCTGTGGTGGCGCTGTCACAGGAGATAAATGGTTGGGTATTCTCTCGGTTAAGTTTAGCTCTCTTTGTTCGGAACTTGCCAGAACTTCCTTTCCTTCCAATAAAGCACTTCATGTTTGAATCTCTGAGTTTTGAGTCCTAAATTGTGTCTAGGTAGAAAGGTACCGACACAACAAGTGGCAACGAGGAGCGGATGAATCTGCGTACGTTACGGGTGCAGTGAGTAAACAGAAAATTTAATTTGAAACGTGAGATGGCTACTATATTAGGAAACATCGGTGATTTTGATGAAAATGTGGGGCAATGGAGTGCATATACGGAACGTATTGACTATTTTGTATTGGCGAATGCGGTGGCAAATGAAAAGGTCGTGCCTACCTTTTTGAGTGTAATCGGGCCGAAGATTTTCAATTTACTTCGCAGCCTCGTACAGCCAGATAAGCCAGGAACTAAAACATATAAGCAACTAGTGGAAATTCTTGGAGCACATTTTTCACCAAAACCTCTGGTTATTGCTGAGAGATTTAGATTTCACAAACGGAATCAAGAGGAGGGGGAATCAGTGACAATGTTTATTGCTGCTTTAAAAAGGTTGTCAGAACACTGCCAGTTCAAGGAGGTGCTGAATGACACCATTAGAGACAGACTTGTGTGTGGTCTGCAAAATGCAGCCACACTGAAGCGCCTTCTTACTGAGGACAACCTTACTCTTGAAAAGGCCATTGAAGTTAGTGTCTCCATGGAGATGGCGGAAAAGGAGGCTCACCAGTTGAGTTCAACAGGGAGAGTTCACAAGGTGTCGTCTGAGCCTAAAGGTGCGCGGAATGGCACATGTTACCGTTGTGGGAAAACGGGCCATCACACTAATGACTGCTGGTGTACGGAGCTGGAATGCCGAGATTGTGGCAAAAAGGGTCACATTGAACGCGCCTGTAGAGGTAAAAAAAAGAACAGACAGAGCTGGGAAGCATGGAAGCAAAATGTCTGTATTTGGACAAGAGAGGAAAAAGAGTGTTCATTCAGTGCAGTATGATGGAACAAGCAAAACAGAGGGGAGCGACACCTCTGAGGAGGAAGAGGTGCATATACTGACGGTTGCAGGTGGTTCAAATGGCTACTGGGTGTTACCACTGGTGGAGGGACAATCAGTGCGGATGGAGGTGGACACAGGCGCGGCTGTGTCCCTTGTTTCAGACACTGTCTACAACAAAATGCTAAAGCATCTTACCCTTCAGCCAACAAACATTGTGCTAAAGACGTATACCGGCGAACCTGTGGCCATGAGAGGCGTCATTGAGGTGACAGTTAAATTGAACGGACAGACTGCAAAACTGCCACTATATGTGGTAAAGGGAAATTACCCATCGCTATTGGGACGTGCGTGGCTAGAGAAAATCATGCTGGACTGGCCTGCAGTCCGCATGATGTCAAAAGGGGAGTCAGGTCTGACTGCAGTGTTAAACAAACATGCAGAACTCTTCAATGGGGAACTTGGGAGCATGAAAAAGATCAGCGTGAGACTGGACATTAAACCTGACAGCAAGCCGAAGTATATGAACATATGAACATATGAAATAGGAGCAGGAGTAGGCCAATCGGCCCCTCGAGCCTGCTCCACCATTCAATAAGATCATGGCTGATCTGATCCTAACCTCAAATCTTCTATCACTCTGCATCCACCCGAACCCATGTGATCTCCCGGGAGAGGCGAAAAACCAGATAAAGACCCAATGGCCAATTTGGGAGAAAAAAATCTGGGAAATTCCTCTCCGACCCATCTAGGCGATCGAAATTCTTCCAGGAGATCACTCTGTCCCTATATTTTCTACAGTACTTACCTTCTGTAAAGGCGATCTCCACCCCAGCCAGGAACAGGAATAAAACCATCTCCTGAAATCTAACAGAATTAGAACACAGTAGGAGCAGAACAAGGCTACACGGCCCCTGGGCCCACTCCACTACCCACAGGGCCATGACCATTCCGAACCTAGACTCATGTCCAATTTCCTGCCCGCTCCCCGTAACCCTTAATTCCCTTTACTTCTAGGAAACTATCTATTTCTGTTTTAAATTTATTTAATGATGTAGCTTCCACAGCTTTCTGGGGCAGCAAATTCCACAAACCTACCACCCTCTGAGTGAAGAAGTTTCTCCTCATCTCAGTTTTGAATGAGCAGCCCCTTATTTTAAGATTATGCCCCCTAGTTCTAGTTTCACCCATCATTGGGAACATCCTCACCGCATCCACCCGATCAAGCCCCTTCACAATCTTATATGTTTCAATAAGATCGTCTCTCATTCTTCTGAACTCCAATGAGTAGAGTCCCAATCTACTCAACCTCTCCTCATATGACCACCCCCTCATCCCCGGGATTAACCGAGTGAACCTTCTTTGTACTGACTCGAGAGCAAGTATGTCTTTTCTTAAGTATGGACACCAAAACTGTATGCAGTATTCCAGGTGCGGTCTCACCAATACCTTGTACAACTGCAGCAATACCTCCCTGTTTTTATATTCCAACCCCCTAGCAATAAAAGCCAACATTCCATTGGCCTTCTTAATCACTTGCTGCACCTGCATACTAACTTTTTGAGTTTCGTGCACCAGGACCCCCAGATCCCTTTGTACTACAGTACTTTCCAGTTTCTTGCCATTAAGATAATAACTTGCTCTATGATTTTTCCTGCCAAAGTGCATAACCTCACACTTTCCGGTATTGTATTCCATCTGCCAAATCTCTGCCCACTTACTTAGCCTGTCTATGTCCCTTTGCAGGTTTTTTATGTCCTCCTCACTCACTACTTGCCGTCCCATCTTTGTATCATCTGCAAACTTTGATATGTTACACTCGGTCCCCTCCTCCAAATCATTAATATAGATTGTAAAGAGTTGGGGACCCAGCACTGACCCCTGCGGAACACCACTAGTTACTGGTTGCCAATCTGAGAACGAACCATTTATCCCAACTCTCTGCTTTCTGTTAGAGAGCCAATCCTCCACCCACGCCAGAATATTACCCCCAATCCCGTGATTTTTTATCTTGAGCAATAATCTTTTGTGTGGCACCTTGTCAAATGCCTTTTGGAAGTCTAAATACACTACGTCCACTGGTTCCCCTTTATCCACCCTGTATGTTACTTCCTCAAAAAACTCAAGCAAATTTGTTAAACATGACTTCCCCTTCATGAAACCATGCTGAGTTTGCCCTATTAAATTATGTTTATCCAAATGTCCCGTTACTGTCTCCTTAATAATGGACTCTAACATTTTACCAACCACAGATGTTAGGCTAACAGGTCTATAGTTTCCAGCCTTCTGCCTACTACCCTTTTTAAATAAGGGTGTTACATTAGCAGTTTTCCAATCTGCCGGGACCTTTGCTGAGTCCAGTGAGTTTTGGAAAATTATTACCAATGCATCCACAATCCCTACCGCTACTTCCCTCAAGACCCTAGGATGCAAGCCATCAGGTCCAGGGGATTTATCCGCCTTGAGTCCCATTATTTTACCAAGTACCACTTCCTTAGTGATTTTAATTGTATTTAGTTCCTCCCCCCCTAGAGCCCCCTGTTTGTCCAGTGTTGGGATATTCTTAGTGTCCTCTACTGTAAAGACTGATACAAAATAATTGTTCAGTGTTTTTGCCATCTCCATGTTTCCCACCATTAATTTCCCGGTCTCATCCTCTAAGGGACCAACATTTACTTTAGCCACCCTTTTTCTTTTTATATAACTATAGAAACTTTTACTGTCTGTTTTTATATTTTTTGCTAATTTACTTTCATAATCTATCTTCCCTTTCTTAATCAATCTTTTTGTTATTTTTGCTGTCCTTTAAAGACTTCCCAATCTTCCATCCTCCCACTAGATTTGGCTACCTTATATGCCCTTGTTTTTAGTCGGATACTATCCTTAATTACTTTACTTAGCCACGGATGGCTATCTTTTCTTTTACACCCTTTTTTCCTCAGTGGAATATATTTTTTTTGGAAGTTGTAAAATAACTCCTTAAATGTACACCACTGGTCATGTACCGTCTTACCCTTTAATCTATTTTCCCAGTCCACTCTAATTAATTCCACTCTCATACCTTCATAGTCTCCTTTATTCAAGCTCAGCACGCTTGTTTGAGATCCAACCTTCTCACCCTCTAATTGAATATGGAACTCAACCATGTTATGGTCACTCATTCCAAGGGGATCCTTTACTAGGACATTTTTAATTAATCCTGTCTCATTACACAGGACCAAATCTAAGGTTGCTTGCCCCCTGGTCGGTTCAGTTACATACTGCTCAAGAAACCCATCCCTAATACACTCAATGAACTCTTCCTCAAGGCTGCTCTGCCCAATTTGATTTGTCCAGTTAATATGATAATTAAAATCCCCCATAATTATAGCTGTTCCCTTATTACAAGCCTCAACTATTTCCTGATTAATACTCCGTCCAACAGAGTTGCAACTGTTCGGAGGCCTATAGACTACACCCACTAGTGTTTTTTTCCCCTTATTATTCCTTACCTCCACCCAAACTGTTTCACTATCCTGCTCCTTTGACCCAATATCATTTCTCTGTATTATAGTGATTCCTTCCTTTATTAACATAGCCACCCCACCTCCTCTCCCTTCCTGCCTGTCCTTCCTGATTGTTAAATAACCTGGTATGTTTAATTCCCAGTCATGGTCACCCTGCAGCCATGTTTCTGTAATGGCCACAAGATCATACCCATATGTCATTATTTGTGCCGTTAACTCATTCATTTTGTTACGAATGCTACGTGCATTCAGATAAAGAACTTTCAAATATGTTTTGTAACACTTAGTTCCTGTTTTTTCCCTTTTTAGTACTTTACTTTTTACTCCATACCTTCTGTCCCTTCCTGACACATTCTGTTTTTTAATTCCCCCACTGCTACCTACGTCTATGACCTTCTCTGTTGTCATTTCTATTATTTGCTCTCTAGAAACCTCCCCCCCACTAATTAGTTTAAAGCCCTCTCTGCAGCCCTTGTTATATGATTCGCCAGGACTCTAGTCCCAGCACTGGCCAAGTGGAGTCCGTCCCAACAGAACAGCTCCCTCCTGTCCCAGTACTGGTGCCAGTGTCCCAAGAAGCAAAACCCATTTCTCCCACACCAGTCTTTGAGCCACGCATTTAACTCTTTAATTTTATTTATCCTAGCCAAATTCGCTCGTGGCTCAGGTAATAACCCAGAGATTATTACCCTTGAGGTTCTGTTTTTTAATTTGACCCCTAGCTGCTCATACTCCTTTAACAGAACCGTCTTCCTTGTCCTATCTACGTCATTTGTACCAACATGGACCACGACAACTGGATCCTCCCCCTCCCACTGCAAGTTTCTTTCCAGCCCAGAAGAGATGTCCTTAACCCTGGCACCAGGCAGGCAACACAGCCTTCGGGACTCCCGCTCTTGACTGCAGAGAACCCTATCTATCCCCCTAATGATACTATCCCCTACCACTACAACATTTCTTTTTACTCCCTCCACTTGAATGGCCCCCTGTACCACGGTGCTGTGGCCAGGTTGCTCATCCTCCCTGCAGTCCCCGCTCCCGTCCTCACAGGGAGTAAGAACCTCGATCCTGCTGGACAAGAACAAGGGCTGCGTCTCCTTCAACACTACATCCTGGATCCCTGTACCTTCCTCACTCGTAGTCACACCATCCTGTCCCTGACCACGGACTACATCTGCAGTAATTAACTTCATAGGTGTGACCATCTCCTGAAACATAGAGTCCAGGAACTTCTCCCCCTCCCTGATGTGTCGCAGTGTCCGAAGCTCGGTCTCAAGCTCCATAACATGGAACTTGAGTTCCTCTAGCAGCAAACACTTGTCGCAGATGTAATCACCGTTAGCCTCAATGGGGTTCACCGGCTCCCACATCTCGCAACAGTAACACATCACCTGCTCCATTCTATATAATTAATTAAATTTCTTATTATTAGTTATGAAGACCCTGCCCGGATATATATGATAATATCACACCACTATTCAATAGGACTTACCAACTTAAAGGTATGAAAGAGAAGAGAAGGAAGAAAACCAACCAACCAGCTGATCACCAACCTCCTCCTTGAATACTGTCTGTGGAGCCTGTTTGGTTGACTCGTCTCGCTGCTCCGCCTCCGCAGTGCTGTCTAAGCCTGGGAGTGGGGAATAAAACAGAGCAAAAAACACACCCTCACCTCCCACTTATCCGAATTCTCCCACTTAGCAAAACTCCAACAGCACTCAATGCACAAAGCACTCCGTGCACTGCACTAGCCCCTCCCCTTTTATACCCGGATTCTACTTCCTGTTTAAACTGCCCAAGAGTTTAAAAAACCCTTAAAAAATTAAACTTACTTCAAATAATTGACTTCTTGACACACTAAAATTCACAAAATACACTTAAATGATTTTTCTCCCACTTAGCAAAACTCCAACAGCACTCAATGCACAAAGCACTCCGTGCACTGCACTAGCCCCTCCCCTTTTATACCCGGATTCTACTTCCTGTTTGAACTGCCCAAGAGTTTAAAAAACCCCTAAAAAATTAAACTTACTTCAAATAATTGACTTCTTGACACACTAAAATTCACAAAATACACTTAAATTATTTTTCTCCCACTTAGCAAAACTCCAACAGCACTCAATGCACAAAGCACTCCGTGCACTGCACTAGCCCCTCCCCTTTTATACCCGGATTCTACTTCCTGTTTAAACTGCCCAAGAGTTTAAAAAACCCTTAAAAAATTAAACTTACTTCAAATAATTGACTTCTTAACACACTAAAATTCACAAAATACACTTAAATGATTTTTCTCCCACTTAGCAAAACTCCAACAGCACTCAATGCACAAAGCACTCTGTGCACTGCACTAGCCCCTCCCCTTTTATACCCGGATTCTACTTCCTGTTTAAACTGCCCAAGAGTTTAAAAAACCCTTAAAAAATTAAACTTACTTCAAATAATTGACTTCTTGACACACTAAAATTCACAAAATACACTTAAATGATTTTTCTCCCACTTAGCAAAACTCCAACAGCACTCAATGCACAAAGCACTCCGTGCACTGCACTAGCCCCTCCCCTTTTATACCCGGATTCTACTTCCTGTTTAAACTGCCCAAGAGTTTAAAAAACCCTTAAAAAATTAAACTTACTTCAAATAATTGACTTCTTGACACACTAAAATTCACAAAATACACTTAAATGATTTTTCTCCCACTTAGCAAAACTCCAACAGCACTCAATGCACAAAGCACTCTGTGCACTGCACTAGCCCCTCCCCTTTTATACCCGGATTCTACTTCCTGTTTAAACTGCCCAAGAGTTTAAAAAACCCTTAAAAAATTAAACTTACTTCAAATAATTGACTTCTTAACACACTAAAATTCACAAAATACACTTAAATGATTTTTCTCCCACTTAGCAAAACTCCAACAGCACTCAATGCACAAAGCACTCCGTGCACTGCACTAGCCCCTCCCCTTTTATACCCGGATTCTACTTCCTGTTTAAACTGCCCAAGAGTTTAAAAAACCCTTAAAAAATTAAACTTACTTCAAATAATTGACTTCTTAACACACTAAAATTCACAAAATACACTTAAATGATTTTTCTCCCACTTAGCAAAACTCCAACAGCACTCAATGCACAAAGCCCGACCTGTACCCTATGCAATTAGGCCAAAAGTTGAGGCTAACTTGGAGGCCTTAGTCGAGAATGGAGTCCTGGAGCCTGTGAGCGTGAGCAAATGGGCCACACCCATTGTTCCTGTCCTGAAAAGGGATGGATCTGTTCGAATCTGCGGGGATTTTAAAGTGACTATTAACCCGGTGCTGTCTGTGGAACAGTACCCTCTTCCCCTCATTGATGATCTTTTTACAGGCCTGGCCGGAGGGCAAAAGTTCAGCAAAATAGACTTATGCCAGGCTTATCTACAAATGCATGTCGATGACAAATCAAAGGAGCTGCTGACAATTGTGACACACAAGGGGCTATACAGGTACTGCCGCCTTCCGTTTGGAATTACGTCGGCCCCTGCTCTATTCCAAAGGGCAATGGATCAGATTTTGAGTGGACTGCCAGGAGTCCAGTGCTACCTGGACGACATCCTTGTCACTGGGACAAATGAGGAGGATCATCTTCTGAACTTGGATGCGACACTACAACGACTGAAAGAGTACAGACTCAGAGTTCGTAAAGACAAATGTGAATTCTTTCAGTCTTCAGTTGAGTACCTGGGGCATGTGATTGACGCTACTGGCCTGCATAAGGCGCCGCCAAAGGTCAAGGCGATCGTGGAGGCCCCAGCACCCCAGAATGTGAGCCAGTTACATTCATTTCTGGGGCTACTTAACTACTATGGGAAGTTTATTCCAGACTTAGCAACATTGCTGAAGCCGTTACATCAGTTGCTATGTCAAGGCAAAACATGGAAATGGACTGAACTGTGCAACGAAGCTTTCGCCCAAGCAAAGAAAGCATTGCTGAATTCGGAGGTCCTGACACACTTCGACCCAAAGCTACCCGTGCAGCTAGCATGTGATGCATCACCATATGGTGTGGGAGCAGTCATATCCCACATCATGCCTTCGGGTGAAGAGAAACCTATCGCCTTCGCATCACGCACCTTGAACAAGGCCGAGAGTAACTATGCGCAGATCGAGCGCGAGGCCTTGGGAATCGTTTTTGGAATTCGAAAATTTCATCAGTACCTGTTTGGGAGAAGGTTCACACTCCTGACAGACCACCGTCCATTGACTTCAATCTTCGGGCCCCACACTGGAATTCCATCTCTCGCTGCAAGCAGGATGCAAAGGTGGGCTTTACTGTTGTCAGGACACACATACGACATCAAATATCGCAAATCAGACTTGCACGGCAACGCAGACGGTCTCTTGAGGCTACCCTTGCCTGTTACTCCCCCAGAGCCTCGTCAGATAGACATCTTCTACTTTAGACAAGTGGAGGGAGCACCTGTCACTGCAGTTCAGGTGCGAAGGTACACCCACAACGATCCAGTCCTGTCTGAGGTAATGGATGATGTCATTCGAGGGAGAGCGATAGGAGATTCTCCTAGTTTGAAACCTTACGTTTCAAAAAGAAATGAGCTCTCCGTCCAGGCAGGTTGTCTTCTTTGGGGACGCTGTGTCATCATTCCGCCACCTCTGAGGGAACCTATACTGCAACAACTTCATACAGGCCACAGTGGGATGGTTCGGATGAAGGAAATGGCAAGAAGCTACTTTTGGTGGCCAGGTCTCGATGGGAATATTGAGGAGAAAGCCAAAACATGTTTCCCATGTCAAAGGGTCCGGAATGTTCCACAGCTGGCAACCTTACACCCCTGGGATTGGCCTGCAGAAGTGTGGCAGCGAGTACATGTGGACTTCGCCGGTCCTTTCGAAGGGAAGATGTTTATGGTGGTTGTGGACGCTCGTAGCAAGTGGCCGGAGGTCGCTGTGATGAGGTCTACCGCGGCAGAGAAAACAATTGAGAAACTTGGTGAGACGTTCAGCCGTTATGGCTCACCGGAACAACTCGTAAGTGACAATGGTCCACAATTTGTATCACAGGAGTTTGCAACCTTCCTGCATGTGAATGGTGTCCAACACATCAGGTCTGTGCCCTATCATCCCTCTACTAACGGCCAGGCAGAAAGGTTCGTGCAAACTTTGAAGCACGCCTTGAAGGCATCGCAAGGTCAGGGCTCAATCCACCAACGTCTGAACAGCTTCCTGTTGTCCTACAGGAACAAGCCGCATGCCACAACCAAAACTTCCCCCGCTTCGCTCATGATGAAGAGGCAGTTGCGGACAAGTTTTGACTTACTCAAACCTCCAAGGGCAGAGCAGGTTGTCCATCGTCAACAACAAGCTCAAGTTGAAAAGAGAGAGAAAAGAGCCAAGGAGAGATG
The DNA here is from genome assembly GCF_052327205.1 of Somniosus microcephalus. Lineage (NCBI taxonomy): Eukaryota > Metazoa > Chordata > Chondrichthyes > Squaliformes > Somniosidae > Somniosus > Somniosus microcephalus. The sequence continues at coordinate 79,624,988 of NC_140992.1, forward strand.
GTTTCATCCGGGAGAGCACGTCCTAGCTTGAAACTACAACACTGGACCGAAATGGGTTCCTGCTACGGTGATCGCACAGACGGGCCCTGTGTCTTACACAGTTGAGACTGCTGAGGACGTCGTCTGGAGAAGACACACAGATCAAATGTTGCTAGGAGCAGAGACAGCCACAGAGGCTCCAACGGCTGGTTGGCCTGAACTGTTTCCGAATGATACCGCAAACCAGCATCCTTTGCCACAGTGCTCTTCTCCAACACAGGAAGTCAAAGAGACTGTTCCACCTGTGCAAACTCCTGACTTTCAACTGACACAGGCACCTTCTCCATCCAGGCCTGTGTCAATGCCTACTGCTGTGGAAGCCAGCGATGACCGCCGCTATCCTGTCAGAGAGCGGCGGCCTCCAAGACGCTTGGATCTGTAGGTTTAGTGACTTACCCACAAGACTGGGGCAGAATAAACCCCAGGGTAAAGTCAGGGTTTGAGGCAGTCTACCTCTACCCTAGGTTAGTTGAGTGTATTGAAAGTAACTTACCTATTGAGGAATAATGTGGACCTTCCATTTAAGAGGGGAGGAAATGTTATGTATTGTGTGTTCTCCTCCCACCTGTGGTGGCGCTGTCACAGGAGATAAATGGTTGGGTATTCTCTCAGTTAAGTTTAGCTCTCTTTGTTCGGAACTTGACAGAACTTCCTTTCCTTCCAATAAAGCACTTCATGTTTGAATCTCTGAGTTCTGAGTCCTAAATTGTGTCTAGGTAGAAAGGTACCGACACAACAGAGGACACAGATTTAAATTGATTGTCAAAAGAACCAGAGGTGACATTACACAGTGAGTTGTTGTGATCTGGAATGCACAGCCTAAAAGGGTGGTGGAAGCAGATCCAATAGTAACATTCAAAAGAGAATTGCATAAATACTTGAAAACATCTACAGGGCTATAATGAACGAGCAGGGGCGTGGGATTAATTGGATAGCTCTACCAAAGAGCCAGCACAGACACGATGGTCTGAATGGCCTCCTTCTGTGTATCATTCTGTGATTCTATGATTCACAGCACTCTATCATGGAGCATATAGCAACTCTAGCACTATCGGCAGCTAGTCCTAAGCCCAGCTGGAATATCACTCATGAATGCTCAGACTGTTGCTATAAAAGCTTCCAATATGCAACAGGACCTTCTCAGGATTCAGCACAAGGAGGTAAAGGGTCAACTGAATCCCAAGTGACTCCCACTGAAACACAGCAGCAGCCAGCACACTTACTCCTTCCCTAGGAGAATCAGGTTAGAGTTTAGAAATCACACACAATACATCAGCACTAAGGGAAAGAACAGTGGGGGAAAATTAACATCACTTACACAGGGAACAAAGTAGTTTAATGATTGACTGTGCTGTACTTGTACTGTCTAGAGTTTCTTTCTGATTGTATAGAAGGGAGCAGCACATCAATGAATGGGCACTGGTGTTAGTCGAAGAACTCTAAATGACAGTGTCGCAGAAGGGACTTGCAGCAGCTTTCTCAGGACCACATAGTTAAAAGGGCTTTGTTAAAGGACCAACAAGGACTCAGATGAATATCTCTTGCACAAGTACCTGGGTACCACCACTGTAGTAGGGAAGTACCCTCTGGCATGACAGTTATCATCATGTCAGAACAGAATGGAGAGAATTGAGCTTTGCAACTTACCGAGCCTGGGGCTGATTGTTGATTTCAAGAGCTGCAAAGTGGAAATTTTATGCTGTTCAATGTTTTATTCTCATTCTTCCCTTTATAAGCACAAAATATTATTAAAAGCTACAATCTATTTTCCAGGAGACTGCAGCACTGAAGATACAACAACAATAAATCCACCAGACTCAGGTCACTTTATTTTCAGATTGATTCACAAATAATGATGGCTAGAACATTTTTGAAATTCTCTTCAGAAAACTGTTTCTAGTTGGTGGCGGTGGGGATCAGAAGTACCACATTGTAATGTGATCTTTTAGATGTATTGAAAATAAATTGATTAATTGTAAATATAAGTTATTTATTTATTATACTAAAAGAGAGAACATATTGGCCCAGATTTTGGGTTGAGAATAATGGTGAGACTAACAGTGCACTCCCTTATTATGTAATAAGTCAGACAGCAACTTCCAGAGTACGCACATGCGCAGTTAAACATGGAAATCTGGAAGCTGCGGTCCAAGTTACCCTGCTCCTCCACAGGCTGCGCTATAACAGTACTTCACCGATAGACTCGGCATTGAAATCCATGTAAGGGTGTGAAGTTGCAGTACTTACCCACTATTTACGCACTAAACAGGGCAGAAAAATGTTAGGGTGAGTGCATTCAGGTGTAAGTGAATTTTTAACGGCGTGATAAGTCATAATTACTGTCAAACAACCTTTCTGGCACAGAAAATTAAATTTTACAAGTGTGGAGTCTCATTCCATCAGAATTTAGTTAGTGTTGGAGATTTTTAAAAAAAGTAAAATAATTTTGTTTTTACTTTTTCTGACTGTCTCTTTCATCTCTCTCTTAATCCCATCTTTCGTTCCCTTTCTTTATTTCGCTTTCTGTACATGATTTAAATCTAATTTATACTTCCTGGTTTAGACTCTTGTCTCAGTTAGAATTCTTCAATTTGATTGGTTGAAGAGCCTCGCTGTTGCGCCACAGATCCCTGTAGAGGGCGCCGTGCTGGATCAGACATCCGATGACAGCAAGTCTACACTCAAAAGCCTGCAAAATCTCTGTGGGCAGCTGTCAGCGTAGTGAAGGGCGAGTGCCGTTCCTTCGCCGCTGACCACAAAATCCAGGCCATTAACCAAGTATGCTATTTAGATTTTAAAATACTTCCCTTTATACCTATAATAAAATCATGCCTCTTATAATAGGCAAAGTACTGTAACATTGGTGCACTTATATTTTAAAAGGTTAAAAAAGTAGCAAATTTATAGTTTTCTTTTTGCTACATGCAGACTACAGTTTGAATCATTTTCACTGTCTTCTTGAAGGGCATCCCTTTTGTGTGTGTGTGTGTGTGGTGGGCAGGTGGTGAGGTATGTGAGCGTTACCTACGGATTTACTGTGCTCTCATTTGGACATGTTGTGCTAAGGTTTCTTACACCAAGAATATTGGATGAGTGAGGGTAACCACAAGTAAGTAATCTCATCAATGGATTTGAAACACGTTAGCCTGGAAATTGTGGTCGGAGGCTTGCCGCCCGCGTATGCCTCTGAACTACAAGAAAACTACGTACTTACCTTGTGTCTCTGGGGCTTCGGACTCTCGCGATCCTGGGCCTGCAGGTGTTCGCCTGTGTAAAGACCCACTCATCCCAAAGGCGCATGCGGTTCGCAAGCATCCCTGGGATCACATGGGCCAGGCCAACCAATGACAAAAGGGGATTCCTATTATACTTATGGGGATTCCATTTACGTACGGAATCCCCATAAGCATAATAGAAATCACCTAAAAAATACAATTTCACAACACTGAAATAAAAAAAAAATCACAGGTTCAAAATTAATTAAAATACCCTTTAATTAAACATTTAAAATAAAAGTTTAATTTTTTGAAAAATAAATTTAAACATTTTTAAATGGGACAAATATAACCTAAACTAATTTTAAAAGTAAGTGAATGTTTAATCATTTAAAAAAAATTATATTAACATTTATTTTAACCCTTATGCTGGTAAAAGAAGGGCAGCACGGTGGCATAGTGGTTAGCACTGTTGCCTCACAGCGCCAGGGACCCGGGTTCAAATCCGGCCTCGGGTGACTGTGTGGAGTTTGCACATTCTCCCCGTGTTTGCGTGGGTTTTCTCCGGGTGCTCCGGTTTCCTCCCACAGTCCAAAGATGTGCGGGTTAGGTTGATTGGCCATGATAAAAATTGACCCTTAGTGTTAGGGGGGATTAAATACGTGGGGTTACGGGGATAGGGCTTGGGTGGGATGGCTGTCGGTGTAGGGACCGGGTGCTAGGGTTTGGATGATCAGCCATGATCTCGTTGAATGGCGGAGCAGGCTCGAATGGCCTACTCCTGCTCCTATCTTCTATGTTTCATGGGTGTTCGCTGGGCAGTAGTTGGAGAAATAGCCCAATCCTGCACCAGCGAACGTCAATTTCCAGCGGATGTGCACAATCTGTCAAGGAGAAACTTGACAGATCGCAAGTTCCGGATTTTCGCGCGTGCACATCTCAGGCCACATCCGGGCCATTGCCTTTTTTCCAGCTCTATTTTATAATATTCAGCAGTGGAAGACTGGATAGCACAGTGTATTAGAACACCATCCTTTCACCTCTGATTCTAATCAATGACCTGGAATTATTTGGGTACGGTAGCATAGTGGTTATGTCACTTGACTAGTAATCCACGATGGCCCTGACTAATGATTGCAGAGACATCAGTTCAAATTCCACCACAGCAGCTGGGGAATTTAAATTCAATTAAATAAAAAATCTGGAATAAGAAGCTACCAAATTGTTGTAAAAACTCCATCTGGTTCACTAATGTCCTTTAGGGAAGGAAATCTGCCATCCTTACCTGATCTGGCCTATATATGACTCCAGTCCCACAGCAATGTGGTTTACCTTTAACTGCCCTCTGAAATGGCCTAGCAAGCCACTCAGTTACCACACAGATTGCAGGAGTTCAAAAAGGCGGCTCACCACCACCTTTGAGGGCAATTAGGGATGGGCAATAAATGCTGGCCTTGCCAGTGACACCCACATCCCATGCATGAATAAAAAAATTGGCAGATTCATTTCATAATTCATTTTCCATCCAATTTTTCCCCTTATCTCTTTAGAAGGTGTGAGATATTTTTATTTCTTCTTGAGCATTGTGTAACATGATTAGGTACAGTTCCACATATCCTTCTCATACCTTATCCTATGTGGTCATTTTTCATGGGGGAGCTTGGACAATGAGGGCTGGATTTTCTGGCCAGATGTGGGATGGTGGCAGGTTCCATCTCCAGCGGGTTCCGGTCCCGCTCCCTGTTGCAGCCGCCCTCCATTAACGATTTTCCATAAATCGGCCTCATTAGGGCCGACGTTCGCGCTAGTTGGTCCAATCGGTGGGTGCGCGTTGGCTCCCCGCGCTTGATGGCGCACTAGCAGCCTGGATATTTAAAAGGGCCATGTCCCCTTTGCTTTTCACTTTCTTTCTTCTGTATTTGAATGCTGGTTGCTGCAGGAATGGCCGCACAACGCTCCAAGGCTGCTCCATGTTTCAATGATGACACCCTCAATGCTCTTGTGGAGGGAGTAAGAGGATGAAAGGAGGTCCTCTTCCCCTCCAATGGACGGAGGAAGCCTCCTCAGCACACAAAGGTAGCCTGGCTGCAAATTGCTGAGGAGATAAGTGCTCGGTCTGTGTGCACACCTGGGTGCAGTGCAGGAAAAGGTTCAATGACCTGATGCGATCAGCAAAAGTGAGTATAACAGTACACTTAACTTCAATCTGCTTCCCATCTCTTCTCATCCCCATCACTCTGCATTGGCAACCTACTCCTGCACATCTCAACTGACCCTAACATCCCTTACACCCTCACCCATCCCTCTCTCTCGATGTACAGTATCACGTCACCATCCTACTATGCACCCTTCACACTCGATCTCTTATGCAATGACAACAACTAACAATGCACAGGGAGCGACCTTGGTATTGGCACCTCACTCCATCTTTGTCTCCCTCTAAACATTTATGTTATTCATTCTTAACACTGACTCCATCAATCTCACTGAAATTCCACTTGTGTCCCTCATTGCAGGAAAAGAGAGCCCACAATAAGAGGGAGAGGGGGAGGACAGGAGGAGGCGCACCATCCGTGGCGCATCTAACGAACGCTGAGGAGGCTGCTATCGAGATCGTGGGAGGTGCAGAGGAGCTGGAAGTGGGGGACGGAAAGATGGGCACAGTACAGCAAGCTGGTGACAGGATTGATTTGCAAACCTATCATTTTGTTTTCATGAGTGACTGATAAGGCATCTGATGCTCGTAAAAATATAGTTATGATCATCTGCACAATGGGATTTGTCTGCTACCTACATATAACATGGCTAACTCATGCCTTTACTCCCCCACAGGACCATCGAGAGCCCCCCTCCCCACTGTCCAGGAGGAAGAGCCGGAGAACTCCTCAGAGGAACCTGCAGCCTCTGAGGGAGCAGCGTCAGCAGAAATGAGCGTGCCCAGCACCAGCGCAGAGACGCCCACCTCGGTGGGTCATTCGCGACATAGAGTAGTGTTGTCACCTGGTATATCACAGCTCACAAGTGAGCATGAGCAGATGGTGGAGACATGGACAGCAGTGGGGAGTCCTTGTTGGAGACAGTAGGGCACTCCTAGCTCGGCTCAGCTGCATGTAGATGCTGTGCCTCTGGGGCCATCCAGAAAGAGAGTGGTGCTGGAGCTTCAGGAACAAGTTCAGGAGGCTCTGATTGGGTTTGCATCCATGGTAACTGCAAGTGTACAGCAAATGGAGGAGACCATGTCAAACATGAGCAATGCCATGGTGCACACAATGGCAAATGTAAGTACTGCCATGGAAAGGATGGCAACCTCCATAGAGGACATAAATCGCCAGACTCAGGAGAACATGATAACACTTCTAAATAGATGGTCATCTATGGAGGATAGATGGGCATCTTTTGAGAAGCAAAACCAGAGGTTCATGGACGCCCTTGTTATGAGGAATGTCAGCACAGAAATGGGTCCTCATGGCCCCACTGATGTGCAGCAAGGTACTCTCCAGCTACTTGCTAGCAGTGAAGTGCGGGTGACCCATGAGAGGGATGGTGGTGGTTGACAACAAGGAAGTGGGGGCTCCTCTCCAAGCGGTCAAACTCCCATGCCACTACGGAACCCTCGGTCATAGCCCCAGATGCCTCACCCAACTGATATGGCCGTCTCTGCACAGCCGCAGGAGGAGCAGAGTGTTGCGGAGCCCTCCAAAGCTTCCAAAACTAGAGGATGCCTGCCAAAGGCATCTAAGCAGGTGCAGCAGAGAAGTGAGCACACTGCTTCTACATCTGCTGAAGCCACAGGGGAAGCACCACGTAGTGAAGGGTTAATTACAGTCCTAGCCCTTTTGGGCTATTCCAGATCAGGCGTATTCCCCAGACGTTCACTCTCAACTTAAGTTAGAGATAGCTGAATTCCATAAGATGCTTAAATGGGTCTAAAGGTTCAGGCTATCTCTCCCTAAAGGAAAGGAATGACTAAAGATGTAACCGTCCTCCGGATAGTACTTTTAATAAGTTGAACTAGACTGTAACCTTCCGGATATTATGAGGGTCCGGAATATCCCCCAGATTTCTGCAACTCCTTACAAAAGAGTGTACAGAATTTGTGGGTTCGTGAGTCTACACAGATTCACTCTTTGAGACAATTCTAAAAATATAGGCCTAGAAATTCAGTAGCGCCCCGTTTGGGGCGCCAGCCTCGCCAGGGCGCTAAAAGTAGCGCCCCGGAAGCATTTGCGGCCACCCGCCGGAAATTCAGTTGGAGCGCCCCAAAGGGAAGCGCGGCGCTACTGGAGGCGCCCCGCATCCCTCTTGGGGCGCTGCAACTGAATATCGTTGCGCAACGTGCCACAGCGCCACACGCTGCGGCACATCGCGCAGCGGTACTGCAGGCCTTCCTCCTCTTCTTAAAGGGGAGGGGCCTTGTTCTGCACGATCTGGGGCCCAGCTGGGCCACCGAGGATCGCGAGTGCCGGCAAAAGAGCCCGGCACCGAGGAGAAGTGCCGGGCTCTTGCAACGCAGCCAGCACTCCGCGGGGGAGGGGGGGGTTAGGAGGCAGGGGACAGGAGCGCAGAGAGGTACTGGCAGACGGCCAACAACAAAGATGGCCGCCCCGCACCTCTCCTTTAATTTGCGCCTCTACCGCCGCAGGTAGGCCCCCCTGAACCGGTCGCACATAGCGTCCGGTGGTAAAGCAGGGGGCGCTTCCTAATATCGTGGCCGGGGTGTCAGCGGGGCGTTGTGCACACCGACGACATCATCGGTAGCGGCGCAGCGCTAACGGCTAGCGCCACCATTAGCGTCCCGCTGAATTTGGCGGGAGGCGTGGCCAGTGGCTTGCGACCCACTTAGCGCCCTCTTAAGGTGCTAACGGGTGGCGCAGCCACCTGAATTTCTAGGCCATATAGTTTTATTTAAGAGCTGGCATTCAGTTAACATCTGTTGAATCAGTCGCAACATTAACAATTCAAAGTACAATTAGCTTACATTTCTTATTTCTCAGAGATCCTTATTCTCAAATCTTTACCTCTTTATATTTCTTATTTCTTATTTATTTCTAAATCCAGAACATTTCTTATTTCTAAATCCAGAACATGCACCAAAAATCAATCACTTTGATATACCCAAGACTCATAGTTAAAAACTTACAGAGATGCCTCTGAAGAGTTGAGAAACGCTTTGCCTGTTCAGCGTGTTCTGACTTTCTGTTAAAAAGGTTTTATTTTTATACCCTTTTGGCATTGGTTTCTTCTTTGATGTTCTCTGCTGATGTCAGCTAATTGTCTTTATTGATCCCTCTGTTTGAATGCTTTCTATGTTACTATCAATTCAACTATTGCATACATAATTATTTCTCTACTTTTAGGTGTTCCAAAAACTATCATAAAAACAAAGACAGCTATGGTTTTTGTTTGATGTCATTCTTACCGAAGATTCTTAATATTGGCTTAACTGCTTTTTAGCAGACATTTTGACTCCGTTCTGCTTCAAGTTTAATACAAACACAATGCAATTGCTTGGTGTCATCTATTGAAGTTATATCTTCAAAGTCTTGTTAGTATGGTTTTTACTATATGTAAATCAAAACCACTTTAACTGTGTGTTTACTTGTTTTCTATCTATCTCAATTGGTTGCATATTTAATCATGTTTCCTGTCATCCAAGTTTAACAAAACTATTTGACCAGCAGGTTTCTTTACTTGATGTCATGTTTTCAAAGGCACATGCCTCTTTTAATGTTTGTATTTCTGTTTCAATCGTGTTGGTTTTTCACACTTTAAACTGTGTCTCTCATTGTGTTCGTTGCAAACCGTAGACCTTTCGGAACCACCAATGGTTTGCTTCAATCTTTCATTGTTTTAGAATATGTAACTAATTCCCATTTCGTAGCTTGTTTACAACTTTGTTATCAACTGATCATTTCTCAGAAGCCTGTATTTCTGTTTACAGCCTGTCTGCTGAGACTTGTGTCTTTTAAACCCAGTATTTCTTTTATTAATAATATTAGAAATATGTTCATAGTATCGTGTATTTCTCTAAATCATGGCTATTCCTTCACAGTAGAAGCACGCATAAGAGAAAGTTAAATCACAAATGGTCACAAGGGTAGTCACTTGGGTGATTTAATAGTATAGCATTTTACGTTTGTCATGTTTATTTCTAGTGTATTAAAGTTATGTGATGTGATTCAATGCGCTGTGCTCAGAATTGGAAGTGTCACATTGAGGGTTGAGGGCACCTTTCACCTGCAGTGATGGTGGGGAGAGTGATAGGAATGCATAGTTCATTGTTTAGATTCTGTATTGTGTGGAATGGAGGTCTTGCCACCCCTTATGTGCATGTGCCAGCCATGTGTATGTACAGCGTAAAGTTAGGCGAATCTGGCATGCATTAGTCCATCCCTTACCTGACGGCCAGCAATGAGATCGCGTGCTGGTAGCATTGGGACAGCCACGTCCGCCAGGTGTTCCTCATCTGCAGCATCATTCGCCTCTTCCTCCTCTTCCTCCTGCTCCTCTGAGGAGGCTGTGCGCTCTGCCACTTGTTCCTCAGGCAGCGGTAAACCACGCTGCAGTGCGATGTTGTGCAGGGCACAGCAGACCACGATGATTCTGGACACCCTGGCTGGTGAGTACTGTAGGGCTCCACCAGATCTGTCGAGGCATCTGAATCACATTTTGAGCAAGCCGATGGTTTGCTCTATGATGCTTCTGGTGGAAATGTGGCTGTCATTGTAGCTCTCCTCAGCTTCGTTTGATGGCCTCCTCATCGGTGATATTAGCCATGTCTTCAGGGGATAGCCCTTGTCTCCAAGTAGCCATCTGGAAAGTTGGGTTGGCGGATTGAAGAGCTGAGGCACAGTGGACTGCCACAGGATGTACGAGTCATGGCAGCTGCCAGGGAATTTGGCGCAAACATGCATAATGTTCTTCCTGTGGTTACTCACCAGCTGCATGTTAAGGGAGTGGAAGCCCTTGTGGTTTACAAATGCTGCTGGGTTGTGATGGGGTGCCCTGATGGCCACATGTGTGCAGTTGATGATGCCCTGCACCCGTGGGAAGCCAGCCAGATTGGCAAACCCAACCACCCCCACGGTAACACTTGCTTCAGCCGACTTGCCAAACAGGGCATCGGTTACCTGCGTGATGCATCGGTGTGCGGCCGACTGGGAGATGCTGCTGACCCCTGGAAGGAGCCTGACGCAAAGAAGTTGAGGGCGGTGGTGACTTTGACAGCCTCTGGTAAGGCAGTCCACCCACTCCTCTGGGCTCCAGGTCTTGGTGCAGCATTGTGCAGATGTCTGCGACTATCTGTCGCGAAAGTCTCAGCCTCCTTTGGCACTGCTGCTCAGTCATGTTGAGGAAGCTCATCCTCTGCCTGTAACCCCTGTGTTGGGGGTATCTCCTGCGGCACGGTGCAGCCCTGCGCTGACGGCCTCTGCTCTGTGCAGCATCAAGTGGCTCAGGAGAAGGTTGGCGCTCTTGTTGTCGGTGCTGCTGGTGTGCCTGGTTCTGCTGCTGCTGCCGCTGCTCATCCTCAGAATCTGAGGACCAGGATGAGAGAGTATAATTGGTTCCCATTATGCTGGTGAAAATGTCACTTGAGGATGGAATGTTATAAGCGTTCAGTAAAGTGAAGAGAGGTTATTCCAAGGAGGTCACAGTGTATATGGATCTCACAACACACACTTACAACCTCAAAACACCTGAACAATGTCTTCAACATCCTGCAATCAGAAAGTTCAGGCTTTTGAAATTCAACTAAAGTGGCAGGTTAGCTTTAATGCTGCTTTTGCAGCTGTGAAGTATTCAGCTTGTTGGAACACCCGACTCAATCAGCTGGCGTGTTCCTGGAATGCCGTGGAACACGCTGAAAATGTTGCAAAATTGAAAACCCCTATCAAAATATCATTAAACAGGTCCTCAGCTGCCTCTCCTGCCGCTTGGTTTCGGGTCTGATCAGGAGTCGCAGACCTGACACCTTGGAAAGTCGCATGGAGGCGGGTTCGCGGCGGGTTTGCAACCCGCCGTCAATCATCTTAAGTTTAATTTGGGACCCGCCTCCAAACCCGCCCAATGAGCGCCGGCAAAATCACAGCCTGAGTGTCAACGGTCTGTTCTACAGGAACATTCACAGTCGAGCTGGATGCTGTAGTTGGCAGTATGACATAACAATTTAAACATTGATTAAAATCAAATATCTGCTTTCATAATGATCATAGATGAATGGTATCTCCATTTTACTAGCTGTTAAGAGTCTATAGAGGAAATAGTGGACTGACATTTACAGCAGAAAACTACCAAAAAGCTGGTAAAACCTGTTTCTTTCCCTGCTACTATCTGCACATGTTTATATTGTGAGTATGTTGTGTCATGCAGCTCAACTCCAGGCCCAGATCCTAGTCTGAAATTTCCACTGTACACTTAATAAGAATGCGCAGACAGTTTGAGTTTGACTGGCATCTTTCTGTAGTTTGATAATGGCTTTCACTGGTTTGCAGATGGCTGTGTGCATGCCAAAAATAAGACAATAATAACCTTACAGCAATTTAAGTGAAGAAGCTAATAACCTGTTGACCATGACCAGAGAGATGCTGCTATGTCAGAAATGTATCAAAGGGCTCATCCTTTAAAGGGGTGGAAGAATTCCAAACTGCACTAAATGATACAACCTCACTGTCCAAACTGTGTTCACTAGAAAGCTTGTCCAGTACTCACTGACAGATGTTATATTTTGTTTGACATTTACTTGTTATTTGATTTTCTTTTTCAAACAAGCTCCCCTGACATCTCTGGTTTTAAAACTTCTGTTTTTGTATGTTCTGCAATAATAGAATGCTCAAGAGGAAATAAAAAGTAGTTGCATGAGAAACTTGTGGCATGCAGAAAAGGGAAGCTGATTAGTGGTCCAGTCATACAGCGCTCATTTGGAAGAAGTGTCAAAGGAGAGGCTATTATCAACATTTAAAAAATTGTACACCCTTAGCACCCATAACCCCTGGCACCAGTGTCCCCCATACCTTTGGCACCATGCTCCTCTGCCTAGTGCCCCCAACGCCAAGCAAGGAATGCACCAAGGACTCAAGATGCCTTCACTGGCTGCTGGCTCTTGACAATAAGGCTGTACTGCTTGTGGCAAGTCATAAGAGATGTATCTGCAGTGCCAGTAAATTATGTAATTGGGAAGACTACGCATTATCTAACAAGATTAGCCCATTTGTGTGCAGGAGCATATAGTGGGTTACATTATTGACCCCATGGTGTCAGTTGAATTGTAAAACTTCCCATATACCATACTGACACCCAACCCCACTTCAAGCACTCATACCAGGATGAAGGGGTTCTTGATAGAAGTCTTTTAAGACTTTCACGGGTATAGAGAACTTGCATCTAGGAACATTTTTCTGTTGGGTACAGGATTTTTTTAAATTCGTTCCTGGGATGTGGGCGTCGCTGGCAAGGCCAGCATTTATTGCCCATCCCTAATTGCCCTTGAGAAGGTGGTGGTGAGCCGCCTTCTTCAACTGCTGCAGTCCGTATGGTGAAGGTACTCCCACAGTGCTGTTAGGGAGGGAGTTTCAGGATGTGTGACTTGGAAAAAGAAAGAAAGACTTGCATTTATATAGTGCCTTTCATGACCACCAGACATCTAAAAGCACTTTACAGCCAATGAAGTAGAGTCACTGTTGGAATGTGGGAAATGCAGCAGTCAATTTGCACACAGCAAGGTCCCACAAACAGCAATGTGATAGTGACCAGATAATCTGTTTTTTGTTATGTTGGTTGAGGGATAACTATTGACCAGGACACCGGGGATAACTCCCCTACTCTTCTTCGAAATAGTGCCATGGGATTTTTACATCCACCTGAGAGGTTTAATGTCTCATCCGAAAGACGGCACCTCCAACAGTGCAACACTCACTCAGCACTGTATTGGAGTGTCAGCTTAGCTTTATGTGTTCAAGTCCCTGGAGTGAGATTTGAACCCACAACCTTCTGACTCAGGAGGCAAGTGTGCTACCAACTGAGCCACAGCTGACACTGTCATTGGAGGGGAACTTGGAGATGAACTTGGAGGTGATGGTGTTCCCATGCGCCTGCTGCCCTTGTCCTTCTAGGTGGTAGAGGTCGCGGGTTTGGGAGGTGCTGCCGAAGAAGCCTTGGCGAGTTGCTGCAGTGAATCATGTAGATGGTACACACTGCAGCCATGGTACGCCGGTGGTGGAGGGAGTGAATGTTTAAGGTGCCAATCAAGTGGGCTGCTTTGTCCAGCTTCTTGAGTGTTGTTGGAGCTGCAATCATCCAGGCAAGTGGAAACTAGGTAACACAGATTAAAGTTAAGCTTATCAAAGGAAAATGAGAAATTTAGGTAACATTTCTTTAGTAAGAGCATGATAGAATTGTGGAACAGATTACTAGTAGGAACAGAAAACCATGGCAGGTCTTAATAAAGGACTGGATGAACTCCTATTAGGGAAGAGGGCTATTAGTACTAGAATCACAATAAATAACCTGGTGGGAGGTTTGTAAGGGGAGATCAGATGGACCAATGCTCTTCTGCCTGAGACATTACCATAGTAACATAAAAGAGAAGTAGAGTTTAACCCTAAATTTTGGTTAGCACTGTTTCACAATCCTTTTGTTCAAATCTGTAGAAACTACCACATTTAATTTTTTTTTAAACAAATCTTTCTCTCATAGACTTATACGTCAAGCCATCATGTCCAAGCTGTCAATGTCAAATTGTGAGTAGCTTTATTTTTTAATAATTTCTATTATAAAAATGTTTTAGGTGATTTAAGAGGTAAGAACTAATATGCACAAGGAAAATTGTAGTATAAATGTAATATAGACAGGCAAAAAATCTGCAATGTTGTAAGCATTTCCATTAAGACCTTTTTTTATAAATAACAGAATCAAAATTTTGAACAAGTAACACCTAGACAAATCTCAAAGGAGCGTTTCTGGTAGGTATTTTCCCAGTACTTTGTAAATATAATTAGTGCAGTGTTTGTCTCAAATCAATTTTAATTAATAGCACATTTCTTTATCTTTTTTAATACACAGTCTGAAGTTGGATCATGAAGGAAGCTATCAGTGTGTTGCTACTGGTCTAGTATTTGAAGTGACAGAAAAAGTTGACATAATTTACTCAGTGCTGTCGTGGTATAAATATGACACATTTCTGCAAGGCAGCTGGAAACTTTGTGGCCCACTGTTTGATGTGAAGAGTGATCCAGCCTTATTAAAGAGCATTTACTTCCCTCATTCCCTCTGCTTGGCAGGTAAGGGTCTTTCTTTTGCAGATAATTGAAATTTTGTAGTTTTCTTGGCCTTTATGCTTCCACACTTTGCTGCTGACCTTCACACCATCCTCCACTAGGTGGCATACTCAGTTTGCAGCGTCAATATTCTGCAGATCAGACAGCAGTCACGTACCCGTGAGTGTGATCATAGTCCTCACTGGTTTTTTTGTTATTGTCAGTTGGACTGGTAAAGACCGTAGAATTTTAAAACAACTTTACTTTTTCTTTCTTTCCTCACCCCACAAAAAAGATAATTTCATTTTTTTCCTCTCCTTTATGTTCCCTATACTGTTCACTGATGAGGAGTGCTTACCGGGTACATTAGCATGGATTGACCGCCCCCTCCAATTTTCAACCCATTTTTCTGGGAAGTGTCTTAACTTGGTGTTTCTCCTAAATGGCCCAGTTAACACCAGGAGCTGGCACGGAGTTGCTTTATTATGGCCGATCTCAGTACTGTATTCACAAAATGATATCTAAAATGTTTGAACCAATTGTTTTACCTTTACAAATTTGTGTCCCATCCTTTACAGAACACTCGCCTGATTTACAATTTGGAATTTTACACATAAAGGACACAAAACCTGAAATAGAGCCAACTACTGATCACTCAACAACACACGTTCAATGGAATGTGAGCTCCTTGTCACCTGTTGGGCCAATCTTTCAGACCGCTTCTGAAGATGTTCAACATCACGGTGTTGTGCTGATTTACAAAGTCATTAACAACCACCAGTCCTTATTATTTCATGTGTATATGGCAGCAAACAATGACTCTGTTATTAAGGTATGAACTATTCCAGCTGTACTAATTAAGATTATAATTATGGCTTTTTGTTATAGTTGCACCTTGTGTTAAGTTACAATATTATTTTGTTCATGTTTGAGTGGATTGTTTAGTTAATGCTCAGTGCAAACAAAATGTTAATTAAAAGGACAGATTTCAGCATGAATGTGCTTGTTCATTTTCAGGATATCATAAAGGCTGAAAAACAGAAATCTGTAAAAATTGATAAATCTACTCCATGCCACAAAAAGCTGATTATTGGCAAAACATATCGACTCCTGAGTGACCCAATGGCTGAGATAATTCCTGGGGTATGTTGTAGTAAACAATTATAGAATGATGCCAGCTGCTTACATACAAAGTGTTCTGATATATTTATTATACAAATAAACTCAACAAACCATTTTGAGGTGATGACGTTTTCCAGAGCTAGGATCTAAAAAATGATACCTGAATCCAAGCCACTTTCCATTGTCCTAAAAAATCCTCTTCGATCTGATGGGCTATCATAAAATCTTGGAATCTACTTAATATGGTGGGACCTGGAGCGACATTTAGCAATTTAAATTTACACTGCAATAAAGCGTCTGCAGTGGTTGTAACCGTACTAATTTGTTAATCGCTAGTGCTGCAGTTTTAGAAAAATACTATCTTGTTTTGGCAAGAGAGATGGAGAAGATTAGAAGAAAGAAAGAACTTGCATTTATATAGCGCTTTTCATGTCCTCAGGACATCCCAAAGCTCTTCACAGGAAATGTATTACTTTTGACATGTGGTCACTGTTGTAATGTAGAGAAACACAGTAGCTAATTTGCAAATAGCAAGGCCCCACAAACAGCAGTGAGATAAATGACCAATTAAACTATTTTAGTGCTGTTGGTTGAGGGATCATATTGGCCAGGACACCAAGAGAACTGGCCTGCTCTTCTTTGAATAGTGCCGCGGAATCTTTAACGTCCACATGAGAGGGTAGACAGGACCTCGGCACCTCCGATAGTACAGCACTCCCTCGGTATTGAACTGAAGTGTCAGCCTATATTATGTGCTCAGGTCCAGGACTCACAAACATTTGACTCAGAGGTGAGAGTGCTACCACTGATCCATGGCTGATTACAGATAATCCATCAGCATTATGTACATTAGAGATTTTATTATTTGGCACTGTACAAGCAAAGATATACTACATTTTTTGCAGGTTATAAAAATCACCACTTTTTTCTCTATAATTAGATGTGTGCTGCTCATAAATCGGCCTACATTTTAAGAATGAGTCATCTGGTTATTTGGAGCTTGTTGCGAGTACTAACATGCATGCTTTTGTTCAGATCTTGTATTTAAAACTCACTCAAGTGTTTATCTTTCTTCTTCCTTGTTGGATTGTTCTTGTGTTAATTTAGTTTGCTTACTTATTCCCATTTCAACCTTCCTTCATACGAACATAAGAATTAGGAGCAGGAGTAGGCCATATGGCCCCTCGAGTCTGCTCCGCCATTCAATAAGATCATGGCTGATCTTCGACCTCAACTCCACTTTCCTGCCCTATCCCCATATCCATTGAATATACTCAACGACTGAGCATCCACAGCCCTTTGGGGTAGAGAATGCCAAAGATTCACAACCTTCTGAGTGAAGAAATTCCTCCTCATCTCAGTCTTAAATGGCCTACCCCTTATCTTAAGACTATGCCCCCTAGTTCTAGACTCTCCAGCCAGGGGAAACAATCTCTCAGCATTTATCCTGCCAATCCCCTTCAGAATCTTAGGGGGAAATTTTTTTTGTGGTTTGCGCCACACGTTAGCGTCACAAATGCCGTTGACAGCTGTAACGACAGCTAATGCCGATTCCAGTGCCGCACACCATATCAAAGTTGCCAGTAGCGCTGCCGGTAACCTCGATCGTCAGGGACCTCGCCATCATGGAGATCGTGATGTCAGTGAGTGTGCAACACTCACTGGACATCTGATCTCCCAACTTCATTATAACCACTTACCTTAATTGCAGAGCAGAAAATGACAGGGAGAGCTGGTGTCTACAAGCAGGAAGCAGGCTGCTGCAGCGATATTTAAAGGCGCCATCCCCAATCAGCTCCAGCTAACATGGTTCTGCAGTTTCAGTGCCTGTTTGCTACCTCCTGCAACTGAAACAGCTTTCTTTAGTTATTTCAAGTTTTTTTGGTGACAGGGAGTGTTGGTTTAAGTGCAGAAGTCACTCATTATTTGTTAAAGGCTTCTGCTCACAACACTTCCTCAAGTGATTGCAACCATCTTCAGTCAGAAGTGCTGAGTCGATGATCCATATCGGCCTCCTCCTGACGTCCCCACCACCACAGAAGCCAGTCTTCAGCCAATTCGATTCAATCCATGTGATATCAAGAAACGACTGAGCACACTGGATAGAACAAAGGCTGTGGGCCCCGACAACATCCCGGCTGTCATGTTGAAGACTTGTGCTCCAGAACTAGCCACGCCTCTAGCCAAGCTGTTCCAGCACAGCTCTAATACTGGCATGTATCCGACAATGTGGAAAACTGCCCAGGTATGTCCTGTCCACAAAAAGCAGGACAAATCCAACCCGGCAAATTACCATCCCATCAGTCTATTCTCAATCATCAGCAAAGTGATGGAAGGTGTCATCAACAGTGCTATCAAGCAGCACTTACTCACCAATAACCTGCTCACTGATGCCCAGTTTACCTATAAACATATCACACATATCACATGAATTCTAATAACTAATCGCCCTTGTGCCTGCCATAGTTGAATAGCTGTCATTGTGTGCAAGGTGTGAAATGTGGGTGTTAGTGTTGCTAGATAGAGATTGTTGGTGGGTGAGTGCTGGGGGTGTGTACATTGAGCAGTGTGTGAAGCTTGTGTAAAGATGGTGGTATGTAGCATTTGTTGAAGCCTTCACTCACTTTGCCCACCCGTGTGTGCTCATTAAACTTCCTCCTGCACTGTTTGTGGGTCCTGGGGAGCACAGTGCTGCCCATGATGTGGTGTGCCACCTCCCTCCACATAGTCCGGCAGACTTGAGGCGAGAGTCTCCTGCCAGTTGTGGGGTACAGGACTGCCCGCCTTCTCTCCACCGCTAAAACCAATGCCTCTAAAGCTTCCTTGGAAAACCTCCGGGCTTTCTCCCTGGAGATCTGCCATCAAGATTTGTAAATAAGTGCTCCTTCTCCTTGTCCTTCTTCTTATGGTTGTTGAGGCAGCTGCACCCCTAACAATGCTGAGAATGAGGTGCTGCAGCATCAATGAACCTCCCTTTAAGTAGTGAAAAAAGCCTGTGGCAATCATTACTTGCATTTAGACTGCCCCCGATATTGATCTTTTCAGTGTAACGCCAATGAGCTTGAGCTTTTAGACTAGAATCATGACTGCAATCATTTTAATGAGGAAGAATTTTGCATGCAGCCTAGATCATTTTCAGGTGGCGCTACTTAACCATTTCTAGTCTAAACACTGCCCATTTCTTGGCTATAACAAATTTCTAGCCCTGAATGTTTCAAGTGTCTATGGCCAGAATTTTAATCGGTAGGCGGGTTGGGAGCAGGGTGGGGGCTCGGAAGCGTTCGGGAAACCCGGGAGAAAGTCTCTATAATCAAGATCTTAAGAGTATCTCTGACTTTATCTGTAGAGAGTTTTCTTATTATGTATTTCTTTTGCCCAAGGGACAAGTTGTTCAAGTTTCCAACTCTCCGACACCTCCTCCTACCTCCACCTGGACCATGACCCCACTACCGAACATCAAACCACCGTTTCCAACACTGTCACTGACCTCATCTCCTCTGGAGATCGTCCCCCCATGGCCGCCAACCTCATAGTTCCCCAACCCCGCACAGCCCGCTTCTACCTCCTTCCCAAGATCCACAAACAGGACTGCCCTGGTAGACCCATCGTTTCAGCCTGTTCTTGCCCCACGGAACTTATCCCTTCCTATCTCGACTATCTTTTCTCCTCTTGTCCAGTCTCTTCCCACCTACATCCGCGCCTCTTCTGACGCTTTCCGCCACTTTAATAGTTTCCAGTTTCCTGGTCCAACCGCCTCCTTTTCACCATGGACGTACAATCCCGCTACACCTCCATCCCCCACCAGGATGGCCTGAGGTTGCTCCGCTTCTTCCTTGAACAGAGGCCCAACCAGTCCACATCCACCACCACCCTCCTCCGCCTGGCTGAACTTGTTCTCACATTGAACAACTTCTCCTTTGACTCCACTCATTTCCTCCAAATTAAAGGTGTTGCTATGGGTACTCGCATGGGTCCTAGCTATGCCTGCCTTTTCGTGGGATATGTGGAACACTCTTTGTTCCAGTCCTACTCGGGTCCCCTCCCTCACCCCTTTTTCCGGTACATTGATGACTGTATCGGTACCGTTTCCTGCTCTCACCCAGAACTAGACAATTTCATTCACTTTGCCTCCAATTTCCACCCTTCCCTCACTTTCACATGGTCCATCTCCGACTCTTCCCTTCCCTTCCTCGACTTCTCTGTCTCCATCTCTGGGGATAGGTTATTGACCAACATTCACTACAAGCCCACTGACTCCCACAGCTACCTGGACTACACTACCTCCCACCCCACCTCCTGTAAGGACTCTATTCCATTCTCCCAGTTTCTCCATCTCCGCCGCATCTGTTCTGACGATGCCACCTTCCATACCAGTGCTTCCGACATGTCTTCCTTTTTCCTCAGCCGAGGATTCCCCTCTATCGTGGTTGACACGGCCCTCGACCATAGAAACATAGAAGATAGGAGCAGAAGTAGGCCATTCGGCCCCTCGAGCCTGCTCCGCCATTCAATGAGATCATGGCTGACTGTGTCTGTTGTATCTCCCGCACTTCTGCCCTCACCCCTGCCCCTCCCTCCCGGAACCACGATAGAGTTCCCCTTGTCCTCAGCTTTCACCCCACCAGCCTCCATATTCAACGGATCATCCTCCGCCATTTCCGCCACCTCCAACATGATCCCACCACCAAACGCATCTTCCCCTCCCCTCTCCTTTCAGCATTCTGTAGGGATCGCTCCCTCCGAGACACCCTAGTCCACTGCTCTATCACCCCCAGCACCCCTTCCCCTTCGCCCGGCACCTTCCTGTACAAGCGCAGGAGATGGAACACCTGCCCTTATACCTCCCCCTTTCCCACTGTCCAGGGCCCCAAACACCCCTTCCAGGTGAAACAGTGATTTACTTGTACTTCTTGCAATCTAGTATACTGTTTTTGCTGCTCATGATGTGGTCTCCTCTACATTGGGGAGACCAAACGCAGATTGGGTGACTGCTTTGCGGAACACCTCTGTTCAGTCCGTAAGGGTGACTCTGAGCTTCCGGTCGCCTGTCACTTTAATTCACCGCTCCATTCCCACTCAGACCTCACCATCCTCGGCCTCTTGCATTGTTCCATGGAAGCTCAGCGTAAGCTTGAGGAACAGCACCTCATCTTCCGATGGGGCACTTTACAGCCTTCCGGACTCAATATCGAGTTTAACAATTTCAGATTATAACCTCGGCCCCTATCATATTTTTATATATTTTTTATCCACACTTTTGGTTTGTGCCTTTTCCTTTTTTTTCTCTCCCACATGGCAGCTGTCTCTCATTCTGCCAACGTATTTCACACTTCATCTGGAGCCATCCTTTGTTTCTTTACCTGCCCTATTACCATCTCATCTCACCTTGAATATCTCTTAATGTCTCTTCACCCCCCACAGACCTTCCCTTTTGTTCTTTCATCCCCTCCCCCATTTCCCAGCCCCCAAAACTTGCTTTTTAATCTGTTTCATTTCCTGCTTTTTTCTCAGTTCTGACGAAGGTTCTTTGATCTGAAACGTTAACTCTGTTTCTCTCTCCATGGATGTTGCCTGGCCTGCTGAGTTTTTCTAGCGTTTTCTGTTGTTATTTCGGATTTCCAGCATCTGCAGTATTTTGCTATCGACAAGTTGTTCTTATCTTTTAACCTGAAACCTTTTTTGTTTGGCAATCTGTGGGCTGGCATCAGAAAAAATTCCCATTAAAAACTGCTGAATTGTTTTAAAAACCTATTGGGAACCTGACGCTCCTGCCCAGTTTAGCCTACCCATGACTGCAGCCTGTGTGGTTGACACTTAGCACCTTCTGAAATGACCTAACAAGCCACTCAATTGTAAAAACAACCGCGATCTCACCACCACCACCCTCTCAGGGCAATTAAGAATGAGTAATAACTGTTTCAGCTGTGGCTCAGTGGGTAACACACTTGCCTCTGAGTCAGAAGGTTGTGGGTTCATAGTCCCACTCCAAGGAACTTAAGCACATAAAGCTAGGCTGACACTCCAGTACACTGCTGAGGGAGTGCTGAGATGTTAAACCGATGTAAACGATCCCATGGCACTATTTCGAAGAAGAGCAGGGGAGTTATCCCTGGTGTCCTGGCCAATATTTATCCCTCAATCAACATAACAAAAAACAGATTATCTGGCCATTATCACATGGGAGCTTGCTGTGTGCAAATTGGCTGCTGTGCTTCCCACATTACAACAGTGACTACACTCCAAAAAAGCACGTCATTGGCTGTAAACTGCTTTGAGATGTCTGGTGGTCATGAAAGGCGCTATATAAATGCAAGTCTTTCTTTTCTTTTGATCTTGCCAGCATCACTCACATTCTGACAACAAATAAAATTAAAAATCCCCAGTCTGTTGACTGATTTCAGCTTGAATGGCAGTAGTTACACCATAAATTACGAGTTATGGAGGAAAGAATTAGCCAAAGTTCCACTTCCTGATTGGTATCCAGCACCACATGATAGACGTGGATATTGGATGATGATAGGCTCAGACTCAGTTATATTGGTTTATACATGGCTTCCACACCACACACTCACTTAATGGAGAGTGGGTTTAAGATTCGCCACTGCAATGAATCTCTGACCTGCACACCATTCTATCAATGAACTGTGATGGCAATGCAGGATCACTGACTTGCCCTTTATTTTCCAGGTATATTTAATGGTCACCTTGATGTGTAACTGTATCAAGCATTGAGCCAATAACTTTACGAGGAAGGCAGGGGAAAAATTGATAGAGAAAAATGAATGAGAAAAAGATTTAAAAATAAAAAAAGGAGACAATCACTGTGCAATTGGGATTGCTGTGCTCCTGCATTCTATCGTGCAAGTGGCCAGGGGAATTGAATTGAGCAAGATCAGATCATTATCATAATTTGAATGTGCTCCCTGCACATTTTCCACAAGTACAGGTAATGCATAAATGGAAAGGTGCAAAGTCATGAGAGCAACAGCTCTTAAAGGGCTGCTGCTCCACTTTAACTTTAACTTAGCTGCTTGTTTTGCCTCCAATGATGGGCAGCCATGGAACGTTGGCAGGACAGCCCCCTTCGACAATGATAGTTTTGGTGTTCTTCTGCAATGAGTAAACAAAGGAGGATAGCCAGATTTAGGGCCAAGGTGAACTCAGTTCTATATTACAGTGAGGAGCAAACGTGGCAGGAGGCGGCTAAAAGAGTGAATGTTATCTCCCATGTCCACAGGTTATGGGAGCAGATGAGGAAGAATGCCAACATCAGGCTGCCCACAGTTTGACACCTTAAATTATGCCTATGCCCATAATTTGCACCCCACAAGCACTGTGCCCTGAATGAGGGAAGTAAAAGCAGAACTTCTCACACCTGCACTTCCATTTCTATAATGCTTCAGCATGAACTTTGTGACAGGCACTTAAGAATGCTTCTAAAGCTAAAATAACTTGCATGTTGTGGCACCAAGTCAGAAGGACATCTGAATCTATTGCGTGCTACTTAGTCATCCATTCCCACAATGTCAAATGTTGACTGGGTCGGGGGTGCTCCTCTATGTTCTTCCAAATGCTGAAAACTGTCTTTTGCCTGTTTTTTAAAAAGAAGACAGCTGTACACAGCCACAGAGAGACAAACTGGATTGGTGGCGGCCCTGCCGACTTCTGAATTGGTGGCGGCCCTGCCGACTTCTGAATTGGTGGCGGCCCTGCCGACTTCTGAATTGGTGGCGGCCCTGCCGACTTCTGAATTGGTGGCGGCCCTGCCGACTTCTGAATTGGTGGCGGCCCTGCCGACTTCTGAATTGGTGGCGGCCCTGCCGACTTCTGAATTGGCATGAGGAGGCAGTTAGTGCAGAGGAATGGAATCTTTTCCATATCAATGTCAGCATCAAGCATTTCCAGGTCGGGTATAGCAGGACCAGATTCAGAGCAAAGCTCCCCTAACAATGTGCTAGCTCATTCTTGAAAAAAGAAAGAAAAACGGGCCAAATTTCCTTCGGTTACCATGACAGTACACGTTTCTCAGACTGCAGCCCATAATGGGTATGATGACAGACGCATGCAACAGGCAGTTAATACTACAGGAGGCTATTTTTGGGATGAAAGTGTGTAAGGAAGAGAGTGATGGAACATTTACAGGTGAAGGCTGGATGTGTAGAGGGCACTGCTTCTTCTGGATATTGATTATAAGCAATTCCAACACTTTAAGAGCTTGAGGGAAAGAGATCTTTGTAAAAGGCAGATATCATTAGTATATTGCATTATTAGAACATGTTCCTCTTACCCTGTTTGACCTGGTAGGGCCATTAATCTCTTTCTGGCACTGTGTCTAGGCGTGGGGTGTTGCAGTTGCCACCTCGCCACCTCCTTCTACTGTCACTAAGCAGCTCTCTTTGGGGGCCTTCATCACTCTGTTCTAATAAACCTTTTGCTCATCTGGCCTTCTTCAGCAGCACTTCTCCAGCTACATCAAAGATGCAGGGGGCTTTCTGCCCTGCAGCTAATCTCAAAGACATCTCTATCAAAATAACTTGCTTAGCTGCAGCAACAAAATAAAAATCTGATGATGCCTAGCCCTTTAAGCAACTTCAAGCTTTTAAATCCTGCAGCAGCATGTCATTTCTCACCCTCCAACAGGCAAGCTTCCAATTAGAGGCGTTTCTGATGCCTGGAGCTTGCCTGAAATATCTTAATAGTTTGACTATGGAAATTATAGCAGGGTGAGGGGTTTATGTGTTTAGGAACATGAACATTTAGTTTCATTTCATTAGCTTTTGGAGGCAGAATGAAAATAAGTCCCATGTAATGTAGCTATGTTAGTGCTCGTCTTAATCAACGGGCGTGGCAAGAATCGCTTTTCTTCCCATATAGGTGGAATGTTCAAGACTTGGGAATTCCAACCAAGGTCCAACATTTCTAATCTTGGGGCAAGATTTCCTTTGTGTCCTGTGTAATGAAATCATTAATCTGTTTATAAAGAATATGTTTACAATTTTGTGGGGAAATACTTGTCTCCCCCACTGGTTAAATGCGGACTTTGTACCATGGAAATCGTGTGTATTCAGTTAGAAGTGCATGTGCTCTTTAACTATTAAATGTTGCAATGTTATTTTTCCATTGAGTGGAACATTAAAGTTTGTTTTGTTTTATTAGGAAATTGCATTCATAGATATGGCATGTCTTAAATGTAAAAGTTACTTTGAAGTATATTTGGAACAACCGGAAGATCTTCAACTAACGCTAATGGACATAGAGTCGGGTGAAACAATGTGGACCTCAAAACTGCGGGAGTGTAAGTAGCTCCAAAATGCACACACATAGTTAGATACTTTTAAACTGAGCTTGTTTGCAAGAAGGGTTTAATTTGCATCTATTTCATGGGCTGATTTAATTTTCTGTGTGCAGTAATTGTTAGTGATATCTGAAGTATCAGAGAGTCTGTCACAGTTATTCAATTTTTACTACCTGAATGTTGCAGGCTTGTATGTTTCATTTTTACAAGGGTGAATGATATCTAACATTCTAGTTTTCCTAATTATTTTGAATTATCATTGGTTCTGTTTGGATATGTTTTCCCCTATGTAACAGACAGAAACAGGACATGTCGCATTCTTCTCCATATCTACTGCCCAAACTTAAATTTCTATGATCATCTGGAGAGTTCTGTATTTGTATTGGGCATGACGGGCACTGTCAGTTTTCCTTTTCACTGAAGCAGAAAGCTGATCTACTGTAGTGTGCCCTATGTATCAACCCAGCCAGGAAACCTCTCACAATTATGCTGGATCATGAAATCCACCAATAAGACTTTTGACATCTGGATTGTGATTACTATGCCACACATATGTTTCCCTTCTAATTTCCAACCTTTGTTGCTTTGCAAACTTTTTTGTCTCCACCTATTTTATCAATGCTATTATAGTCATTCTCCTCTCAACTCTTGACAGCGGAATTGAGTAGAGTGGATTGGGAAAATAGATTAAAGGGTAAGACAATACATGATCAGTGGTGTACATTTAAGGAGTTATTTTACAACTTCCAAAAAATATATATTCCACTGAGAAGAAAAGGGTGTAAAAGAAAAGACAGCCATCCGTGGCTAAGTAAAGAAATTAAGGATAGTATTCGACTAAAAACAAGGGCATATAAGGTAGCCAAATCTAGTGGGAGGATAGAGGATTGGGAAAACTTTAAAAGGCAGCAAAAAATAACAAAAAGATTGATTAAGAAAGGGAAGATAGATTATGAAAGTAAATTAGCAAAAAATATAAAAACAGATAGTAAGAGTTTTTATAGTTATATAAAAAGAAAAAGGGTGGCTAAAGTAAATGTTGGTCCCTTAGAGGATGAGACCGGGAAATTAATGGTGGGAAATATGGAGATGGCAAAAACACTGAATGAATATTTTGTATCAGTCTTTACAGTAGAAGACACTAAGAATATCCCAACACTGGACAAGCAGGGGGCTATAGGGGGGGAGGAGCTAAACACGATCAAAATCACTAAGGAAGTGGTACTCGGTAAATTAATGGGACTCAAGGCGGATAAATCACCTGGACCTGATGGCTTACATCCTAGGGTCTTGAGGGAAGTGGCGGTAGGGATTGTGGATGCATTGGTAATAATTTTCCAAAACTCCCTGGACTCAGCAAAGGTCCCGGCAGACTGGAAAACTGCTAATGTAATGCCCTTATTTTAAAAGGGCAGTAGACAGAAGGCTGGAAACTATAGACCGGTTAGCCTAACATCTGTGGTAGGTAAAATATTGGAGTCCATTATTAAGGAGACAGTAACAGGACATTTGGATAATCATAATTTAATAGGACAAAGTCAGCATGGTTTTATGAAGGGGAAGTCATGTTTGACAAATTTGCTGGAGTTCTTTGAGGAAGTAACATATAGGGTGGATAAAGGGGAACCAGTGGACGTAGTGTATTTAGACTTCCAAAAGGCATTTGACAAGGTGCCACACAGAAGATTATTGCTTAAGATAAAAAATCACGGGATTGGGGGTAATATTCTGGCATGGATAGAGGATTGGCTATCTAACAGAAGGCAGAGAGTTGGGATAAATGGTTCATTCTCAGACTGGCAATCAGTAACTAGTGGTGTTCCGCAGGGGTCAGTGCTGGGTCCCCAACTCTTTACAATCTATATTAACGATTTGGAGGAGGGGACCGAGTGTAACATATCAAAGTTTGCAGATGATACTAAGATGGGAGGGAAAGTAGTGAGTGAGGAGGACATAAAAAACCTGCAAGGGGACATAGACAGGCTAAGTAAGTGGGCAGAGATTTGGCAGCTGGAATACAATACTGGAAAGTGTGAGGTTATGCACTTTGGCAGGAAAAATCGTAGAGCAAGTTATTATCTTAATGGCAAGAAACTGGAAAGTACTGAAGTACAAAGGGATCTGGGTGTCCTGGTGCACGAAACTCAAAAGGTTAGTATGCAGGTGCAGCAAGTGATTAAGAAGGCCAATGGAATGTTGGCTTTCATTGCTAGGGGGATAGAATATAAAAATAGGGAGGTATTGCTTCTGTTGTACAAGGTATTGGTGAGACCGCACCTGGAATACTGCGTACAGTTTTGGTGTCCATACTTAAGAAAGGACATACTTGCTCTCGAGTCAGTACAAAGAAGGTTCACTCGGTTAATCCCGGGGATGAGGGGATGGACATATGAGGAGAGGTTGAGTAGATTGGGACTCTACTCATTGGAGTTCAGAAGAATGAGAGGCGATCTTATTGAAACATATAAGATTGTGAAGGGGTTGGATCGGGTGGATGCGGGGAGGATGTTCCCGATGATGGGTGAAACTAGAACTAGGGGGCATAGTCTTAGAATAAGGGGCTGCTCTTTCAAGACTGAGATGAGGAGGAACTACTTCACTCAGAGGGTGGTAGGTCCACGGAATATGCTGCCCCAAAAAGCTGTAGAAGCTACATCATTACATAAATTTAAAACAGAAATAGACAGTTTCCTAGAAGTAAAGGGAATTAAGGGTTATGGGGAGCGGGCAGGAATTTGGACATGAGTCTAGGTTCGGATCGGTCATGGCCCTGTGGGTAGCGGAGCGGGCCCAGGGGCTGTGTAGCCTGATCCTGCTCCTATTTCGTGTGTCTAATTCTGTTAGATTCAGGAGATGGTTCTGTGATAGTGGATTGGCGGTTAGGATCAGATCAGCCATGATCTTATTGAATGGCGGAGCAGGCTCGAGGGGCCGATTGGCCTACTCCTGCTCCTATTTCTTATGTTCTTATGTTCTTTTCTCTATTCCTCCTAAACATTCTTCTTCCACCCTGGATCCTCACTGGTTTGAAATCAACACTCATTGCACTGTCTCCTAATGCAACTCATTCTTTCCAAGAACCTCAACATTATGCAAAAGTTTACATCCTTCAATCCTCAGCAAATCTAGTTTTTGTTTAAACCAAGCCTAGTGTTACTAAATCACTATTGCTTGATTTATCTCATCTCTTTTATGATGTTCTGCACTATGGGTCTGAGCCCTTTCCCTAAATGTCTCAATAAAAAAGAACATTAGAACGGCATCCTTCAAGTCTGAGATTTTAACCATAATACATAGTGTAGGAGGACCTTACAGTAGAGTTCCTGGAACAGATTTACTGGGATTCAGGACTAATGTTCACACAAGCAGTGTATCATTGAATTTTATAAAGTGAACAGATTGAATTCTGATGTAAAATTATTCTTGCCGTTCTTGTATAATTAGCATTTTTCATATTTCAAGTTTTAGGGTGTTTTTTTTTAATTTGCTAATTCAGCCATCTTACTTGAGATATAACCTCTCCCTTTTAATCTGAAGAATATCTTTGTATGATGAAATAACATTACAGGTGACTGGGCAAACCATAACCAGAATGAACAAGGAAAACAAAGAGCCATTAACAGTAAGTTTTAACTTTAAAAGGCTATTTATTTGGTAAAGGTTCTTTAAGTCCTTTTAAAAAAAAATCATAATTATAAGCACAATGGAGTTCTTTGGTTCTGCTGCACAAAAAAGGTGCACATCTACATAAGAGGCTGAATATAGATTGTTGTAATGGAATCAGGATATTGAGAAGATGTGAATCTAAAAGACTTGCCTCCAAGTGAAGATTTTAAATCATTCAAAGGGAAGAATTCTTGAAATGCTGAAATATTTGTCTCAGCCGGGGACAGCGATAAGGGTGCTACAAAGGGTCCCGACATCAGCCTGATTCCCTGCTTGGTAAAAACAGGAGGGGCCCTGCTTATATATAATACCAACACTCTTTGTCTATGCCTATGCAAGAATATGGTGACTTGGGTGAGATACTGCAAGGCTGTTGGTAGCTATAGAATTGTACCTCAGTAAGAGTCATTTCTGTTATGTTCATAAATAAATAGACATTTTCATTATGAACAGCTAGCTTGAGCTAGTCATTTATTCAGCCATGTGGACTAGTTTACAGGCATCCATCTTGACTACTGCCTTGTGGGTATCCCACTATTAAACATACAGCTCCACCTAGTGTACCATTCTAGAATGACATGTTACTGATCATTACATCTCCCTTCCTTAGAGGTTAAACAAAATCAATATCAATCAATCATAACGACATAAACATCTTCACAACAGTCAACACATTTTCAAAGCTTTACTTTATGAACTCTAAGCTTTTCATTCTTTTATTATAGTTTTCTTTGTACTCAAAGATTAAGTCTATCAGGCTTTTTTACTTCACGTGTGGATCTTCTCAGCACAGGTAAGTCTGATGTGTTTGCATGAGAGCCTGTATGTGTGTTTGTGTTAGATTGTTCTGGTGGTGAGTGACAAGATTCAGTTGCGGCATTGTCATGGATTTGCTCTTGGATAGTTTCTTGTGTTTTCAGGAGGGAACGGCCGTTCCTCCTGAGAATCTGTCCTTCCTCAGTTCTAACAGTGTATGACCTTGGTCCTACTTCCTCAAGAACTGTAGCTTTCCTGTTCCATGCATTTGGATCCTCAATCCTGACAACATCATCCCTTGTCAACGGTTTCAGAGTTTTGGATGACTTGTCATAGTGTGATTTCTGTTTCAGCTTTAACAGTTGAAGTCTCTGTCTCAGTTCCTTACTCTGCTTTTCTTTTGCACAGCAGGGTAGCGTGGTGTGCAACTTGCGACCCATTAGGAGTTCAGCAGGTGAAGAACCACAGTCTAAAGGGGAGGCTTGGTAGCTCAGCAGGGCGAGATAAGGATCAGACTTGCTTTCTGTTGCTTTCTTCAGTAGCTGTTTGAGAACTTGAACACCTTTCTCTGCCTTACCATTCGACTGAGCATACAGAGGACTGGATGTGATGTGTTGAAAGTCATAATGTGCTGCAAACTGTTGCACTCCTTACAGTTGAAGCATGGACCATTGTCGCTAACGGCAATCCTGGGAATTCCATGTCTGGCGAAGATGGATTTAACATGCATTATGACACTGCTTGCTGATGTGCTTGAGAGCAGCGCCATCTCAGGACAGTTAGAATAGTAGTCAATCACTATTAGATAGTCTTTACCATTCAAATGAAAAAGGTCCATACCAACCTTTTGCCATGGTGCTGTTGGTAAGTCAGCTACTATCATTGGTTCCTTAGCTTGTTTGTTTTGGTGTTTCTGACATGCCTCACATTTGCCTATCATGTTCTCAATGTCCTTATTTATGCCAGGCCAATAAACAGTGTCTCTTGCTCTCCTTTTGCATTTTTCAATTCCGAGGTGTCCCTCATGAATCCTTTTGAGCATGTCTCGACGTAGAGCCTGTGGAATGACTATTCTGTTCTGTTTTAGTAATAGTCCACTTGCGACACTCAACTCTGACCTGATGTGATAGTACTTTGGACAGGAACCTTTTGGCCAACCATGATGAATGTTCTCTATTACTGTTTGTAACACTGTATCTTTTACTGTTTCTTCTGCTATTTGCTTTGATTTTGTGTCTGACACAGGCAGCGCAGCAGTGACCATACTCACATGAACATCCACGTCTTCCTCAGTAGAACTCACATGACTCATTGTGGGTGCTCGGGATAGTGCATCTGCTAACACTATGTGTTTGCCTGGTATGTAGATCAGTTCAAAGTCATATCTTTGCAGCTTCATCATGAGTCGTTGAATCCTTGGAGACATCTCATTCAGGTTTTTTTTAATGATGGCAACCAGTGGGCAGTGGTCTGTCGCAACTGTGAAGGTGGGAAGTCCATATATGTAGCCATGGAACTTTTCTAGTCCAACTACCAAGCCTAGACATTCCTTTTCAATCTGGGCGTATCGACACTCAGAATCAGTCATAGACCTGGAGGCATAGGCAACAGGCTTCCAATCTTCACCCTTTGCTTGTAGCAAGACCGCGCCTAGGCCATCTTTTGATGCATCCGTTGACACTTTGATTCTCTTTGTTGTCTCAAAGAAGGTGAGTAGAGGTATGGTTGTCAGCACTGTTTTGAGGTTCATCCACTCTTGTTCATGTCTTTCTGTCCATGCGAACTCATTTGTTTTATGTAGCAGGTCTCGCAGACAGGCTGTCTTGGCTGACAAGTTAGGAATGAACTTTCCAATGAAGTTTATCATCCCCATGATGCGTAGCACTCCTTTTTTGTCAGTGGGTTGGGGCATTTTGAGTATGGCGTTTACTTTTTCCATATCTGGCTCTGTTCTGGACCGATAGACTATTTTATATGTGCAGATAGCACCCTCTGGTGGTGGTTATGTGTTAGCAGTGTGTTTGTATGAAACAGAGGTCATTTGACCTTTGTTCCTTTCTTCCTGTGTGAGGTCATTTGAACTTTGTTCCTTTCTTCCTGTGTGAGGTCATTTGACCTTTGTTCCTTTCTTCCTGTGTAACCCAGGAAGTAGAATCCCAGGAAGTAGAATTCCAGGAAGAACCTGGCAGTAATGGAGGATTCCATAAGGGTTTCACAATCCAATGTAATCTTATTTCATATGTTAGGCCAAGCGCAATATCTGTGAGTATCTTTGTTTCTTAGCATAATAGCAACATTGTCAGAGTAGTATTTTGATAACACTATGTTTATAAAAGGTTAATATTTGATAGTTACAGAAGTGAGTCCAAATGTTAGTTAGTTATACAATTACTCTATTCTACTGTTGTAAATATGTTTATATCTTATGTAATATCGAATGTATGGTACTCAGTTTATGTACAAAACATACTTTGTCTTTGTTTACAGTTTCACAAATTTCTTCAAGTAAAGGCTTCAAACAGCAAACGGCTTCACGAGGAATTATTTTGAATAAGTGTTTAACTTGCTGGATAACTAGATAGGAGCACGTCTAGCGCGGCCAGTACAGTGAAAAGATAGCAATACGGCTAGCAGTGAAAAGATATCAGTGAAAAGATATCAGTGAAAAGATATCAGTGAAAAGATAGCAATACGGCTAGCTGTGAAGAGTGGAGCAGGAGGAACCCAGAGTAAGCCTTAACCTCATAGAGCACATCTACCTCACATCAACATGTCAGAAGATAATAACGAAAATGCTTTGCAGCAAGTAGAAGACCTTAAACAGGCAGACAAAACTGTAGAACGTGACAATCGGTCTATAAGCTCCGGTTACTACAGATCACAAGTTGGTTCACGGTCATCGGGTGGTTCTAGAGTAAGCATAGCCATCGCCAAAGCACGGGCTAAGCTAGTAGCAGCTCAAGCCAGAGCTGCGCATGCGGACAGTGAAATAGAAATAAAAGTAAGACAGGCCTGTCTCCAAGCTGAATCACAAGCCGAACAGGCCCGATCCCAAGCCGAACAGGCCCGACACCAAGCTGACCTGGCCCGTCACCAGGTTGAACGACAAGCTGAACAGGCCCGTCTCCAAGCCACATTAGACGCTCTGCAGCAACAAAAAGAGATAGATGCTGCATTAGCCGAGACACAAGTATTCGAGGCAATTTTGGAGGGAGCTGATCCCGAGACAGCTTACAAATCTTTAATTCCCGTTTCGTGGCAGAGTCCACGACAGCGCACCATAGATTACGTGAGCGACCATGCCGACATACAGTTTACAGGAGAAAGGGATGGAGGTCCGCACATCTCTACAGATGCAAGCACTTCGTATAACATGCCACAAGTTGCCAACCAAGGTCAAAGCAGATGGTGTGCCTCAAGCCGCAGAGTCTCCGCCAGCAGAACGGAAGAAGCGGTGCAGAGGAATAGGACGCCGAATAGAGAAAGTCAGAGGCAAATCCCCTCTCGGTTCCTTGAGACCCCCAACAGAGCCCCCAGCCAAGGCAACCCTGGCACAGGTCCCAGCACCTACGACCTCGCCAACTACCTTGCACACACCCAGCTGGTGACTTCGGGGTTAATCAAGTTTGATGACAGACCGGAGAATTATCGGGCTTGGAAGTCTTGCTTCCACGATGCCATATCGGGCTTAGACCTGTCGGCAGGAGAAGAGCTCGGCCTCCTTATCAAATGGTTCGGCCCAGAGTCCGCCGGACAGGCCTGCAGGATAAAAGCGGCCAATGTGGGACAGCTGCCAGAGGGGTTGAAGGAGGCTTGGGCGAGGCTGGAAGAAAGCTACGGCTCGCCCGAAGCCGTTGAAAGGGCTCTCTTTGACAGGTTGGAGAACTTTCTGAGGTTGACGAGTAAGGAACCCCGGAAGCTCCGCGACCTTGGAGATCTGCTGTCGGAACTCGAAGCCGCAAAGCAGGACGGCTACCTACCCAGTCTATCGTACTTAGACACTTCCAGAGGGGTAAGTCCCATCATTGAGAAGCTTCCATTTAACCTGCAGGAGAAGTGGATAACGTTTGGATCAAAGTTCAAGCTAAAGCACAACGTGGCATTCCCACCATTCTCTGCGTTCGTTAAATTCATCCGTAAAGAAGCCAAAGCCAGGAACGACCCCAGCTTCAACTTCTTCTCCGCCCACCCAGCACTTGCCAGAAGAGACAAGTTCGACAGACATGGAAAGACACCAATATCTGTCCACAAAATGCAAGTGTCCTCAATTGAGCACACAAAGATTCAGAAGAAACCTGAGGATATGAGCAAACAATGCCCTATCCACAACAAGCCCCATCATTTAAAGAAGTGCAGAGGCTTCAGGGAGATGTCCCTGGAAGATCGGAAACAATATCTTAAAGAGAGCTCTATATGTTTCAAGCGCTGCTCTTCCACGAGCCATCTCGCCAAGAACTGCAAGGTAGATGCAAAATGCACAGAATGTGAAAGTGATAGGCACGTTTCAGCACTACACCCAGGCCCAGCTCCTTGGAAGTCAGAGACACCTCCTCCCACTTCAGAGCATGGCGGGGAGAGAGAGGGAGCTGCTGGTCCAGAGATTACATCCAGGTGCACCGAGGTGTGTGGAGAAGGAGTGAGCGCAAGAGCATGCTCCAAGATATGCCTCGTTAATGTGTACCCTGTAGGATGTCACCAGGAATCTGAAAAGATGTATGCCATACTAGATGAACAAAGCAATCGTTCTCTAGAAAGATCCGAGTTCTTCAACACCTTCAAGGTCAAAGGAAGTCCGTCGCCTTACACGCTGAAGACGTGTGCTGGACTTTCAGAAACAGCCGGCAGGAGGGCCTGCGGTTACGTTGTTGAGTCAGCTGACGGGAAGATTAGTCTCCCCCTTCCTACACTCATCGAATGTAATCAAGTCCCCGACAACCGTTCTGAGATTCCCACTCCGAATGCAGCTCGTCATCACCGTCATCTGAGATGCATTGCAGACGAGATCCCACCTCTTGATCCAGATGCAAGCATACTTCTGTTGTTGGGAAGAGACATCCTGAGGGTACATAAGATAAGGGAGCAGATCAACGGTCCACATGACGCCCCTTTCGCCCAAAGGCTAGACCTCGGCTGGGTCATTGTTGGAGATGTGTGCCTCAAGGGCGCTCACAAGCCATCTCAGGTGAGCACACTCAAGACTTCCATCTTGGAGAATGGTCGTCCAAGCTACCTTACCCCATGCAGTGGTCAGATCCGAGTGACAGAGAAGTTCAGTCATACGGCTCAGCCTCAGAAAACCCCAGCGCTGATCTCCACAGACAGCACACAGATGATGCTCACTGGAGAGAACCCGGGTCAGTCAGTCTTCTGTCGCACCGCCAACGACCACAAACTTGCTCCATCGATCGACGACATGAGGTTCCTGCAGATTATGGACAATGAGGTCTCTCGTGACAGCTCTAACAGCTGGGTTGCACCCTTACCCTTCCGGAACCCCAGACGATGGCTGCTGAACAACAGGGAGTATGCCTATAATCGTCTTAACTCACTCCGTCGCACACTAGAGAAGAAGCCAGAGATGAAAGCACACTTCCTAGAATTTGTCAAGAAAATGCTTGTCAACGATCATGCAGAGATAGCTCCTCCACTCCAGGAAGGCCAAGAGTGTTGGTACCTCCCTTCCTTCGGAGTCTATCACCCCAAAAAGCCGGAACAGATCCGCGTGGTGTTTGACTCCAGTGCACCATATCAGGGAGTCTCTCTCAACGACGTACTCCTCACAGGGCCCGATCTTAACAACAGCCTCTTGGGAGTACTCATGAGATTCGGGAAAGAGCCCGTCGCCATCACTGCCGATATCCAGCACATGTTTCATTGCTTCGTGGTGAGAGAAGACCACAGAGACTTCCTCTGCTTCCTGTGGTATCGGGACAATGACCCCAATAGAGACATTGTGGACTACAGAATGCGTGTCCATGTCTTTGGGAATAGCCCATCCCCTGCTGTTGCCATATACGGACTAAGGAGGGCTGCCAAGGAAGAAGACGACGACTTTGGCAGTGATGTGAGAGGGTTCATTGAACGAGAGTTCTATGTCGACGACGCACTGAAGTCATTCCCGACCGAAGCAGAGGCCATCAGTACCCTCGGACGAACCTAGGAACTACTTGCACTATCCAACCTCAGGCTGCACAAGATAGCCTCTAACAGACCAGCAGTGATGGAGGCATTCCCCCCTGAAGATCGTGCTAAGGACGTCAAAGACCTAGACCTCTTCACTGATGACCTCCCCCTACAGCGTAGCCTAGGTGTGTCATGGAACATAGCAACAGACACGTTCACGTTCCAAGTCTTAGACGCCAAGAAACCCTTCACACGTAGAGGAGTGCTCTCTACAGTCAACAGCTTATACGACCCTCTCGGCTTCTTAGCCCCTGTCACCATACAAGGCAGGCTGCTCCTCAGGGAACTCTCCACACGCGCTGAAGAGTGGGATTCACCTCTCCCTGAAGAGATGGAAGCAGAGTGGGACAGATGGAGAGACTCACTCCAAGACTTACAGGAGATCCGAATACCTCGCTGCTATTCATCTTTCTCTCTCTTAAATGCCCAATGCAAAGAGCTTTGTGTCTTTGCAGACGCATCCGCTAAGGCCATTGCAAGTGTGGCTTATCTGAAGGTCACCACTCAAGAAGGACAAAGCAAAATCGGCTTCGTCTTTGATAGAGGCAAGTTGGCGCCCCAGCCAGACCTCACCATACCCAGATTGGAACTGTGCGTAGCAGAACGCAACCTACCCCCTCACAGCAGTCTAATGAAGCTGCATCCTATCATCGACACTGACGGACTGTCTCTGAGGTGGTTCTTCTTTTGTCGCCAGAGGACTCCAGTGACAAGTAGAGTTCGGACTATGTGGAGTCGTTAACGACCCCAGACGGGGAGTGTTCTGGACCGATGGACTATTTTATGTGTGCACATAGCACCCTCTGGTGGTGGTTATGTGTTAGCAGTGTGTTTGTGTGAAACAGAGGTCATTTGACCTTTGTTCCTTTCTTCCTGTGTGAGGTCATTTGACCTTGGTTCCTTTCTTCCTGTGAGAGGTCATTTGACCTTCGTACCTTTCTTCGTGTGTAACCCAGGAAGTAGAATCCCAGGAAGTAGAATTCCAGGAAGAACCTGGCAGTAATGGAGGATTCCATAAGAGTTTCACAATCCAATGTAATCTTATTTCATATGTTAGGCCAAGCGCAATATCTGTGAGTATCTTTGTTTCTTAGCATAATAGCAATATTGTCAGAGTAGTATTTTGATAACACTATGTTTATAAAAGGTTAATATTTGATAGTTACAGAAGTGAGTCCAAATGTTAGTTAGTTATACAATTAGTCTATTCTACTGTTGTAAATATGTTTATATCTTATGTAATATCGAATGTATGGTACTCAGTTTATGTACAAAACATACTTTGTCTTTGTTTACAGTTTCACAAATTTGTTCAAGTAAAGGCTTCAAACAGCAACCGGCTTCACGAAGAATTATTTTGAATAAGTGTTTAACTTGCTGGATAACTAGATAGGAGCACGCCTAGCGCGGCCAGTACAGGCTCTATTCCTTTACCAGATAGATTATCTCCTAGGAAAGTGACTTCCTGGACGCCAAACTGACACTTGGCTTTGTTGAGCTTCAGTCCATTCTGGCATATGCTCTGTAGCACTTTAGTCAGTCTCTCATTGTGTTCTTTCAGTGTGGCGCCCCAGATGATGATGTCATCAACATAGACCCGAACTCCTTCCAGACCTTCAATTATGTGTTGCATTGCGCTATGAAAGATTTCAGATGCAGATATTATCCCGAAAGGCATTCTGAGGAAACAATACCTGCCAAATGGTGTGTTGAAGGTACAGTATTTGGTGCTCTCTTCATCCAGTTTTAGTTGCCAAAATCCTTGTGAGGCATCGAGCTTTGTGAAGTATCTGGCACCTGACATTTCACTGGTGATTTTTTCTCGCTTGGGAATCTGGTAGTGTTCACGTTTTATGTTTGCATTTAAGTCCTTTGGATCCATGCATACTCTTAGATCATTGTTCTTTTTCTTTACACATACCATGGAGTTAACCCAGTCTGTTGGCTCTTCGACTTTCCTGATGACTCCTAGTGTGGTCATTCTGTCCAGTTCTTTCTTGAGCCGGTCACGCAGGGGTGCTGGAACTCTCCGTGGAGCATGTACCACTGGCTGAGCATCCTCCTTTAGCTGGATCTTGTAAGTGAATGGTAGAACTCCAAATCCTTTGAACACATCCTGGAAATTACTCACTACAGAATCCACCGATTCATCTGGTCTGCTTATGGCACAGTTTATACGGTAGACTCTCTTGACCAGTTCTAAGTCCTCACAAGCTTTGTCACCTAGTAGTGAATCAAGTCCTTCAGCCACAACAGAAAACATGAGATGATGCACTTTGTCTTTGACTGTCACTTTAAGTCTGCATACACCTAAGCTATCTATTTTCTGTCCATTATAGTTCTTCAGTAGTACTGACCTTTTCTGTATTTTGGGCTTTTCTTTCATATTTTTAATGTCACTCATACTGATTAAGTTTGCTTTTGCCCCAGTGTCTAGTTTCAATGTAACTAATGCTCCATTTACCTGCAGTGGCATTATCCATTTGTCCTCTTTTACTGCATTAACTTTATGTTCAGCATTGTCCATTCCTGAGGGCTGCACATTTTCTGTATCCTTTTCTATATTGTCACATGACACCATTCCTACAAAAAAGTCTCACTTAAATCAGTGTCCTCAATCACATTGACTTGTTGCCCTTTCTTTGTTTTTACTTTTGAAAAGCATTGTTTGGCAAAGTGATTCTTTCCATTACATTTTGTGCACATTTTCCCAAACGCTGGGCATTGTCTTGACTGGTGCTGGTAACCACAGCGTTTACAGTTAAAAATTCCATCCTCCAATTGCTTTGCATTTCTGTTCTTCCCACATTTCTTCCCTTTATAGGACACAGCACCGACAGCAGCACAGTCATTCACTACAGTCGCATTATTATTAATTTCACTGAAAGTCTTTGCGTGCTGTTGAGCTAGCTCACTGGCATGGCATATTTTCACAGCATCCTCCAATGTTAATTCGGTTTCTCTCAACAAACGTTCCCTGCCTTTATTATCATGAATACCAAACACAATCTGGTCACGAATCATGGATGATTTCAGTTCAGAGAAATTACATGTCTGTGCTTTCAGTTTCAGATCGGTCACAAAGCTATCAAAAGTCTCATTTTGCTGCTGTGTCCATGAATGGAACACGTACCTCTCATAGGTCTCGTTCTTTTTGGGAGAACAATGTGTATCAAACTTCTTTAGCACATCGTCCATTTTTTCTCTCTCCTCCTCTTGATCAAATACAAATGTATTAAATACCTCTATCGCCTGCGGGCCTGCAACCATGAGCAGCAACACTATTTTCCTTGCGCCTGGCATCGTACCGAACCCGGCAATGTAGAGTTTGAATTGTTGTTTGAAAGTCCACCAATTGCAGTCGACATTCCCCGTGAGTTTCAAACCCTCCAGTGGCTTCAAATTCTCCATGTCACGTTTCACAATATTCAGCAGATATTACCACTTTTGGTACCTTGTTATGTTCATAAATAAATAGATGTTTTCATTATGAACAGCTAGCTTGAGCTAGTCATTTATTCAGCCATGTGGACTAGTGTACAGGCATCCGTCTTGACTACTGCCTTGTGGGTAGCCCACTACTAAACATACAGCTCCACCTAGTGTACCATTCTAGAATGACATGTTACTGATCATTACAATTTCCTTTAAAAGAGGGGAAGAGACAAGAGGAAAGATGTTAAAGCATCGTCAAAAAATGTTTCTTTGGTTAAGAAGCTAACAGAAAATGTATGGTAAACTAATCTGTACTGATTACCAAATTGAAGGAAAATTAGCCGGCTGGATGCTCCAACATAATTCCTTTTACGGAATAACTTGGAGAGGGTTATCTGCCCTCCTAGTCGCTGAGCAACAGGTGTGGTATGCAGAGCAGAACCTAGAAAAAATAATTTGGAACTGGAGAAGTTTATGCTCTGTAATAACAAAATACAAATAAAGAATTACTTCTGCCATGTCACTAAGTCGATCACACTGGGTCTGATGTAAAATTAAATTCCAAATAAACTCACTATTTTCCAAAATCCATTTTCTAGCTCATCATTTTAATGAATGTTCCTGAAGTAACTAAAGTACAGTTGGAGGGGGGTCACACAGATTTAAGTGGGCTTTGCTGATGCTTAATACTGAGTTTGTTATTTCCCAATGCTTTACTGTTGTTAGAAAGGGATGTCATTTAAGCTTAAAAACCTGAGAATGGATAAGAAATTGACTGAAGCATAGGAAGTTAAGATACTTGTTAGAGTAATTATGTTGGGGTGGAAGAAACACTTAGTGGGATGCCTCATGGAGTATCCTAGAGACCATTTGCTGGATCCCCACTCTTTCTAATTTAGCGACTTGAATTCAGAAGCTCAATGCAAAGTAGTGGGTTTCATAGATGATACCAAACTAGGAGGAGTAATAAAGAATGAGTGGGACAAAATGTGTAAATGGGCAGAAGAATGGTAGATAAAATTGTAAAGTACCCCAAACAGGAAGAAAATGGCTGACTTAAGTACTCTATGAACAGCGTTGAAATGGTTAAGGATGAAGTTGAAAGAAATCTATTGTTTTAGTAGACAACAGATCCAATTACTGAAGCAGAAATCAACCAAGTAAATAGAATGCTGAACTATATAGCCAAAGCAGTAGGGTGCCAGTCAGAAGATGTCCTGCTCAAACTGTGGTCAGACCACATCTTGGGGCAACTAATTGAAGATCTTACTGAGGTGTATAAGATAGTACATGGTATAGGAAAGGTAAATTTGAAATACAACTTTAAACTAAACTGTGGGAGCAGGACAATGGGCCAGATGTGCACACAAAGAACAATCAATGCATAGAGTGGACTTCTGGGTAATGTATTGGAGGCAAATACCCTGGAATTATTTTTAAAAGAGTTGAATGCTTTGAGAGCGAACTGTAGGGTCTTGTGAGATGAATAACCTAAGGCAGGCCTCATTCATATTTATCTTGTATCAAATTTTGTTTGATAACACTCCTGTGAAGCACCTTGGGATGTTTTACTATGTTAAAGGCGCTATATAAATGCAAGTTGTTGTGTTTTGTGATAAATAAACTTGTCAATCAAGTGTTAGTGAATAATTCTTTGTTCTTCAGAAAACAGGAGAAGAAAATCAATCAATGACAGCTATGCGGAAGAGACCAGTTCCAAAAAACCACGATGGAATGATACAAGTACGGTACTTCTAATTATTCAATGGAATTAAATAGTTAAACAGAATGTATGCACGAAGATAATATGTAGTGTAATAGCTAATTGGAGTGGGATAGACAACCATAATGATATCGGGTAATTTAGATGACATTCTAAACTACAAGAGCTTTGCTTCTCAAGTCATCAGAACCCCAAAGATTACGTTAAACCTGTAATGCACTTTCATGCACCGTTTCAGTGATTGTGCTTGACTGTCAGCCAGTGGCACAGTTGGTAGTACCCTTGACTCTGAGGCAGAAGGTTGTGGGTTCAAGTCCCTGAGTCAGAAGGTTGTGGGTTCAAGTCCCTGAGTCAGAAGGTTGTGGGTTCAAGTCCCTGAGTCAGAAGGTTGTGGGTTCAAGTCCCTGAGTCAGAAGGTTGTGGGTTTCAAGTCCCACTCCAGAGACTTGAGCACAAAAATCTAGGCTGACACTCCAATGCAGTGCTGAGGGAGTACTGCACAGTTGGAGGTGTTGTCTTTCAGATGAGATGTTAAACCAAGGTCCATTCTACTCTCTCAGGAGGATGTAAAAGATCCCATGTCGCTATTTTGAAGAAGAACAGGGGAGTTATTCCCGATGTCCTGGCCAATATTTATCCCTCAATCAACATAAGAAAAACGAAAACAAAATCACATTGTTGTTTGTGGGAGCTTGCTGTGTGCAAATTGGCTGCCGCATTTCCTACATTACAACAGTGACTACACTTCAAAAGTCCTTAATTGGCTGTAAAAGCGCTTTGGGACATCCGGTGGTCATGAAAAGTGCTATAGAAATGCAAGTCTTTCTTTTTTCTTATATCTTGCTGTGTAAATTGACAGGCTGTTGAGGCTGATATTACACATCTGTTAGCCTCCATTTGCCCATACAAGGGGATTGAATGGTGTTGTTTGTTTCAATACCATGTGCCTGAAAGCTGGAATGTTATTTCAAGGCCGGCTAGCTAACTGAGATTTACTGTTTCTGATATATTTAAGCCCAATTTTCCGACACTAGTAAAATTGGGGGCTGCATCACCCAAGGCACAGATGCATGCTGGCAGTGGAGAGGGTTGGTCTCACTGAAATTTGTAAGGTAAGTCCCTCTGCTTAATTAGAATCTTCTCCCTATGCAGCTGAATAGCACTGTAACCTTCACAGCTATGGGAGGAACCATACCAGTACTTCATTTTGTCTGTAAATCTCCCACAGGAGGTGGCATTGCTTGATCACTGTCTCTGCAGTGAGCCAGAAGTGCCAAAGACAAGTCACAATAACATACCCACACAGAAGTATTAGAGTCTGTAAACATGGGATCATGTGATTTGACAGTAACGAACATATGCCCCTGATGCCTCGCTGGGCCTGAAAATGTGCCTTTGTAGGAATTATCTCTAATTCCTATCTAAAAACCGAGTTTGACTCAGGCGTTCAAACAAACGAGTTTTAATGCAGAACTAACGAGTTTAAACAGTTTGTACAGGAGAACCACGAAAACAGGTCTTTGCTGGTCGGAGGCTCCATGAGGACTGCCAGGGCGGTCCCATGGATGGCGTCATTACGTCATCACGTTTCTCCCGCGCTTGGGTGGTCACGTGATTAGCGGCATGACGTCATCGCATTTACCCGCGCTTTGCCGCAGTCTTAAAGGGACCACGCCCCGTGCATGCAAACAGTATGTACAAACACAGAAATCACTAACAGACTGGTACAGGCTTAGGTTGGAGTAAAACCTCATTAAAGGGAATTATGTACAGTTGCTCAAAGTCCCTCAGTGGCTCTGCCACATGCGCCCCCCCCAGAATTTTCTTTAACGGAAAAAGTCAAACAGTGAGGGGGTCTAACAAGCCTGTCAGAACGACTCCTGTACTCCCGAAGCGGAGGCTGCTGGATGGCTGGCGGTCGAGCGGGCGATTGCACTTGATCCGGTGTGACGACGATGGGTGGCCGACCTCGTCTTGGCGGCTGTGTTGTCTCGACGGGGCGGTCGAGGTCCAAGTATGCTGGCTTTAAATGGTCGACTGAAATGTGGTCCGGCTTACCACCGACATCGACCTTGAAGGTTTTGTCTCCTGCCTCTAACACCCAGAAAGGACCAGTATACGGGGCCTTGAGCGGATCCCGGTGTGCATCATGGCGGATGAAAACGTATTTAGCCCTTTTTAGCTCTGTGGGCACGTGCAATTTCTGAAGCCCGTGGTGCGATGTGGGGACTGGCGCGAAACATCTGGCCGCCTCCTGATGACTGTGAAGCTGACCTGATGCGGACCATGGCTCCGTCGGCGTTAGTAGGAAATCTCCTGGAACTCGCAGCAGCTGACCGTAAGCCAACTCTGCAGAGGAAGAGTGAAGGTCTTCTTTGGGGGCCGTGCGAAGGCCCAACAGAATGCACGGTAGCTTGTCCGCCCATCCAGCGTCCTGGAGGCTGGCCCTCAGGGAGGCTTTCAGCGATCTGTGAAAACGTTCACAGAGGCCATTTGCTTGAGGGCGGTAGGCTGTAGTGCAGTGCAATTTGACACTGAGTCCCTGAGCCGCTGCATTCCAGAGTTCGGAGGAAAACTGCGGTCCTCGATCCAAAGAAATGTCAGTGGGCACTCCAAAACGGGCGACCCAGGAAGAAATGAACGCCCTGGCCACATCCGCCGAAGTAGTGGATGACAGGGGCACCGCTTCAGGCCATCAGGTGGTGCAGTCTACCATGGTCAGAAGGTGAGAAAAACCATGGGAAGGTGGATGTGGTCCTACCAGGTCCACATTGACGTGGTCGAAACGCCGCTCCGGAACTGTGAAGGTGGCCAATGGGGCCTTGATGTGGCGCTGCACCTTGGCCCTTTGACAGACGACGCAGGTGTTGGCCCAGTCACGGACGTCCTTACGCATGCTGTGCCAAACGAATTTAGCTGACATGAGCTTCTGAGATGCCTTCATTCCTGGGTGCGACAACCCATGAATGGCGTCGAAAACCTTGTGGCGCCAGGCAGCCGGCACGACCAGGCGAGGGTCCTGTACGGAGACGTCGCACAGCAGCGTGGTACCTGCCGAATGGAACACGACGTCGGCCAACTGGAGACTAGTGATGTTGGTTCGGTAAGCCTGCACCTCTGGGTCTGAGACTTGGTCCGCTGCCATGAGGGCGTAGTCGATACCCAGATGGACTGCATTGACAGTCGTGCGGGAGAGGCAGTCTGCCACCAGGTTGTCCTTACCGGCCACGTGCTGGATATCCGTAGTAAATTCGGATATGTAAGTCAGCTGACGTTGCTGTTGGGCTGACCACGGCTCGGCGGTCTTGGCCATGGCAAAGGTGAGTGGCTTATGGTCCACAAAAGCAGTGAAAGGATGTCCTTCCAGCAGGAACCAGAAATGGCGGACGGCCAGAAAAAGAGCTAGCAACTCCCGGTCGAAAGTGCTATAGGATCTTTCGCTCCGTCTTAAGTTGTCGGCTGAAGAACACCAACGGCTGCCACGTCCCGTTCACCCACTGCTCCTGAATGGCACCGATTGCGTAGTCT
The DNA here is from genome assembly GCF_052327205.1 of Somniosus microcephalus. Lineage (NCBI taxonomy): Eukaryota > Metazoa > Chordata > Chondrichthyes > Squaliformes > Somniosidae > Somniosus > Somniosus microcephalus. Next base: position 79,669,202 of record NC_140992.1, read on the forward strand.
GACGCGTCGGTGGTGAGGGCGATGGTGGCCCCTGGTAATGGGTGTGCCAGCATGGTCGCGTTGGCGAGGGCGGTTTTGGTGTCGGAGAACGCTCAGTCCATGCCATCCATCCAGTCCACCGGGTCCTTGCCAGTCCTGCCCTTGAGGGCCTCGAACAGGGGCTGCATTAGCAGTGCTGCCTTAGGCACGAAACGGTGGTAGAAGTTTACCATCCCTAGGAACTCTTGCAGAGCCTTGATGTTCTGCGGGCGTGGAAAGGACGACACCGCCTCTACCTTCACTTGCAAAGGAACCGCTCCCTCTGCGGTGATGCGATGCCCCAGGAAATCGATCTGTTGCAGGCCAAACTGGCACTTAGCTGGGTTGATAATCAGGCCATGTTGGCTGAGGCATCGAAAAAGGGTGCGTAGATGACAAAGATGTTCCTCTTTGGTGGGGCTGGCGATCAAAATGTCGTCCAGATAGATGAAGATGAACTTGAGGTCCCGCAGCACGGAATCCATCAGGCGTTGGAAAGCCTGGGCGGCGTTCTTTAAACCAAAAGGCATGCGCAGAAATTCGAAGAGGCCGAAGTGGGTGATGACTGCGGTCTTCTGGACGTCCTGTGGGTGCACTGGAACCTGGTGATAGCCTCAGACGAGGTCGACTTTGGAGAAGAAGTTGTTTCCTACCAAATGGGCAGAGAAATCCTGGATGTGGGGGATCGGGTACCGATCCGGAGTGGTGGCATCGTTCAGGCGTCGATAGTCGCCACATGGTCGCCATCCGCCGCCAGGCTTCGGAACAATGTGAAGGGGTGAAGACCAGGGACTATTCGACCGGCGAATAATCCCTAGACGTTCCATGGTGGCGAACTCCGCCTTTGCAACCGCCAGCTTGCCAGGATCCAGGCGCCGGGTGCGCGCGTAGACTGGGGGGCCGTTGGTGGTGATATGATGTTCCACACCGTGTTTCGTGGCTGTGGAGGAGAACGTGGGTCTTGTCAGGTCGGGAAATTCCGCGAGCAGACAGGCGAACTCGTCAGGAGTTGGGAAAGCACAGGCCACGGTGTGAGACGTAGTGTTACTGCGGTAACAAGGAATGGAATGGAAGGTTGCCTCGTTGATCAACCGCCGGTTTTTCACGTCGACCAGGAGGCTGTTGGCGCACAGGAAATCCGCACCGAGAATGGGTTGAGAAACCTTGGCCGTAACAATCTCCCAGTGAAACCGTTGCCCCCCTGAAACAAACCTCCACCCGCCGTCTGCCGAAAGTCCGAATCGCGCCGCCATTAGCCGCTTCAAGGGCGAGGCCGTGCCTTCCCGCCTGAACATCGAGGGGGGACGCTGGCAATATGCTGCACTGCGTTCCGGTGTCGCACAGAAAACGACGGCCGGAGAGCGAGTTGGTAATGAAAAGCAACTTGCCTGCGTTGCCGATCACCATGGCGGACGCAGGACGCCCGTTAGACCCGTTCTTCATTATTCGCAGCTGTTTTTTTTGTTGGGGAAAGCTGCAGGGAGGGCAGCACCGTCGCGCCTTCGCGCCAAACTGTGCGTGATAGAAACACAGCCTTGTTGACTGACGAGCTGTGGCGGCGTCTGTGAGGGAGGGGAGCGTCGTGGCGGCTTCCGTGGGGGATGGGCGCCTCGTGGCGGTGCAGTACTGCTGCGTAACCGCAAATATTTTGTCCGCCTCTGCCGCGAGTGCCGCACAGTCTTCCACCTCAGATCTGGCCAGGGCAGCTTGCACCTGTTCAGGTAGCTGGCTGAGGAATAATTCCCTGAAAAGGAAGCATTCCGGTTCGGAGCCCAGGAGTGTGAGCATTTGGCTCATCAATTCCGAAGGCTTGGAGTCCCCCAGGCCGGGCATGGCGAGCAATCGACATGCGCGCTCTGATTTAGTGAGCCTGAAGACCAGCAGCAACCGCGCTTTGATGGTGTCATACTTGCGCTCCGTTGGAGGGTTCTCGAGGAGGCTGATGATCCGCGAGGCGGTGGAGCTTTCGAGTGCCGAGACCACGTAGAGGTATCTAGTTTGATCTGCCAATATGCCTCTCAGGGCGAATTGTGCTTCGACCTGGATGAGCCACGAGGATGCCTGCTGCTCCCAGAACTGTGGCAGCTTCAAAGAAACGGCGTTGGCCTCCATGTCGTGTTCATTTTGCGAAAACGTTTGCAAAAGACGGGGTCACCAATGTAGGAATTATCTCTAATTCCTATCTAAGAACCGAGTTCAACTCAGGCGTTCAAACAAATGAGTTTTAATGCAGAACTAACGAGTTTAAACAGTTTGTACAGGAGAACCACGAAAACAGGTCTTTGCTGGTCGGAGGCTCCACGAGGACTGCCAGGGCGGTCCCGTGGATGGCGTCATGATGTCATCACGTTTCTCCTGCGCTTGGGTGGTCACGTGATTAGTGGCATGACGTCATCGCGTTTAACCGCGCTTTGCCGCAGTCTTAAAGGGACCGCGCCCCGTGCATGCAAACAGTATGTACAAACACAGAAATCACTAACAGACTGGTACAGGCTTAGGTTGGAGTAAAAGCTCGTTAAAGGGAATTATGTACAGTTGCTCAAAGTCCCTCAGTGGCTCTGCCACACCTTCATAAATTGGCCCTCCTCATCCAGTCCATGCAGCACTGTGAGAGCAGCCAAAGGGATTTATATCTTCCCAACTTGTTATCTGTAACTTGGTCCTGCAGCTGTAATTACCCAGACTCCAGAAAAATATATCTCAGACAAATGTAAGCTTTGATCAAAAAGGCAACATTGTGCCAGGAAAAGAATTATGCAGGCTGTTACATGCACAAGCAGAGAAATGCTCACTGCCAAAAAAAGGACTTCAAAAAACTCATTGTAACAATAGCAAGCTAGCGTTAAGAGACATTGCAAAGCAGGACAGGCCTGTTTCCCTGTCATGTGCTCATTTTATGTGGGTGAGGTGTGCATTGGTATTTTGTCTGAAGTTGTGAAATTCAGCTTTGCACCTCATCTCTCTAAATATACCAATTAAAGGAGGCTGGTGCATGCCTGTAACACAGCATCTTTGCTTACCTCGAAAACATCCACTGGGCAGCTAATTGCGCCATGAATCGGGCATTTAAATCAAGAGCTCGATATTTTTCAACTTGCGCCCATTACCAACAAGGTACCATGCCACTGGCGTAGCCTTGGAAAACTGGTATTCTAATTCTATAGAGTCTTGAAACTGATCCAATTTTGTGTGCAGGTGCACTTGAATTATTGTAAATTAATTAATTATTCAGATTTATTTTTTAAAATGAGTAATATATTGGAAGAACGTTGACACTGACCCAACAATCTCTGTTTTTTAAAGTTCTCATTTTATATCCAGGTTCTTGATGTTTCTGAATATTTTGCTTTTAATTTTTGCTGTTTGTCAATAGATTCTGAAACTTATTTACGGAAGACCTTTCGAAATAAGTCTGGCCGCTCTTGCTGTTGTCAAATTTGATGTTTTGTTACTTTTCCACAAAAGATTAACACCTGGAATTTCCACGGGGGTTCTTCTGGTCTCTTCCCCTAACTTTGGCGGTAATCCGGGGCTCTCCGGGGTTGCTGCTGAAGCTACAGCGGGAGTTCGGGAGCCACAGAAATTCTACCACCGAAATCTATTGCTTCAATTCTGCTTAATTAGCTCTGATGCACAAGAGACAAGGCAGAATATTGGCCCAAAATTCGCGGTGTGTCCCGTGAGCTGGATTTGTTTCCTCACCCTTTAGCTCGAAGATTTTTTGCACCGCAAATTGCTGGAAGTGCGAGCTGGTAACGGTGTGGTGAGGACAACAGTCTATCTCCTTAACCAATAAAATTTTAGGGTATAGATACATAGCAAATGACGGAGAAGGAAATAGGGTGAATTAAAGTCAAATTAGATACAGAAGGGGAAATAAAGAGAGGGAACGAAAGATTGAATTAACAGAGAGAAAAAGAGATAGAAAGGAAAATTAAGAAAAAAATGTTAAATGTTCATTGTTAAAAAGCTCTAAGAACAATTTACTACCTGTATGAATAAGACTCCACAGTTTCAATTGTTCCCTTTTTGGGCCTCCAAGGTTGAATGGCATTACAGGCAATTTTCCCTGTAATTTAAAATCCATACATACGAACATAGATGCATACGAACATACAAATTAGGAGCAGGAGTAGGCCACTCGGCCCTTCGAGCCTGCTCCGCCATTCAATAAGATCATGGCTGATCCGATTACTCCACATTCCCGCCTACCCCCGATAACTTTTCACCCCCTTGCTTACCAAGAATCTATCTACCTCTGCCTTAAAAATATTCAAAGACTCTGCTTCCACCGCCCTCTGAGGAAGAGAGTTCCAAAGACTCACGACCCTCTGTGAGAAAAAACGTCTCCTCATTTCTGTCTTAAATGGGTGACCCCTTATTTTTAAACAGTAACCCCTAGTTCTAGATTCTCCCACAAAAGGAAACATCCTCTCCACATCCACCCTGTCCAGACCCCTCAGGATCTAATATGTTTCAATCAAGTCACCTCTTACTCTTCTAAAGTCCAGCGGATACAAGCCTAGCCTGTCCAACCTTTCCTCATAAGACAACCTGCCCAATCCAGGTATTAGTCTAATAAACCTTCTCTGAACTGCTTCCAACGCATTTACATCCTTCCTTAAATAAGGAGACCAATACTGTACATAGTACTCCAATGCCCTGTATAACTGAAGCATAACCTCTCTACTTTTGTATTCAGTTCCCCTCGCAATAAAAGCCGGCTGCGCGGGACCCCAGGAGCGCCACGCAGCCATGCAGCTTAAGGGGAACATCGATTGCAGGAACATAAATCTTGTCATTAAAAGAGACCTTACGTCCTTAAATACCAGTCCTAACTTTCTGCGGTGAGTTTAATTCGTATTTACAACGCAAATCCAGCAATTTCTCAAAAGTCACGAAGGAGGTTGAGGACGTGCTCCCATTTGTGTGAGGCTAACAGCCAGCACCTTGTGGTGATTCGCAACTCATGGCATATTCCCTTCTCGCCACAAATTGCTGGGTTTTTTTACTCACCATTATTTTCCCAACAAATTCTAGGCTATTATGATATAGGGTGCAATTAAAGCAATATGCAGTAGGGGGCAACATGTCATTAATCTGTGCAACAAGAACACACTCGCATTGGCAGTTGTCGGCCGAAGAAGGATTTTGTTGTTTGGTATTTTTATCTTGACAGTGTGGAACTTCATCCTCGGATCCAACCTATAAGTGTTTGGCAGCAAAAGTTGTAAAATAACATATTATGATAAGGAACACTAAACTCACACTAGGAAAGAAAAAACTTTGCATTTATATGGCAACTTTTAAGTCACAGGACTTCTAAAAGCACTTTACAGGGCAATTAATTACTTTTGAAGTGCAGTCAAGATTGTTATGTGGGCAAACATTGACATTCCTCAACAAGGGGTTGAAGGGGTAACTTTTTGACCTTATGCTTATGGCCGGAGCCTCGCCTGCTGGGAGCATATATTGGGAAATCGGGGCATATATTGGGAAATTTGGGCATATATTGGGAAATCTGGGCATATATTGGGAAATCTGGGCATATGCTATGCATGAGTTACTGACTTTAAAAAGCACACGCCCAATATGTGCTTCCAGTAGCTGGAGCTCTCCTGTGTGAAGTTGGAAAATTAGCCTTTAAACCTTTTGAGTAATGTAATACGAAATGCTAGAAATACACATCAGGCCAGTCAGCCTCTGTGTGGTGAAAAAGTTAATCTTTTAGGCTTAACCCTTCATCGGAGCTTTGATGGTACCCAAAATTTTAACCAGTCTTTTCACTTTACAGATGCTGAGTGACCAGCATTCTCTGTTTTTGTTTCAGATTTCCAGTCTTTGTAGTTTTCTTTTTATTTGTTGAGCAATGTCGTTTTTTCCCCTTCTTTTTGTGTTCTTGCTGAGCTTTCTTGGTTATCCTGGTGTTTACGATTGAAGTTTTGAATTCATTATCAGCACTGATATAAAGAATGAGTTACATTATAGTATAATTTGCTTTATTAAAACTGTAACATGCAGGAAAAGTGCTGTCATCTAACAGCACTGTCTATGACTAGAGCCCCAACTTTGGACCTCAGTGTATATTGGAAGGGTGATGGGCAGAGCATTCACAAAGCCTGCCCGATATTGATGGTCACAAAGCCTGTCTGATGTTGATGGCGAATTCTGCCTAAATTTAATTGGCGAGCTACATGCACGATTTGAGCACTGATAGACAGCCCGCAATTTTGAGAGGGCGGGGAATCTTCGGGTCAGCCACAGAGCACAGTTCAACAACACCATATTAAAGCTGAGGGCTGGGCCGGTGGAGAGTATTATTGAAGGGGGAGAGGATTGTCAGTGAGGAGCAGGGAGAGCAATTTAGCTCATTCTGAAGCCCAGAAAGTGCCAAACAGAGCGTTTTTTCTTCTTGCTTCCAGTGTGCCCTTTAAGAGATGCTGGTTCTGGCCATTTTCTGCTCTGTATGATGGGCAGGTCCCGCACTCCACGGTCACTCTACTGTCCTTACCAATATGGCACTGGGGTTCTAACTACATCATGGGACCTCAACATATGTGGCATAATGAGACTTCCGCCTGTTTCAGGCGAGACGCTGGACACCTAATATGAAGCCCGCTTAAAATTTGCAGCAGGCAGACCTCGGGTGCCCACGAAAAGCAGGGCAGCATAGGGGCTAAAATCAGGGCCTAGGAGTGAAGAGACAGGGGAAAGGAAAATGGCAGAAAGTGATATTGGGAAACAAAGGGAACTCTTAGTGAAACAATATGATTTGTTCAAAGGACCTGAAGCAACAATCTGGAACCTGTGATGGAGTGGTCAAACATAGAAAACCACCTGTTTTACTATGTTGTGCACTGGATGTACTCTTTTCCAGTTTTGTAATCAATTGGATTTGATTTATCTGTTAGCCTCTGGCAATAATGCCACAGACCTTTAATCCTCTGAAAACCCATTTGAATACATAGCAGAAATCTATTTGTAGCATGCTGAAAGTTGATACCCTGCTGTGAATGCCCTTCTGCACTTCCTGCAGCTGCCTGTTTACCTCATAAATCCACAATAGACTTAAAGCAGTTCCTCAAAAAGCAGATCATCAAAGATAAATTGCCAGCATGAGCCAAACAGATCAAGAAGGTCCCTGGATCGTTGCCCTGCTCAGTGCTGAACCATTTGATCTTAGTTGGGTGGGGTAGGTGTGCTACAATTGGATTAAGTGTCGTTGGGCTAGAGAAGGGAAAACAAATCAGTCAGACTTCCCTCTCTTGATAATTATGCAGTGGCCTCTGCTGAAAAGTGTGTGTGTGTGAATGTCAGTGGAGGACAGCAGAGGGGTTGGATTTGATGAATAGTTGAATTGCCTGCTGACATTTACAGCATCAGTTTCCACATGAAGACTGGCTACTTGGGCCAGATGCTGGAGAGTGACTGATGCCTGCGGAACCATTCCTTAACATGAGTCCACACATTCAGTAAAGGAGGGGAGAAAATTGGAAAACTAAAACCCTGCAAATCTCTCGATCACTTTAACTGATGAGGAAATGTGTATCTTCAAAAATGAGAACAAGGAAGGCAACACAATGAAAAAAAAAGTAACCGACAGCGTCCATCCTGAATCTTAGGGGGGACTTTAACCCCCAAAAACGGGCGGGTTGGGGTCGGTTGGGATGTTAAAATGTTAAAAATCTGAATCCCGCCTCCAAGCCGCCCACTTCCGATTTTAACGGGGGCGGGACGGGGAGCGGGCAACCAACCTGCTCCCAGGAGGCAGGTTGGCAATTTAAATATTATAATGAGGCTGCGTGCCTCATATTTAACCATCATTTTAAATTTAACCCTGGCTGGCCTCGGGAAACTCGACAGCTAAAGGGAGGCGAGGACTGCCGGACTGAGGAGGCAAGTGCCTTTCCGCTTACCTGCTGGATCTAGTTTACCTGCTTCACCAACCCCCCCCCCCCCGCAATCGGATACCCCACCCCGACCCTTCCAATCCACCCCCCGACCTTTCCGATCTCTCCCTTCCCCCCCCCCCGACTCTTCTGATCTCCCCCACCAACTCTTCTGATCTCCCCCACGAGGCCTCTGATCTCCCCCCGACTCTTCTGATCTCTCCTCCCAACCCTTACGATCTTTCCCGACATCCCCCCCCAACCCCCCACCCAACTCTTACAATCTCCCCCATGAGGCCTCTGATCTCTTCCCCCGACCCTTCTGATCTCTCCCGACACCGGCCTCCGATCTTCCCTCTGACCTCCAAATCATCTGTGCTCCAGACCCCAATCTTTCCTCTGGCTTCCGATCTCCCCCACCACCCCCCTACCCCGAAAGCATTTCCAATCCCTCCCTCCTCTCCGCTCCCCAGCTGTGGCCTGGTGCCGAAGGCCTACCCATCCGACAGCCAGACAGCCTCTCAACCTGGCTGGCTGCGGCCGGGAAACGGAGATATAAAATGCTAATCAGGTCCTGCCGTTAAATTTGGCAGGTCCTGCGGGAAACCCGTTCTTCTACGTTTCCCAACCTCAAAGCAGCACCCCCACCTCCGAGTCAATATCCAGCCCCTAATCACAACTTCCTGGTTCTCAAGGTTTCCAGCCACAAAGTCATGGGGAAAGCCAGTAGAAATAACGAATGGAATCAGTGACAATCAAGCCTTGTTGTAAAGTTGTGCCTTCTGTGTATGTTTTATACTCAGCACCGTGGCTCAGTTGGTAGCAACCTCACTTCTGCATCAAAAGTTAGTGGGTTCAAGACCCATTCCAGACACCTGAGCACATTATCTAGCTGGCACTTCGATGCTGCATTGAGGGAGTGCTGCACTGTCAGAGATACCATCTTTCGGATGAGACATTAAACCGAGTCCCCATCTGCCCTCTCAGGTAGATGTCAAAGATCTACCTTCCTCCGGGTGCTCCGGTTTCCTCCCACAGTCCAAAGATGTGCTGGTTAGGTTGATTGGCTATGATAAATTGACCCTTAGTGTTAGGGGGATTGGATGCGTGGGGTTACGGGGATAGGGTGGGATATGTGTTGGTGTAGGGGTTACAGGGATCGGGTGGGATATGTGTCGGTGCAGGCTCGATGGGCCAAAATGGCCTCTATCTGCACTGTGGGGTTTCTGTGGTTCTGTGAAGATTGCAGGGCGCTATTTGAAGAGCAGAGGAGTGGTCATTTGTGGAATCTTGCTGTGCACAAATTGGCTGCCGCATTTCCTACATTACAACAGTAACTACACTTCAAAAGTTCTTCATTGGTTGTAAAGCACTTTGGAATGTCTTGAAGTTGAGAAAGGCGCTATATAAATGCAAGTTCTTTCTTTTCTGATTATAGTACTGTGATACATAAAAGGTTTTAACTAAAAATGCAACCAGGACATAGGGCTGTGACTTATATGTAGTATATATTTTATAGTAAATATATATAAATGCCCTGCATAATTTTAAATAATAATAGATGGAAGGGAGTCACTGTAGACTTTCACCTAATCTCAGAATACAGTCAAGATTCTCTTTCAAGGTTTATTACTTTTTTCTGAACTCCATAATTAAACGAACGCCTTGTAAACACCCATAGACTTGAAATTTGCCCCAATGTTTTGTAAAGTAGAAACAGGTTTGGAGTATATTTGCTTTGAAGAAAAAGTTGGAAGCAACATGCAATATTTGACCACGGTGATTCAGTGAGAGGACACATTTTATATTTTTTCCACAGTATGGTATCGAAGTGCTTGGCTTTAGTTTAATAATGGACTCAAATCTCTAACACATTAATCCTGAAGTGAAATGCCAGCAAGTAACATTTGATTTGCCGTGCAATTATAAAGATTTTTAGCAATTCACTGAAGCTTTACAAGTGGCTCTATTGTTGCTAATTCATTTTAATGTACATTTTATTTCGCAGCAGATGGACCAACATGCAAAAAGAATAATATTATCACTGAGAAGCAGTTAATGCAATTTGCTGAAAAACTGGGGAGTAATTGGCAAGTCTTTGCCATTAGCTGTCTTGATCTGCAGTCCCAAGATATTGAGAAAATTAAGGAGGAAAATGAAATAACTACAGTACAAATATTTAACATGTTGCAAAAATGGAAAAATAAGGAACTGGACAATGCAACTCCTTCCAATCTTCGTAATAAACTCACAGATGCTAATATTGAATATGAAGCCTGGAATATCCTAAAAGGTACATAGGAAGGTGTATTTTAGTGAATTCCTTGAAATGTTCTAGAAAAAATACAATTGTACAAACGTAGGGGGACTCTTTCCACTGTTGCTCATGGTAAAAAAATGGCAGCAGCGGGCAATAGAACTGGCAAAAAAAACTAGGAGCTCTGCTACAATTGCCAGTTTTATCCTTTACTGCACTGGTCCTTATTTGCTGTCCTGAAAATGGCACATTAAGGTTCATTAAAAAAATCTACTGTTGCTTGTCACGCCCTTATTAATGAGTTTGCGGGCAAGCATGCGGCAATTTTTTGTTTGAATTTTCCCCTGCAGTCATGTAGCAGTTTCCTCATTCTCTCAGTTGGAGTTAATTCAACAATGAAACAGCTAAACTCGCTGGCAGAGTGTCAATATGATGTCGCAGCCATTGTTACATCATCGGGCTCAGTGTTGCCATTCGTGGGAGAAGGCTGTCTGCAGGGGAGGGTCTCCCTGTGGGCTAAGTCCCTACTAACTACTGTGGAGCTTCTAAACTACGCTGCTCACAGGCACGCTAATCAGCCGAGCAACACGAACTCAGGAGCAGGTTAAACAGCTGAGCACTAGACTGTTGAAAAGCCAGAGGGAATTGTGTATTTCTACATTTCACTCTCCTTCATGGAAAATCAAAAATCTCAGTGGTTTATATTGATCATTACAAATACAAAGAGAGGCAGACCTGACCAAGAAATTGATATACAAGCATTTACAATACAATGTACACAAGTAGATAATGTAGACTATTTTTAAAACTTGAATTGTCGTTGACTCTGTTTCTAATTTCAAAACTCAGAAGTTGATTATATAACTAAAAGCAAGTACTTTGGTTCTGATTGAAGGATCTTTAAATCAGTCTTTCAAAATCCAGAAATGGCCAAGTCAATTAATCAAACTGTACAAATTTGCTGCTCAGCATAATTTTCTAGTTCCCCACTGTACAGAGCTCTATTACTGTCCTTGATCACTACTTGACCAGTTAAGTGGATGTGACATGAAATCAGCATTATAGCAGGCAAGTTGTGATTAGCCAGGATTCTGCTGATACGACTAACAAATGCCTACAGAGCTAACTCACCAGTGGAAAACCAAAGTAATCTGAATTTCTATTCACTACCCTAAAAATAAAAAATGAATGGAGAAATTAAAACCCTTTGTTCTAAAAATAGAAAACATCTCCCAAAGAGACAATAACATTGGGCATTTTTATTGGGGACATGTTGCATGAAGGCAGAATGATAGTGTGTTGGAGATTGCAGGATTCATGACCTATGCACCCAGTCACTGTATTAGACATACCACACACAAATCTGGAAGAGTGCATTTCTCCAACAATCTACATATACCTCTTTCATATGATTGTCTGGAATGGTGATTGAAGTCAGTAAAACTGTGTCCAGGAGGACAGAATATGAGTTAACAGTAATGGACGTAACGATCTGGGCCTGGAGTTTCTGCTCGTTTGCGTTTTTCTGGCACAATTTGCCCGATATCGGCGAAATCAGCGAAAATTTCGAGGAACTTTAAGTGAAAATTGTGTTCAACGCAACTCGCGTTCCCGTGATCTTTTGCACTAGTTTAAAAAAAAATCATGTTAGAAGCAGGCCTCACCCACAAAACTGGCCAGCACCCCCCCCGCCCCACCCAGGTGAATTAATCACCATTGGGAGTTTCTGCTAATCGTTCCCGTTTGCAGGCCTTCGAGGAGGCTCTAAAATTTAAGCTGGTTCTTTTGGGAGCAAGAACACTAATGGGCACGTTTTAAAAGCTTTTGATTATAATTACTGCTGTACCCCAATATAAGTAGCAAATGGTTCTGTATATTTTTTTAAAAGTCATTTTCAATTGTGTAAAATCAGGTTACTCACAGGCAATAAGGGGCCGTGCGGCCCATTCAAAATACTGTGCATGCACGGTTTTCCCTGTTTAAAAGCCGGTGAGCTGGCTGCGCGGGAGCTGCCAAGTGCAAAGCGGCCACATAGCTTAAAGGGAACATTGCTCACAGGTGGTGGACAAGACACTGACTAAAATGCTTATTTTTTGTGATAAACCCATTTTCAGCTGTATTAATCAAACTGCATCAAGTTACCACTCTTAAATATAATCAAGGAATTTTTTTAATGCAAATTTTTTTTTTACTGTTCTAAAACTCTGGCAACTTGCGCTGGTTCATGGAAGATTTTATATTCAGCGATATGTAAATGGATTTGAGTGGAAACTTGAGAAAAAAAAACACTTCTCAAAACTAGCGCAATTTGCGCCTGGATCGCTGCTTGCGCCCAAAGCAGAAACTCTACCCAATGATAAATATGTCACATAAAGTAAATTTTCTTTTTAAAACTTTTATGTATGAATTATGCAAACACATTTATTAAACTTTGGTTTGTTGAGTTGCAGTAATCTAAAATAATTCTAATGTAAAATAGTCTAAATACAAAATTAATAAGATCACTTTATGTTTACTGACTTCAAAGTAATCAAATTAACAAGAGATTTAACAATACACTGCAATTTTCTGTAGTTAAGTTGAATGATTCTTGAACAGAAGTATTGGCCCTGAACTTCCATGGGGATTGTCCCAATTTCCTGGCATAACTTCAGCAGGAGACTGGTGAGACCCTCAGATAATGGCTGCTTTCAGCCATTTACTCCATTTCTCCAGGGCTTCTGTTTATCTCCTGCCAGTTACAGTAGGAATTTGGGTGAACTTGGACAGAAATTCAGAGCCATTGTGTTCTAACTGTCTTTTGAAAACATCGCCGGACAGAACTGTGGCTATAATTTTGAGCGACATTATGCCAGAATCTTTGGAAGCTCCATACCACCAGTTTGAGCCACTGATTGGGTTTAAATCTGATGTGGAGCTACTTATGGATGAGTTTGCCCATGACTTTCCATTGTCAGATCCACAGCCTTCTCTGAATCTTTATTAATTACATTTATCTCCATTTTGTTTTAATCTTTTTTTGTCTTTTCATAGGTTTCTGTACTCAAGTGAAGCAGCATGATGAACTCATGAGTAGACTATGTGGGGAGAAGTCTTGAAGATCCATTATGTAACCTCTGCCACATTCATTCGCAGTTTGCCTATTTATGGGTTACATTTTTCTATATTGTCAATTTTGTAAAAAAGCGGGAAATTCAAATCAGAATTTAATTTTTGTACATGATTGTTTGAACCGAGGAGTACCATAGAGATGTTACTTTTACAAAAAAGTAAATAAATTGGTATGTATATATATATTCCTTTAAAAAAGTACACCTTTGTTAATCTCTTACAAGCAGTGAGCTACGTACTTCATTTGTATATAATGTAAAGTTTTTTTAGACACTAAGACAAAACCCTGATGTAAAATGTGATTACAAAAGGTGGCAGCAAATGTACAGAGACCTGTTTTGAGTGGCGAGAAGGCTAACTTTGAAATGGATGTTTACAATTTTAATTGCAGTCACCACATTTTTTGAAAAATTAAAATAAAAACCAGTTTTATATGAGTCAGTACGGTTTATTTTCTTCTAATCAAATTAGAAGTGATTACTCACCTATTAAAATGATACAATTGAATCCCTGGCATGGCAAGGGTTAAATGAGAAACAAACATACCCACAAAGAAAGCACCCATGATGAGAGACAAAGCATTAAGAAACCAGAAAGTAGAAACAATATTCATGTATCTGAGAGTTGGATCATTACAACATTGATAAATTATAATATCTGATCATTTGCACAATGCATTTAATTTTGACTTTTTAGTAAATACCATATAACTGTTTCAAAATAAAAATATCTGCTTTTACACTGTGTGTTTATACCAACATAAAGAACGTGAGGAGCTTTAAGATTATGTTTAGAAGGAGACATTAGATAAGGGTGGCATTGCTTAAATTGTTGGCCTCTCCTCCTTTAAGACACTACTTAAAACCTCCCTCTTTGACCAAACTTTTGATCACCCTTCTTAATATTTTCTTCTTTGGCATGGCAACCATTTTGCTCTTATTATGCCTCTGTGAAGTGTCTTGGGATGTTTTTCCAAGTTAAAAATGCTTTATAAATGCAAGTTGTTTTTGTAAAACTAATATGGGGGAAGAAAATTGGATATGGAAAATATAATTGACATTAAGGAAATTAAAAGAGATTCTTTGGGTACATTCATGGTAAGCAAAGTATTAAGAACAAATGGAACTGTTTAAGGAAGAGCATGGTTAGATAAATAGAAAACAAACAGATCCTTTTTAACTATGATTCATAAACTAGAAGATGTTTCCCTAAACCACCCTTTTTGTACCCCATAATGTGCTTTAAGGTCCACTTTCAAAACACTTCTTCAGAAATTACACACCCACTTATCTCTTTGCTCCCAATCAGCCAATTAAACTGTGTTGGCAGCGTAGCACTCATAAGCTAACAAGACAGCATAAAATCCAAAGAGTTCCCCTCAGTGGGTTGGCTATGCAAAGTGTACTGCACAAAATGCCTCGGCACTGGTGGTGTATCAGGAGTGGAATTTCAGGCTCTTAAGAAACTGGAGTAATGTGATTTTCACAAACCCCCACAGCCACATGGAATGTATCCAAGAGTTATCCCAAGATAAATTGTAAATGGTAACCATTAGGGAATCTGGCCGAGTGCTAAGTCTGTTGCTGGTAGACAATTACATCACAGTTTGACCTGTTGTTTTCATGATGGTGAAAACTCAATAAATAATCTTTTGATTAGGCAAAAACTGGACCTCAATACCAGTCTCAGCCAATTAAAATCTCTGTAATTTTATGAGGCGTGCAGGAGGGTTGTAGGAAAACAGTTGTTGGGGTCCAACACTGACAGTGAAGAATTGCTTGAAGCTCAACTCTTAAAGATTGAGTAAGTGAGAATCTAAGAGATAATTTTCTACTTGTGATGCACCTGAAAGTGCGAGTGCATCTTGTGCCACAGGCAATGGGGAGAGTCTCCTGGGTTTTTCCACGCTCTCTCACTTCAATAATTATGCAGCACTATTGGCGCAGATTGATCCAGGCATTGGGAGCACGGTGGCCTGGGATGCGTGGGATATCCAGTGCAGCAGTGGAAAAGAGCAGCTGTTGTGCCTTAAAATGGCAACTGCACGATCTGTACTTTGAAAGTATAGTGTTTCCATATTGTTTTTGTGAATGTTTTAAAGATGGCAGAGAAGAGTGCAGATGCCTAGGGAGGCGGGAGGACTGTTCTCTTTACAGACAAAGTCCATGGAGGTAATGTTGCCAGAAGTGAAACAGAGTACGGTTGGCATCACTGGATTGAATGCAGGTAACACAACAGTCAATTTGCACACAGCAAGGTCCCATTAATAAGATAAATGATCAGATAATCTGTTTTTGATGGCATTAGTTGAGGGATAAATGTTGGCCAGAACAATTTGTCTGCTCTTCTCATAGTGCCATGGGATCTTTTTCGTTCATCTGAGAGGGCAGATGGAGCCTCAGTGTAATGCCACATCTGAAAGGCAGCACCTCCAACAGTGCAACACTCCCTCATTCCTGCAATGAAATGTCAGCCGATATTATGTGCTTGTGTCTCTGGAGTGGGGCTTGAATCCACAATCCTCTGACTGAGAGGTGAGTGCTACCACTGAGCCAAGGCTGACAATACTCACATCTGTGCCGTGCTTCACATAACTATAGTCCACTCTGCAACATGAAGCACCTCCAGCATAATCTGCGGTGGAGCTCTCCCCTTAACAGAGATCCTACGCACAGCTGTTGGTCCTCTCAGGAATGTCATAATTGATGCCATAGGGATCATGGGCTCCATTGCCGTTGAGTCTATTCCATCTGGATTCACTACATGGGGAAATTTTCTGGACAGCACCCTGACGTGGGGCTTCGATGACCTCATTGCAGCTCTGTGGTTTGTCCCAGATAGGTTTCAGGACATGCTGAGGGACTGCCCAGGAGGAGTAGGCACTGTTGAGGGAACCTGCTTCTGCTCATGCCTGTAGAACTCCTCCATGAGTATGAATGGCAGTGGTGTGTTTGTTTGCATAATGATCTGCATGGCAGCATGCAAGATAGTGGGGTAAGATGTATGCCTGTGGGGTCACACGCACGGCAGAGAATGACTTGCATAGCAGCCAGTTAGTGTGCCTCCCTTCTGTTGTTGTGCATTGCTGCGTTTACAGATTTCACATCTTGGTGCATCGAAAAACAATTTCATTTTATTAATTTGGTTAATGTTGCAGTGTTGAGACATAGTTTATTTTACATTAATAATATATTTCAAAAAATACTTTTTGTGTCATTACTCAGTACAAGAATGTCTTTATTATTTAGGGTATCAGGATTGTGAAGGAGTTTCTAAATAAAGAGACCCACGATTCATAAAGCAAGAACACCATTGTGGTACAAATTATGTTAGCTATTACTAATTGTTTGTTTAGTTTCAATAAAATGTTTGGGTGAAGACTTAATCCTGGCAGAAATTCCCTAATGAGTTTGTATTTTCCATTTCTATCTTTGATATTACTGAGCACCAAGTCTGTCACTTCTGATGTTGGTATGGAAATATTTTAGCCTATCCTGAGATGTTTCTATAGCAGATTTATCCCTGTATTCCCCCCAACCCCTCAACTGGGCCTTTAACAGTAATTCCTCTTTGTTGGTACATTTTATGCTAATAAAGATTTTTCAGGCACTGAAACCAGGTTTGGAGCATGTGGTGGCATTCCCTCACTGTACTGGCTTATGAGGCAATGTCACCATATTAAATGTTCTCATCATGTGCCATTTCAAGCATAAATTAAATTGGGAAACTTTCAAGCTGATCTTCTTTCTGTCTCCCTGCAGTTCCGCCATCACATTGAGCTGTGTAGTTGTTAAAGAAGTGGTATGCATTTGTTTCACTTTTTTAAAAAGCTTTAGCACTTTTCTTTTCATTTTTGTGCTAATCAAAATGAAGCATATCAGTGTTAGGAATGGACTTTGGGCCCCCGTGTCAACCTCATACACTTCCAGGTCATATATAGTGTGGCTAGATATAGGAAAGAGCTCCGCTACTCTGCCCCAACAACGTGCCTTAACCATAAGGTTTGCCTTTCTATTTTCCATTGACCATTCTTTTGACATCTCTGAGTGTGTATGCCAATTAGTGCTCAAATTATGGACAGCTTTGTTCTATGTATCCAATCTGGTTCACTTTGGACACTTTAGAGACAGTTTATATTGTGCCAGTAAATGGTGATCCAGGATGAATATTACTTCGCCTCTGTTCCACCCAGTTCTTGGTTTGTGAATTTTTGATCATTGTATGTGCTTCTCAAGTTGATGGATGAGCAATTTCAGGCTACAATTTCACTAAGAACTGTCGGTGATTGTACTGTTGGCCATTAATATGCTCTTCTCAAGACTTACGACTCCGAACCCCTTCGTTGAATTCTCTTCACGATCACTGAATCCCACTTTGAGTCCTGGATGCAGATCTACTAATACGAAGGGCGGCGGACGAGTTTGGAAGCCCGGGACGGGATGCGGCAGCCACTTGCCTCCTGAGCCCTCTTTTCAGAGCTCCTGCCCTCTTTTCATCCAGTCGCTCCTTTTTTCCCGCTCGAAAAACCCGACTCCACCCCTTCCTCCTGGGGTTTCTGCCTGGAGACTGCGCAGCCTCACTGTCTGCAACAGTTGATACTGGTGCAGAATTATGGAAAGTCTGCTCTTAGTCACATTGGCCTAGAAATTCACTATGGCCCCGCCAGCTGGCTAGCGCCCAAAAGTTAGCGCTGGGCGCGGAGCCATTTGGGACCGTCAGATATTCACTTTTTGCGCCCCAAGTCGGAACCGGGCGCTATTCCAGGGTGTGCCCGCCCCCGCTTGGGGCGCTGAAACTGAATTTCCGCGCTCTAGGCGCCGCTGCTCCACCCGCTGCGGAGCAGCAGGCTACGGTACTGCAGGCCTCCTCCTCTTAAGGGGGAGGTGCCTGCAATGGGGAGATCGCCGCTGGATAGTGCCGGCAAATGAGCCCGGCACCAAGGAGAAGTGCCGGGTTCACGGAAAGCAGCCGGCAATGCCGCGGGGGGGGGGGTGGAGGAGGCCGGGGAAGGAGGTGCGGGCAGGCAGCCGCCGAAAAAGCGGCCGGCCGCACCTCCACCTTAAAGCTCCCCACTAAGGCTACAGTACGGCCCCGTTTTCAGAACGCTGTTTGCGGCCGCTGCGGAAGAGGCGGCCGCAACTAAATATGGGGACCGGGCCAGTATCGGGGCGGAACCGGGGCACTGCGCACACCGATGACGTCATCGGTGCCGGCGCAGCGCTAACGGCTACCGCCGCCATTACCGCTGCGCTGAATATCAGCGCAAACTCCTGTATTGGCGCAGAAGCCCTCTTTAGGCGGTAACTGGCCGCAAAGCTGGCGGCGCCTTACTGAATTTCGAGGCCATTGTGTCCTTAAAAGCTCTTGCCGTACCTTCACATGGGCAACTTTAACCCAGGGATTTATAACAATGATAATACAGTGTCTAAGTTAAAGATTGATAACCATACTTAGCGTACATAACATTTCCAGTGGGTATTACACTCCCCCCCAACCAAATATAGGCATGTCCCCATGACTAATGAATTTTACACATAAGTGGTTGCATGCTTCCCAACCATGTATAAAGGGAGGTAACATATCGAACCGTAGGGGCTATCATTACACTTGGCACTCCTAGTGTACTGTATGCCAATCTTTCAGGAACCTTCTTAACTCGCTGTGAGCTCCTTATTTCAGATACCCGGTCTTCAGTTCCTTCAACTACGTTGGAGGCGTTGGTTCCTTTGTTATCATGCCTTTCAGTCTCTTTTATCTCCTTCTCGGAAGCATCTGGTTCTTCCCAGACCATGCCCAAGTCTGAGCTAAATGGTTCAGACAATTCATCCAGATTCTGTCCTTTGCGTCTTTCTGGGAGGTCGTACCATAGATCCCATTCTTCATCTTCCGACTCATCAGGTTCCTCATGATCCACACACTGTGTCATGGCTTTTCTGTCTTCTGGAACAAAGTTTTCCTGGTTTCTCGTTTTTTTCCTTCTTCTTCTCTGCAGGGTTCTCCTACAAGGTGTCGGCTCATTATCCGCTGGCGGATCCAGACGCACTTGCTGTCCCAATGGCAGGATATGATTCCGGTGCAGTATTTTTATGGGTCCATTCCCACCTGCAGGTTTTAGCCGAAACACAGGTAGTTGTGACATTTGACTTTCAACAATGTAAGGTGTAGAAGCCCAGCGGTCTGCTAACTTATGTTTCCCTTGAAGTCCTAGGTTCCGTATGAGAACTCAGTCACCAGGCATGAGTTGGGAAAAACGGATCTTCTGGTCATACCTCTGCTTATTTCCTTTATTCTGTTTGGCAGAAACAGACTCAGCAAGTTCATAAGCAGCTTGCAATTCCTTTCTCATGTCAGACACATACTTGAGGTAAATTCTCTGTAATGTGCCATCACTGGATACTCCGAAACACAAATCCACCGGCATCCTCGCTTCACGTCCAAACATGAAGTAGTACGGTGAAAAACCAGTAGCGCCATTTCGGGTACAATTATAAGAATGAACAAGATGTCCAATGTGCCGACTCCACTTGTTCTTTCGCTTTGAATCCAGCGTTCCAAGCATGTCTAACAAAGTACGGTTAAACCGCTCAGGTTGAGGATCTCCCTGAGGATGGTATGGAGTTGTTCTTGACTTCTCAATCCCGAGCATGGACAACAACTCATGTATAAGTCTACTTTCAAAGTCTCTACCTTGATCACTGTGTATTCGCTTTGGCAGTCCATAGTGGATGAAGTATTTCTCCCACAACACTTTGGCAACGGTGGATGCTTTCTGATCCTTTGTGGGAAAAGCTTGGGCATAGCGAGTATAATGATCTGTAATGACCAAGACAGTTGCGGTATTGCTGGAATCGGGTTCGATGGACAGAAAATCCATACAGACAAGGTCTAGAGGTCCATCACTTTGCATGTGAAACAGAGGAGCAACTCTTTTAGGTAAAGTCTTTCTCTGGACACAGCGTGCACAGGACTTGCAGAACTCCTCAACCGCAGACTTCATACGCGGCCAATAGAATCTGTCCTTGACCAACCCATAGGTCTTATCTACTCCCAGATGACCTGCGTCATCATGCAAAGACTTCATCGCTATTTCCCTGTACTTTTCAGGCAGGACCAACTGTGAATGACATGGTTTAGTGGGTGGGTGAGTGATTCTACACAACACTCCCTCTTTAATTTCCAAGTGGTCCCATTCTCTTAGGAGCAGATGACAGTCAGGATGTTTTGATTTGTCGATCTGTGTAATATCACCCAGACGGAGAGCTGAAAACACCTCATGAATACAGGGATCCTCCTGTTGTGCTTTGGATATTTCAGATGAACACAACATGGGTAAGTTTTGTACATCCAAACTGGAAAGGTTGCAAAATGCCTGGGGAACAGCATGCATTGACGCTCCCAAGTGGTCAATCTCTCGGGCATGAAATGAATTCTTTGGTCCAGATACCACGGACATCTGACACATTACTTTCACATCTGCTGAAGCAACATCTTTCCACTCTGGTTTCTGGTAGTGTGGGCGACGAGACAGAGCATCTGCGTCAATGTTCTGGTTCCCAGGGCAATGGGTCAGCCACTAGAGATGCATGACACCCGACGAGAAGCATCACCCGCCGGGAGCATACAATAGGACATTGCAGGTGTGCTCCCCATGGAAAGAAAAGTGCTAGTGATTTTCCAATATGCATTCCCAGTGAATAAGTTTCCCAACCTGTAGCAATCATTTGGAAAACTCAGCTCTTGTTTGTTTACATTGGCCTAATCATTTCCTGAGTACAGACAATGGCACTAGTGACAAAGGCTGGTTGCTTCTCACTGAAGCTGTGGATATCTCTGGGCAGTTTTGTGTATTGGCTATCCTCTTTCACAAACACAAATAAACTATTTTGTTTAGCCATAGCTATCTGAATTTTTAACTCATACAAAGGGAGGTAGGAGAGGGAGAGCAGGTCAACAAGGATTATCATACCTGCCATTGTGCCAGTTACTGCTTAGGGAACAGGGAATGGGTGGTGAGTGGGAGTGGGCAACTGTTTGCCCAGTTTTCTAATGAGCAGTCTTGGCAAGGGAGCAGGAGTGCTATACTACTTGAATTTTGTTTAGAAGTTCACTGTCATCATGAAAAAGGGTGTTTGGAAGTATTTTTATGTTTCCCGAAGAAGAAACAAGTGTCTCATTACATTCCTGATGACATTATAGGGCTGATGTTACAAAATTAAAACAGAAAATGCTGGAAACATTCAACAGGTCCAGCAGCATCTGTGAAGAGAGAGAAATATAGTTAATGGCCCGTTTCTGTGGTCAGCAGCGAAGCAACGAAGAAAACTGCCACAAAGATCTTGTGATCTCTGTGGTA
This sequence comes from Somniosus microcephalus, assembly GCF_052327205.1. NCBI lineage: Eukaryota > Metazoa > Chordata > Chondrichthyes > Squaliformes > Somniosidae > Somniosus > Somniosus microcephalus. Next base: position 79,690,830 of record NC_140992.1, read on the forward strand.
AAAACTTTAGCTTTCTCGACCTTAATTTGATTGTAGTGTTGTCAAAAAGGGATCTCCACCATACAGCAGCAGTGATGACATCAAGCTGTCTAAGCAGCCAATTACATTGAAGAATTCTCACAGACAGCAAACAAGGAAATAAAAAGCACCTTTTATCATTCACTTTTAAAAAATTTTTTACAAAGGATGAAATGAAGATTGGGACACACACATGGGGTTAAGGTAGAAGCAAACTTTAAATACATTTAAATGTTTTAAATAATTTTAAAAATCTAGTAATTGTTTTTATTCATAATGGAGAAATGTGACATTCCACAAATATAAAATTAGTTTTTCAGTGCCAGAACAGCTGTTCAGCAGTTAAAGCCCCAGTTACACCTCTTTCAACAAGGCTTATCTTTTTATGGGGAGGTTTAACAGTGATATTAGAGCAGAAAAGGGGAAGTGTTGGTCATTTCAATTGATTTCACTGATTGCCGGCTATGGGGAGTTCCACAGCGCAGCCTGTGGCAGAGCAGGGAACGACTGACCGCAACTTCAGGATTTCCGCGTTTATCTGCGCATGCGTTATATCCTGAAGTTACAGTCGGTTCCAAAGGGGTAATTGTTAGATCCGTGTATCTTAATGTTGTGTCCTTCAATAATCAGACAACAGACTGCAGGGAACGATTCAACAGGTGTTTACTGAATGAGGGTTACTCTAGAACTAAGTGTACAGACCACTACTCAGGGTTTATATACAGGTGTGGTCACTGCCGGTACTACAGTATACAGGAGCTGTAAAAAGTAGTTCTCCCCTTAAAGGTACATACATTACAATTCCTCCCCTTTTAGATTAACAGTACCATAACACTCATTTAACAATTAAATATCAAACTAATTACAATTAACACTTTTAACATGCAACATTAGCTGAAAATAGTCTATTTATAAATTCAGTCTTTGGGGAGGCTTCCTGATCCTTTCTGGATAGCGCCTTTCCCGAGTGTCTTGCTCTTGGTGCGGAGGCGATTCTGGCCCCCTGTCGTCGGTTGGTTCATCAGCTTCCGATGCTACTGTTTCTGGGGTAGATGCTACCTGTACGTCGGGTTCATCACCAGGTACGTATGGGCGAGGCATGGGGTTGACTTGTTCCTGTGAATCTAGGATCTGGTCAGCATGGCGTCTCACGATGCTCTCCCCAACGTCCACTGTGTACATTAGTGGGCCCTGCCGTGTGCATATCGTTCCTGGCTGCCATTTTTCTGTTCGGTAGTCGCGGGCCAAGACTGGTTGCCCTACATTGAAGCTCCTTGTTGGCTTCTCATGGATGTGCTGGAATTGCTTACTCTCAACATCTGAGCAAATCCAGGCGAGATCTTAACCTTCGGTTAAAGAACGTCATGGCTGGGGCCTGGTTGGTGACTGCATGTGTCGCATTCCGGTAGGCGAACAGGAAATTGTCCACCTTGTGCTGCAGCGGAATGTTGTCATTGTACATAGCCTTTATTGCTTTCTTAAAGGTTTGTATGAACCTCTCAGCCAATCCATTTGTGGCTGGATGATACGGGGCGGATGTGTAATGCCTTACCCCATTCCTTTTCATAAATCTTCGAAACTCTTCGGACACAAACTGTAGTCCGTTATCAGAGCAAATCTGCTCTGGCAAGCCGTTCCTGGCAAAAATGGGCCGTAGGACTGCAATAGTTTTCTCCGTGGTGGTGGAGGACATTTTGATCACATCAGGCCATTTCGAGTGCGCATCCACGGCTATTAAAAACATTGAGTCCATGAATGGACCAGCAAAATCAATATGCACCCGTTGCCATGGAGATGAGGGCCACTCCCATGGGTGTAGAGGGGCATGTGGTGGTGCATTTTGGACCTTCTGGCATCCTGAGCAGCTCTTTGTCAGGTCCTCGATTTGCTGATCGATCCCCGGCCACCACACATAAGCCCTAGCAAGGCTTTTCATTTTCACTCCCCCCAGATGACCTTTATGTAGCTCATTGAGCACTCTCTCCCTTAACTTGGGTGGAATTACCACTCGGGATCCACACATCAATGTCCCCTGGCATACTGACAGCTGTTCTCTTCTGGATGAGAATGCTGGCAACAGTGAGTCGCCATGCGCTGGCCATTCCTTCACCGTCAAATCATATACCCGAGACAGTGTCGGGTCATTTCGGGTCTCCTTCTCCTATACCAGCGTTAGTTACTGGCAAGCATTCAATTATAGTCGAATGAAATATTTCGACAGGATCCACTGCTGGTGCTTCCTCCGCAGTAGACAGTGGCAGGCGTGATAGCCCATCAGCGTTTCCATGCTGTTTCGTGCCCGTATACTCGATTTCATATTGGTGCGCCCCTAGAAAAAGGGACCATCTTTGTAGCCGTTGCGCAGTCATCACCGGAACGCCCTTCTTTGGATTAAAGATGGAGACAAGTGGTTGGTGGTCAGTCAGCAAGGTGAACTTCTGCCCGTGCAGATAGTGATTGAACTTTTTCACTCCCCACACTAGGCTGAGGGCCTCCCTGTCAATCTGGGCATAGTTATGCTCGGCTGAGGTTAGTGATCGTGACGCAAAGGCTATTGGCCTCTCTGAGCCGTCCGAGAATTTGTGCGACAGCATCGCTCCAATGCCGTAGGGTGACGCATCACATGCCAACCGAATTGGTAATGGCGGGTTGTAATGGGCCAATACCTCTTTCGATGTGATTAGTGTTTTGCTCTTCTGGCAAGCTCGTCTACATTCGTCACTCCACTTCCATGGCACCCCAGTTTGCAGTAGGGTGTTCAGTGGGTGTAGTATTGTAGACAAATTTGGCAAGAACTTATGGTAGTAGTTTACCAGCCCAAGGAACGACCTCAGTTGTGACACATTTTCCGGTGCTGGAGCCTTGACTACTGCCTCAATCTTCTCTGGGGACTTATGTAACCCCTCTTTATCGATAACGTGGCCACAATACGAGATCTGTTTTCCAAAAAACTCGCATTTGGGGCGGTTAGCTCGGAGCCCATATTCCTGTAATCTAGTGAGCACCTGCTCCAGGTTGGCAAGGTGATCACTGTCATTTTCGCCTGTGACCAGGATGTCATCCAAATAACACTGGGTCCCTGGGATCCCTTGCAGGACTTGTTCCATTGCCCTCTGCCAAATAGCCGGAGCTGATGCTACCCTGAATACCAGCCGGTTGTATTGGTAGAGACCTTTATGGGTGTTGATTGTGAGGTTTTTTTTTTGATGCTTCTTCTACCTCCATTTGCAGATACGCCTGGGCCAGATCAATCTTAGTGAAGCGTTTCCCTCCAGATAGCGAGGCGAAAATATCTTCAATCCGCGGAAGTGGATATTGTACGGTGTGAAGGACCGGGTTCACTGTTACCTTAAAGTCCCCACAGATGCGAACCTTCCTTGGTTCCCCAGGCGTGCTGCTCAACGACTTTTTCATCACAGGGATGATGGGTGTAGCCCACTCGCTCCAGTCTACCTTGGACAGTACATCTGAACGTTCCAGACTCTCCAGCTCTGCTTCGACGGCTGGGCGGATCGCATAAGGTACCGGTCTGGCCTTAAAAAATTTTGGGCTTGCATTTTCTTCAATTTTAATCATCGCTGTCATGCCTTTTAGTGTTCCGAGTCCTTGCTGGAACACTTCTTTCGCGTCAGTTAGGAACTTTGACAGTCGCCCAGGTGTGACGTCGTCATCCTTTTTGTCAGCCACAGTCAGTGCCTGTATGGAATGCCAATCTAGCTGTATCTTCCGGATCCATTCACGTCCTAGTAGTGGTGGTCCTCCATCTGGCAATACATATAGGTCCATTTTTGGTGTTTCCTTGCCATTATATATAACGTTCACCCTTATTTTTCCTTTGGGGTAGACTTTTTGCCCCGTGTACGTCTTCAAGACAATCTTTGTATCTCTCAAGGGTATATGTGAGAATAGCCACTTGTAGTCCCTTCAGTTTATGACTGTTAGGGCTGATCCTGTGTCCAATTCCATTTTCACTTGGACTCCTGCTATCTTGAGCGTGACCCAGATAGTTTGGTGATCCTCCATTTTGATCACATTATGTAGTTTCAGACAACCCAGCTCCTTGCTTCCGGAGTCTCTATCACTCTTCTGTTCGTCTGAACTACTCTCCATCACCTTATGTACCTTCTTGTACTTCTCCTGTGGAGATTTCTTGCTGCTGGTTTTCTTTCCCGACCTGCAGACTCTTGCTATGTGTCCTACTTTTCCACACTGTCTGTACACTTTGTCCTTGAACCAGCAATCATTATGGTCATGTGTTGTTCTGCCGCAGCGATAGCACTTCACTGTTCCGTATGACATTTCATTTGTGCCATATTCTTGCGGTCTCCATTGTATCTCTGCAGCGCCCGTGCTGCTGCTTCGTGTGATACTGCAATGCTGAAAGCCTTGTCCAGCGTAAGATCCTTTTCTGATAGAAGCCATTTCTGGGTTCCTTCACTTTGAAGCCCACACACAAACTTGTCCCTTAAAGTATTTGCTAGTCCCGTTCCAAACTGGCAGTGTTTCGATAGCTTGCGCAGTTCCATTAAATACTCAGCATTACTTTCATCTTTATGCTGGTTCCTTTTGTGAAACTTAAATCTTTCTGCTATCAGCAGCGGTGTGGGGTTTAAGTGGTCCTGTAGGATTGACACTATGTTTTCAAAATCCTTTTCTACTGGCTTCTCTGGGGTTACTAGGTTTCATAGTAAGCCATACATTTTTGCACCCATTGAATTCAACAATACCAGCGCTTTCTTGTCATCTGGCACTTCATTCGCCTTGCAGTATACTTCTATGCGTTCGACATATGTCGTTCAATCTTCGACTTCATTGTCGAACGCTGTGATACTGCCACTCTTCGGCATTTTTGGGTGTGGTTAGACTGGCTTAAAATGGCGTCTCCCGCGCTTTCCTTTCTTCCCCGCTGCGGTTTAAAATGGCGTCTCCCGCGCTTTCCTTTCTTCCCCGCTGCGGCTTAAAATGGCATCTCCTGCGCTGCTGCCATCGCCGCTCTTGGCGGTCCTCGTGGCAAATGGCAGCGCCCTCTCTCCTCCGTTGATGCTGCTCGGCCCTTGAACACCGGCTGCGCTCTGCTCTCTCTCGTCTCTCTCCCTCGTTGACGCTGCTCGGCCCTTGAACACCGGCTGCGCTCTGCTCTCTCTCGTCTCTCTCCCCCATTGACGCCGATCGGTCCTGAACACCGGCTGTGCCCTGTGCGCTCTGCCCTCTCTCTCTCCCCCGTCGATGCTGCTCGGCCTTTTTCTGTGCCGCTCGGTCGGGCTCTAGCCCGTCGCTGTCCGGGAAGGGTCTGCGCAGTACCTGTTGCCAGCCCGTTTCGCTGGACCACCGTGACTGGAAAGCCAAGCCTGGCTCTCGACAGCCTCCCCTGCGATGCTCAAATCTCCGCTGGATGACTGGGCGGTTGCCCGTGGTCAACGCCCGTGCTTCTGGACTCGACCTTCTTCCACAGTTCTCCAGGAGCAAATCCCTGGGAGGTGATGCAGAGTTGCAGGTAGGTTCGAACTTGCTCGTCGCCACTGTTAGATCTGTGTATCTTAATGTTGTGTCCTTCAATAATCAGACAACAGACTGCAGGGAACGATTCAACAGGTGTTTACTGAATGAGGGTTACTCTAGAACTAAATGTACAGATCACTATTCAGGGTTTATATACAGGTGTGGTCACTGCCGGTACTACAGTATACAGGAGCTGTAAAAAGTAGTTCTCCCCTTAAAGGTACATACATTACAGTAATGACGGCGAACATTGACAGTTTTGCCATCATTACCACCGCAAAATTCGGGTCAATGTTTCAGGTTGATGACCTTTCATCAGAACTGAAAGAAGTTTGAGAGTTAACAGTTTATAAGCAAGTACAGAGCCAGATGGAAAATGGGAGGGTGGGGATAGGGGTGAGGGGTTAATTATGCGCGCTGCTCTCACCCAGCGGCCATGCATTTCAGAAAACCATCGGGATTCTACGTTCATTCATTCTAGAGACAGAAGCACGCATTCATAAAATCGGACCTTATATGTGAATGACAGGATGATGGGTTTTGACATTACTGCCTGATATGCAGACAAATGAAAAAGAGGCTTTCTAAACAGTTTGTGGGAAACGGTGTCCTTTAATTAATATTTAATCATTTTAATTGGCGAATGTTTAGGAGCTCTGCCACAATATTAGCCATTTCCACTTTCTGATTAGAAGTTGCAGCTACCAAATGAGATGGGAACAAATAACTCCTCTTTCGGCCACTTTAGTTATGTGTTGGGTTTTTTGAGTGGTTGATGGATGAGCAATTACAGGCTGCAATTTCACTATTTTTGTGAAATCAATGTGTGTACACTTAAACAATCATTGTTACTATAACAAAAGCAGAATACTGCGGAAAATCTGAACATTGTTCCAATGTTTTACACACTGCCTTTTTCCAGAGAAATGCTCCAGTGCAGCAGGCACTGAGATCTGAATGCAACACACACGTTTGCGATTTTATTGTTCAATATACTTCAACAGCTGAATCCACCCACTGGTACCGGCTCACTGCACTCCCGGAACGCTCTCTATTCTGCTTCCATGAATAGCCCCCGTTTCCTCAGTTGTGATTTTCCAGCCGCTCAGACTGAAAGTGCCGTTTCGAATTTGAAAGCTGAAATTTAAAGATGGTAATTTTCGCTGTCCGGGTTTTACTGAAAGCTACGAATCCCCCGTTTACCAGGGTTGTGTTTTCTGTCACAGAAACTGAACTTCACCAGCATGAGATTTCGGATAATTTCATTCGAATTCTTCCTCCCCCTGCTTCAATGAAACTTCAGACGCTGTGCCGAAAGATGCTCTCTCTGTGTACTAAACTATTTAAAATAATATTTGCCATTTCGTTACAAATAGCACACAGGGAATTTTCCTTCTCTGCAATTGCTCTCGAGTTTTGCAGTGTACAGGGAGTGTCTGTGTGTTTTGCAGTGTACAGGGAGTGTCTGTGTGTTTTGCAGTGTACAGGGAGTGTCTGTGTGTTTTGCGGTGTACAGGGAGTGTCTGTGTGTTTTGCAGTGTACAGGGAGTGTCTGTGTGTTTTGCGGTGTACAGGGAGTGTCTGTGTGTTTTGCAGTGTACAGGGAGTGTCTGTGTGTTTTGCAGTGTACAGGGAGTGTCTGTGTGTTTTGCAGTGTACAGGGAGTGTCTGTGTGTTTTGCAGTGTACAGGGAGTGTCTGTGTGTTTTGCAGTGTACAGGGAGTGTCTGTGTGTTTTGCGGTGTACAGGGAGTGTGTGTTTTGCGGTGTACAGGGAGTGTCTGTGTGTTTTGCAGTGTACAGGGAGTGTGTGTTTTGCGGTGTACAGGGAGTGTCTGTGTGTTTTGCGGTGTACAGGGAGTGTGTGTTTTGCAGTGTACAGGGAGTGTCTGTGTGTTTTGCAGTGTACAGGGAGTGTGTGTTTTGCAGTGTACAGGGAGTGTGTGTTTTGCAGTGTACAGGGAGTGTCTGTGTGTTTTGCAGTGTACAGGGAGTGTCTGTGTGTTTTGCAGTGTACAGGGAGTGTCTGTGTGTTTTGCAGTGTACAGGGAGTGTGTGTTTTGCAGTGTACAGGGAGTGTCTGTGTGTTTTGCAGTGTACAGGGAGTGTCTGTGTGTTTTGCGGTGTACAGGGAGTGTGTGTTTTGCAGTGTACAGGGAGTGTCTGTGTGTTTTGCAGTGTACAGGGAGTGTCTGTGTGTTTTGCAGTGTACAGGGAGTGTCTGTGTGTTTTGCGGTGTACAGGGAGTGTGTGTTTTGCAGTGTACAGGGTGATGTGCCTCAATTATTCCGAGACTCGGAGTTAGCAGAACAAAAGTAAGGCTTTTATTAACTCAGAACATAACACGTAAAATAGAGAGATGTCTTCCTTCAGGAGGCTGATGCCCGACTGAACTTAGATTACAAAGGAGCCAGGTATGGGCGGAGCCCTGCACACAACCAGTTCCAGCACATTCCAATACATAATACATGAGGACTGGGGGAAGGGAAAAGACACAGAAAGCAGGCAGTTACAAGACACAGAAAACAGGCAGTGATGAATGGAATATATTTCATCACATTCACCCCTTCTATAGATTTAGTCTGTTCGGGGGTTTGATAGCCCTCTGCGACCGACGTGGCTGTTGTGGTGCCGCGGGTGTCGGCTGGGTGTCCCCGGTAGCCTCCTGGGTCTCTGCCGGGGGTGCCGCCGGGGTTGTTCAAGGGGTAGTTGGTGGGGGTGCCGTTGGTCGATGTTCTTCCGGGGGTGATGAAAGAATAGTGGGTGGGTAAGGGTTGCTGTGATCGTCGTCGCTGCTATTGCCGTGGTTGTTGTCGATGCCGGCTGGGGCGACGTCTTTTATGGACACGGTGTCCTCCCTTCCGTCGGCGTGCCGGACATATGCGTATTGGGGGTTGGCGTGGAGTAGGTGTACTGGCTCCACGAGAGGGTCCGTCTTGTGGCCCCTCACATGCCTTCGCACGAGTACCGGACCTGGGGTGGAGAGCCATGACGGCATGGATACGCCTGAGGTGGATTTCCGAGGAAAGACAAACATTCGTTCATGAGGCGTGGCATTAGTGGCCGTACACAATAGCGACCGTATCGAATGGAGCACATCCGAGAGGACTTCCTGCCAGCGGGAGATAGGGAGGCCCTTGGTCCTTAGAGCTAGAGTGACTGCTTTCCACACTGTCCCGTTCTCTCGCTCCACCTGGCCGTTACCCCGGGGGTTGTAGCTGGTGGTACGGCTCGTGGCGATCCCCTTGGACAGCATGTACTGGCGTAGCTCTTCACTCATGAAGGACGCCCCCCTATCCGTGTGGATATAGCTCGGCATACCGAACAGGCAGAACAGGCTGTTGAGGCATTTAATGACCGTGGCGCTGGTCATGTCTGGGCAGGGGAAGGCGAATGGGAAACGGGAGTATTCGTCCACAATGTTCAGGAAGTAAACATTGCGGTCGACGGACGGGAGGGGGCCCTTGAAATCTAAGCTGAGCCGCTCGAAGGGCCGTGTAGCTTTGATTAAGTGGGCTCTATCTGGGCGGTAGAACCGAGGCTTGCACTCAGCGCAAGTGCGGCAGTTCCTGGTCAGAGACCGAACTTCCTCAATCGAGTAGGGTAAGTTACGGGACTTTATGAAGTGGAACAGCCGCGTGACCCCTGGGTGGCAGAGGTCGTTGTGGAGGGTCTGTAGCCGATCCTCGGTGGCGCTGGCACACATCCCTCGTGAGAGGGCGTCAGGGGATTCGTTAAGGGCCCCTGGCCGGTAAATTATGTCGTACTCGAAAGTGGAGAGCTCGATCCGCCACCTAAGAATCTTATCATTTTTAATCTTCCCCCTCTGTTTATTGTTGAACATAAACGCTACCGACCGCTGGTCGGTAAGTAGGGTGAAGCGTTTGCCGGCTAGGTAGTGGCGCCAGTGGCGCACTGCCTCCACGATGGCTTGGGCCTCCTTTTCCACGGAGGAGTGTCTGATCTCGGGGCCTTGGAGGGTCCTCGAGAAGAAAGCTACGGGCCGCCCCGCCTGGTTGAGGGTGGCCGCCAAGGCGAAGTCGGACGCATCACTTTCCACTTGAAATGGAGTGTTCTCGTCCACTGCCTGTAGCGTGGCCCGCTCAATATCCTGCTTAATGCTTTTGAAGGCGGCGTGGGCCTCAGCAGAGAGCGGAAAAGAGGATGCTTTCAAGAGGGGGCGGGCTTTGTCGGAGTAGTTGGGGACCCATTGGGAATAGTAAGAAAATAACCCCTTTTCAGGGCTTTGGGAGTGTTGGGCAGGGGCAGCTCCCGTAGGGGGCGCAATCGGTCGGGGTCTGGTCCGATTTCCCCATTCTCCACCACGCTGCCCAGTATGCAGAGGCGCGTGGTGTTGAAAACGCACTTATCCTCGTTATAGGTGAGGTTGAGTTTTTGTGCGGTTTTCAGGAACCTCTCGAGGTTCGAGTCGTGATCCTGCTGGTTGTGACCGCAGATGGTGACGTTGTCGAGGTAGGGGAAGGTTGCCTGCAAGTGGTGGTCATCGACCATGCGATCCATCTCCCTCTGAAAGACCGAGACCCCGTTCGTCACCCCAAAGGGGACTCTGAGGAATTGGTAGAGGCGTCCGTTCGCCTCGAAGGCGGTGTACGGGCGGTCCTCTGGTCTGATAGGGAGCTGGTGGTACGCTGACTTGAGGTCGATGGTGGAGAACACCCGGTATTGGGCGATTTGGTTCACCATTTCTGATATGCGGGGTAGCGGGTAGGCGTCTAGTAGGGTGTACCTGTTGATCGTTTGACTATAGTCGATCACCATCCGTTTCTTCTCGCTACCCCTTACCACTACCACTTGGGCGCGCCACGGGCTGTTGCTGTGTTCAATAATGCGCTCTTTCAGGAGCCTGTCTACCTCGGTCGCGATAAACCGCCTGTCCTCCCAGCTGTACCTCCTGCTTTTGGTCGCTATTGGCCGGCAGTTAGGGGTAAGGTTCGCAAATAGCGAAGGCGGCTTTACCTTCAGGGTAGCCAGACCGCACACTGTGAGGGGCGGCTGGGACCCACCGTACTTGAGCGTGACGCTTTGGTGGTTGCACTGGAAATCCAAACCCAAGATCACGCTCGCACATAGATTCTTCATGATTAATACTTTAAAATTATCATACACAGTTCCGTTAACGCACAATTGTACCGTGCAGTAACCCAGAATGGTCGATGTCTGGGTTTTATCGGCCATAGAGATGGTACCCTGAGCAGGGACCACCTTTAGGGAGAGTTGTTGTGCCAGTTCAGGGTGGATAAAACTCTCCGTGCTTCCACTGTCAATTAAGCATTTAACCCGGCACCCGTTTACCTCGATGTCCACCATTGATTTGGATAGCGGATGCGGCCTGGTCTGGTCCACTGTGACCGATGCCACTGTAGGGCCCTGATCGAGACAAGATGGCGTCCACGCTGTCTGCTCATAAGATGGCGGACCCCACGAGGTCGGGCAAGATGGCGTCCAAGATGGCCACTCCCACGGCGCACACGCGGCGGTGGCAGGTTTTCCGGCGGTTGGTTTTCTGGCGGGGTTCCCTCTGCACACCTTCCCGAAGTGCCCCTTCTTACCGCACTTAAAGCAGGTGGTGCCTTTCGCCGGGCACAGGTTTTTGGTGTGCTTTGGCTGCCCGCAGAAGTAGCAGTTGGGTCCTTGACGCATTGCGGCTGTCGTAGGGCTTCTGGGGGGAGAGCTGGGCCCCGCCGGTGTCGGGCTGCCGGGCGGGGAAGATGCCTTCCAAGATGGCGGCGCCCTCGGCGCACACGTGGCGGCGTGGGCGGCGCGGGCTGAAGAGTAGGCGTCCGAGTTTCTCTGGGCCATCTCCAGGGACCGCGCGGTGTCCGCAGCCTGTTTCAGGTCCAACTCCGTTTTTTCCAGCAGTCTTTGCCGGATGTGAGTGGAGCTGAGGCCTGTGATAAAGGCATTGCGAACAAGCTCGTCGGTGTACACTGCGGCTTTTACATCTCGGCACTTACAGTCCTTGCCAAGCTTTTTCAGGATGCTTAGGAACTCCTCCACCGATTCCCCAGGTCGCTGTGCGCGAGTAGCGAGTAGATGCCTAGCATACACCTCATTCGTAGGCTGCTGGTAATGCGCCTTTAAGGTGTTGCAGGCGGCCAGGTACGTATCGGCGTCTTGGATGAGGGGGTAAACCCGGTGGCTTACCCAATTCCGTAGCATTCCGAGTCTCATCTTCGCAGTGTCCGTAGCGTCTTTGACGGCTGCGGAATTGTCCAGGAAGAATTCCATACAGTCAAACCAGTGTCCGAAGCGTGCTGATGCGTCCGGAGCATGTTGATCCAAATCCAAACGTTCGGGTTTCAGGAGTTGATCCATAGTGTTGAAAATTGAGTTAATAAAATTGATGTGCCTCAATTATTCCGAGACTCGAAGTTAGCAGAACAAAAGTAAGGCTTTTATTAACTCAGAACACAACACGTAAAATAGAGAGATGTCTTCCTTCAGGAGGCTGATGCCCGACTGAACTTAGATTACAAAGGAGCCAGGTATGGGCGGAGCCCTGCACACAACCAGTTCCAGCACATTCCAATACATAATACATGAGGACTGGGGGAAGGGAAAAGACACAGAAAGCAGGCAGTTACAAGACACAGAAAACAGGCAGTGATGAATGGAATATATTTCATCACACAGGGAGTGTCTGTGTGTTTTGCAGTGTACAGGGAGTGTCTGTGTGTTTTGCAGTGTACAGGGAGTGCCTGTGTGTTTTGCAGTGTACAGGGAGTGTCTGTGTTTTGCAGTGTACAGGGAGTGTCTGTGTGTTTTGCAGTGTACAGGGAGTGTCTGTGTGTTTTGCGGTGTACAGGGAGTGTCTGTGTGTTTTGCAGTGTACAGGGAGTGTCTGTGTGTTTTGCAATGTACAGGGAGTGTCTGTGTGTTTTGCAGTGTACAGGGAGTGTCTGTGTGTTTTGCAGTGTACAGGGAGTGTGTGTTTTGCAGTGTACAGGGAGTGTCTGTGTGTTTTGCAGTGTACAGGGAGTGTCTGTGTGTTTTGCAGTGTACAGGGAGTGTCTGTGTTTTGCAGTGTACAGGGAGTGTCTGTGTGTTTTGCAGTGTACAGGGAGTGTCTGTGTGTTTTGGGGTGTACAGGGAGTGTCTGTGTGTTTTGGGGTGTACAGGGAGTGTCTGTGAGTTTTGCAGTGTACAGGGAGTGTCTGTGTGTTTTGCAGTGTACAGGGAGTGTCTGTGTGTTTTGCAGTGTACAGGGAGTGTCTGTGAGTTTTGCAGTGTACAGGGAGTGTCTGTGTGTTTTGCAGTGTACAGGGAGTGTCTGTGTGTTTTGGGGCTACATTTGTTAATAATCCACAAGTTAAATGTGAGATAATGCGGCAAGAAAAAACAGACACCATTATTTTAGAAATCAACTTTAACGTACAGATTTCTCACGACTCTTTTAATGGGTCCTTACGAGAAAGACACTAACTTGTTATGGAGCTACTATACACATAGGTATGCATTCATATACATTTTCTGAAGCCATTTTATGATTAATCGTATATTCACTTTATGAGGTCAATGTCTATTTAAGTGTACATTTCCATACATAGTTTACGAGGTCACTGCTTGATTCTTAAAAATGGTGATTGGGTTTCCCAGCTGACAAAAAAATACATACAGGGCTCCAAAATCCAGGACAAGTGTGGCAGAATGGGTACCGCTAAGCTCTGCCCCGAACCTGCGGGAGTACATAAGAACAGGGCCCTATATAATTGCAGTAAGATGTCTTTACTCTTGTACTCAAATCTTCTTGTAATAAAGGCCAGCATGCCATCTGCTTTCCTAATTGCTTGCTGTGCCTGCATGTTAACTTTCAGTGATTCGTGTACAAGGACACCCAGGTCCCCCTGAACACCAACATTTCCCAATTTTTCAACCTTTAAAACATACTCTGCTTTTCTATTTTTCCTACCAAAGTGGATAACTTCACATTTCTCCACATTATATTCCATTAGCTGGGGTTAGGGCAAGGCCAGCTCATTAAAGTGTCTTCAGGAGGGTTGCCAGCTCTGGTCGAACATATTCTTGGAGGTTTCATCACATGACCTCCAACTGGCCCGTCCCCAACTCTTGCCATTGCTAGTCTGACATGTCCACCTCACAGTGCACCACCTTCTCCTGCCAATTGGAAAGTGAATAGAGTCTCTGTTACTCGATTGGATGATTCGTCACTGTCAGTCAACCGCCTTTATTCCCATGTCTGATATTTTTATAACTAATAAGCAAAAGTGTTCAAAGGATTATTTTAAAAACACAATTTTTTACGGCCCCGGTGATTTTTCTCCTGGGTTGCTGGCAGCAGCGTCCTGGAGATTAGCCTTTAATTCCTGGAGACTCCAGGACAATCCTGGAGGATCTTCAGTCCAAGTCCACGGCAGCGTGCAGCATCTTGGGTGCCCGCAAAATCCAGGGGATGGAATGGAAAAAGCAGTGCTGCTAAAGTTCCAAGCTGCAACGGAGACCAATCTGAGGTAAGATTGAATCCTTTGAACACTTTTAAATTGCCACTGGTATATTGTAGTGGGTATCTGTGGTAAACCATTTAATGCCTAGAACCTTAATGTCTGGCATCCTAATGTATTCTGTTCATAAACTAGGTGTAATCGTGGTCAGGCATTAGTCCCAGCTAAGGATTCAGCCAAACATTCCAAAGCACCAGTCTATTGTGCCTGCATGCCTGCTAACTGAATGCAAATATACGATCTGCAAAGGGGGTAGAACAAAACCAATTGTAGAGATATACTCCCCTGGAATTTTTAGAAAATTATGCATAACAATTATGCAGTCTAGTTAATTTTCAGAGGGGATTCCCTTAATTTTGGAATGATTCTTTTTAACACATTGGTAATGGGTTATTTTAAAGGGATCCTCCGATCTGCAGTTTCAAGTTTAAATAGACAGAACTTATCATGAGTTGGAAGGAGGCTGCTAAATCTGTCATATTTTACTTTTGCAGAATACCCTACAGTAAATTACACTCTAAATTAAATTTGTCTTTGGCATTAGAAATGAGCAAACATGGAGGGTTTTCAAGAATTATTTGCTGCTTTTTCCTACTCCAGTTGATCCTTTTGTGCAAGTGAAATAACTGATATTATACAAGCTGGTACAGAAGCTGTTGTACGTCAATTTTGCCCATTTGTCAAATCTAGAACTACATTCAGTCATGCCCATCATTCTGGCATCATTTATAAAAGTTCCTGACATCTTGATCAGTCTGAAGCATTCCGAAGTTCAGCGGGAGGTTAGCAGCGGTAACCGTTAGCGCCCTGTGGCGTTGCGCTGCCGGTGATGACATCATCGGCATGCACAGCGCCCTGCTCGCGCCCCGGCCACGATCTTAGGTAGCGCCCCCTGACTTACCGCCGGACACTATGTCTGACAGGGTCAGGGGAGTCTACCTGTGGCCGGGGCGGCGCTAGTTAAAGGGGAGGTGGCGGGCGGCCATTTTTGTTGCTGGCCGCTTGCCAGCACCTGCCCCCATTGCTGTCCCCGGCTCTCATGAAGCCCCCCCCAAGTGGAGTGCCGGGCTTGTTTGCCGGCACTCCCGATCCCTGGTGGCCCAGCTGGTCACTGGGACGCACTGCACCAGACCCTTCCCCTTTAATAAGGGGAGGAAGGCCTGCAGTACCGCGGTGCAGCATGTAGCGCCGCGATATTGCCTCGCAGCACCCCAAGAAGGACGCAGGCGCTTCCATTAGCGCCCCTCCTCCCTCTTGGGGTGCTACCTGGGAAAATCAGCCGTGGGGGCGCTAATTTTTTGGGGCGCTACCCTGGTGAAGTTAGCGCCCCAAAGGGGGCGCGACTCAATTTTTCCCCCAATGCCTCTTACCACCCCAACTACTGCTAATTCCCCTTGAATCTGTGCTATAAAGTTATGGAAGCTGCCATTAGATCTCAGAACACCCCAACTTGAAAGTTCTGACCTTATCCATGATCACTATTATGGTTTTTGCAAGGTCATTGCACTGGTGATCTTCTTTTCTGTACTGCTTGAATTGTGCTTTTAGTACTCTATTTGTCATTGCTTTGGACATCCAAAGTTAACTCGGAATTCTTCAGACATATTCTTCTCACAATGAACATGACACAAAACAAAAGCTTGTTGCATAATAGGTAATCTATCTCTCACCTTTAACTGCTAAACTCTACTCCCATACTTTCCTTATTTATGCTCCAATAGTTCTTCTGCCTTTTTCACCTGCAAAAATGGCATCCTTCACGCTCATCCTCCTCTCTGAATCCTCACTGTATTGAAATCAAGTCTTCTCACCGTCTCCCACTCTGACTCAATGGGGGTAATTTTAACCTTACCTGCCCAGTGGGAAACTGACAGGATCGGATCGGCCACTCATTTTGCATGAAGTCAATGGAAATGCAAGAGATGTAAAACAGGCTGCCGGCTCGCTATCACCCACTTTACACTATCGCACAAAGTCAAGATCTAGCCCCCTTATCAACAGAGCTTTGTATGATAACCCAAGAGCAAGGGGGAATTCCCTTCCACTCAAATGTTATTTTGCTTCTGTAGTTTATTTTTTGTAGATGTTTGTTGATGCAGCAAATTCAAGAAAAACGTTTCAGCCTGTGGTTGCCCCAGAATGAAGGTACCCTCATTCCCTAGTCCCAACTCCTCCCTCCTGTCCTAAAGACATTGGCCTGAATTTTAATATTTTGGTGGGTAGGGAGCTGGCGGGGGAGGGGGTGCAGGGGGGTGGGCTCGGAAGTGATCTGGAAACCCAGGGGAATGGGTTTCATGCAGACCCTGCTGAATTTAATGGCAGGGCCTGATTTGCATTGAAAACCTGTTTCCCAGCCGCAGCCAGCCAGATGGCTGGATGGCTGCGGGCAGGTAGGCATGCGGCGCTAGGCCACAGGGAGGGAGGGATCCTGTGCGGGTCAGGGGGTGGTTACGGGGGAGGGAGGGGGCCAGAGGAGGGGGGTGGGGGGGTCGAGCTCATCAGAGGAGTGGAGGGGTGGCGGGGTGGTCCGGTGCAGATCGGAGGGCTGGAGGAGTGGGTGGGTGGGGGGCATCGGGAGCTCATAGGGGAGTTGGAGGTAGATGACATTGGGGAGGCCGGAGGAGCGCGGGGGGGGGGAATCGGAGGCCTGGTGGAGGGGTCTCCGATCGTGGGGTGTGGGTTAGGCAGGGACACTTGATTCAGGAGCTAAGTGTTTCGGCGGGTTTCATGAGGCCTGGTGGTTAAATCTGAGGTGTGTCAGCCTCATTATAATATTTAAATGAACGACCCACCTCCTTGGAGCGGGTTGGATGCCCCCCCCCATCCCGGCTGGTTGGAGGCGGGTTCTGGTTGGAATTCAGGTTTTTAACACTTTAACCTCCTACCCAACCCCAACCCATCTGTTTTTTGGGGTTTAAATTCCACCCCCCCCATTTGACTCTTGATGGGGTATGGTTCCATGCTTGCTGGGTGCCCTCCAATACGTAGAAAAGGACCATAACAAGACTGTGCAGTCCATCTGGCCAATGCCAAAAACTCAATCGCCGACTCTCTCAAATATCTATCTGATTCTTTCTCAATTTTTTCCAACTATCTGTTTCCACTGATTTATCAGGCAGCCTGTTCCACATGTTCATGACCACCTATGTAAAGTAGTTAAATTTAAACTGTCTGTCCACCTTCCCTCTTCTAAGCTTGAGCCCATTTTCCTTGTTCTAGTCTTGATGGCAATCTCAAGGGATAAAGGTGAAGAAAGAAATAATTTGTTTTTACACAGCTCCTTTCTTGTCCTCAGGACATCCCAAAGTGCTTTTCAAGCAATGGATTACTTTTCAAGTGCAGTTACTGTTATTATGTTATCCATGCCGTTGTTACCTCTAAACTTGACTATTCCAATGCACTCCTGGCTGGTCTCCCACATTCTACCCTACGTAAACTTGAAGTCATCCAAAACTCGGCTGTCCATGTCCTAACTTGCACCAAGTCCTGTTCACCCATCACCCCTGTGCTCGCTGACCTACATTGGCTCCCGGTTAAGCAATGCCTCGATTTCAAAATTCTCATCCTTATTTTCAAATCCTTCCATGGCCTTGCCCCTCCCTATCTCTTTAATCTCCTCCAGCCCCACAACCCCCCGAGATATCTGCACTCCTCTAATTCTGCCCTCTTGAGCATCCCTGATTATAATCGCTCAACCATTGGTGGCCGTGCCTTCTGTTGCCTAAGCCCTAAGCTCTGGAATTCCCTGCCTAAACCTCTCTGCCTCTCTACCTCTCTTTCTTCCTTTAAGACGCTCTTTAAAACCTACCTCTTTGACCAAGCTTTTGATCACCTGCCTTCATTTCTCCTTATGTGGCTCAGTGTCAAATTTTTTGTCTTATAATAATCCTGTGAAGCGCCTTGGGACGTTTTACTATGTTAAAGGCGCTATATAAATACAAGTTATGTGGGCAATTATTAAATAGGATTACATAGGATATACGGCACAGAAACAGGCCATTCGGCCCAACCAGTCCATGCTGGTGTTTATGCTCCACTCGAGCCTCCTCCTGTCTTTCCTCATCTGAATCTATCAGCATAACCCTCTATTCCCTTCTCCCTCATATGTTTGTCCAGCCTCCCCTTAAGTGCATCTATACTATTCGCTTCAACCACTCCCTGTGGTAGCGAGTTCCACATTCTCACCACTCTTTGGGTAAAGAAGTTTCTTCTGAATTCCCTATTGGATTTCTTGGTGACTATCTTATATTGATGGCCTCTAGTTATACTCTTCCCCACAAGTGGAAACATTCTCTCTGTATCCATTCTATCAAAACCTTTCATAATTTTAGAGACCTCTATTAGGTCACCCCTCAGCCTTCTCTTTTCAAGAGAAAAGAGACCCAGCCTGTTCATCCTTTCCTGATATGTATACCCTCACATTTCTGGTATCATCCTTGTAAATCTTCTCTGCAACCTCTCCAGTGCCTCTATATCCTTTTTATAATATGGCGACCAGAACTGCACGCAGTACTCCAAGTGTGGTCTAATCAAGGTTCGATACAGGTTTAGCATAGCTTCCTTACTTTTCAATTCTATACCTCTAGAAATAAACCATAGTGCTTGGTTTGCATTTTTAATGGCCTTGCTAACCTGTCGTCACAACTTTTAATGATTTGTGTATTTGTACTCCAAGATCCCTTTGTTCCTATACCGCACCTAGACTCGCACCCTCCAAGTGATAAGTGACCTCCCTATTCTTCCTACCAAAATGTAATACCTCACATTTGTCTGTGTTGAACTTCATTTGCCAATTATTTGCCCATTCTTCAAGTTTATTAATGTCTTCCTGTAATTTGTTGCAGTCCTCCTCAGTATTGATTATCTCCCCCAATTTGGTATCATCCGCAAATTTAGAAATTGTGTTTTTGATTCCACAGTCTAAATCGTTAATATAAATTGTGAACAGTAGTGGTCCCAGCACTGATCCTTGTGGAACACCACTCCCCATCTTCTGCCACCGTGAATAGCTACCCTTTACTCCCACTCGCTGCTTTCTTTCTTGAAGCCAGCTAGCAATCCATTCTGTTACTTGTCCCCAACTCTGCATTCTCTGATCTTATTTATTATGGGGTACCTTCTCGAAGGCCTTTTGAAAATCTAGATAAATTACATCTACTGCATTACCATTGTCTACTTTCTCTCTTACCTCTTCAAAATATTCAATAAGGTTGATCAAGCAAGATTTTCCCTTTTGAAATCCATGCTGACTATTCATTATTATACTTTTCGTTTCTAGATGTTCAGTCTCTCCTTTAGTAGGGATTCCATTATTTTTTCTACCACCGCGTTAAGCTGACTTTTAGTGATCCCTGGACATGTTCTATCCCCCTTCTTAAATATAATTATGGAACGAATTTGCACATAGCAGGGTTCCACCAAAAGCAAATGAATGAATGATTATAAAATCTGTTTTTGGAGCTGGTGGTTAAGGGAGGAATGTTGGCCAGGACACTGGGAACTTTCTGTTGTTTGAATAGTGCCATGGTAGCTTTTACCTGAATAGGCAAATGGAGCATCCCAAGAAAGATGACGGGCTGGATTTTCCTAAGCCCCTGGAGTCGGGTTGGAGGCGTGCGGGCGATAAAAATCGGAGATCCGGGGGTCCCGACCCCATCCCGCCTCCAACCCGCCTCCATGTCAATTTCATAGGAGTCGGGTTGCCGACAAGTGCTGGAACCCGACTCCCAGAGGCGGGAAGGGATTAAAGGCAATTAAACTGCCTGTTAACAGGTAGTTAACAGGTAGTTTTTTGCCTATTCGCGATTTTTATTGCTGGTTTGTGGGCTTCCCGACAGCTCCAAACCACGAAAAGTTTTCGAGGTGGGACGTGGGTCTGAGGTCTTGGAGGGGTCGAGATGCCCAGTGTTCAGGTGAGTGAGGGGTGCAGGAGTGCAAAGGTAAGTGTTTTGCAAGTGTTTAAAGTGTTTAAATAAGTTTAACTTACTTTTACTTACCTTTACAGGAGTCCTGCATTCCGGTGTCGGGAGTCGGCTGCAAGAACCACAGAAGCTCCGATTTAAAAAAAAAATCAGCTTCTTGGTTTCTGCAGCAAAATGATTTTAAAGTTATCCTGAGAAAGGACTGAGGCTGAATTAGCAGTTTTTCAGTGCTTGACAGCTTCAAATAGCTGTTAAACACTGATATTTCATCTGCCAAAAGCTTTTGACAGATGAAATGTCAATCTCTGACGTCACCTGTTGCCGGGTGGCCCTTAATTGGCCTGCTGAGCCCACAGGGCGGGCTCAACAAGGTCAATCAGAGGAAAATCCAGTGGGTTGGCCACATCTCCATGGAGGCGGGACAACAAGCCCGAATGTGGGTTTCCCACCTCCAACCCGCCCCCATAGCAAAATCCAGCCCGACATCTTCAAAGCTATAGCATCTCCTCAGTACTACACTGAATTGTTGAAGGATTGGGATTTGAACCAGTTGAATGTTGCAGTCGAGCGACACAGCAGGACAACCTAGTTTCAGTCGAGACTAGTTTAAAAACACAATGGACTGAACGACAAAAGTGATTAAGCATGTGGAGATATGAGAAGCTGCAATAACAAGGTTAGCCATGTCCAATCACGAGTCACTGATCGGCCAAAGCCACAATGAAGTAAGAAAGGACCCTGCTGTCCAGATAACTGGACAAACTTAGATAAAAGACAGAACTAAAAGAAGGGGCTTAGCTAACGATGTAAAGTTATAATTAGGTTGTTTTTGAAGGAATATAATTGGGGAGGGGGGCGGCTGTTGCCACGAAGCCAGACTGGCCAAGGAATAAGTAATGTAATCAAGGCTATCGATGTGCTCCAGTCTTGTACTGTATATAAGCTTGTGAATTTTGTTGATCGGGGAGAAGGTGCTCGCACAGACCGCGGGGTCTGAGACGCTTCTCCCAGAGCTCTGTTTTCAATAAACTGCACCTTTTACTTTACCACAGATTAGATGTGAATTTATTTTCACCCAACAAATGTCATGGTTCAATTTATCTGTTTGCTTAGGGATCTTGAAGACTTCAGTGATATGAACATAAGAATTAGGTATTTCAGCCTTTCGAGCCTGCTCCGCCATTCAATAAGATCATGGCTGATCTTCAACTTCAACTCCACTTTCTCACCCGATCCCCATATCCCTTGATTCCCCCTAGAGTCTAAAAATCTATCAATCTCTGTCTTGAATATACTCTTATGACTGAGCATTCATAGTCCTCTGGGGTAGAGAACTCCAAAGCTTCACAACCCTTTGAGAAATTCCTCCTCAGCTCTGTCCTAAATGGTAGACCTTTTATTCTGAGACTGTGACTCCTAGTTCTAGACGCCCCAGCCAGGAGAAACATCCTCCCAGCATCTACCCTGTCAAGCCCTGTAAATATTTTATATGTTTCAATGAGATCACCTCTCATTCTTCTAAATTCTGGGGAATATAGGCCTAGTCTACTCAATCTGCCCTCATAGGATAATCCCCCCAGCCCAGAAATCAGTCTGGTGAACCTTTGTTGCACTCCCTCTATGGCAAGTATATCCTTGCTTGGGTAAGGAGACCAAAACTGTACAAAATACTCTAGGCGTGGTCTCACCAAGGCCCAATATCTCACCTGAGCCGTTGCTTCCTCAGAGTAAACAACCTAAGGCTCTTCAACCTCTACTCATATTTCAGAAGCCTTCAGCAGTTTGTTTGCCCTTTTATGCACTTTCTATACTGCACTGCCTCCAATGCCTGGATATTCTTGCTGCTGCACCACCTCCAATGCCTAGCTATCCTTGCTGTTGTACACAGTGCTGCAGGTCTAGCTCTACCAATGCCTTATACAAGACTTTTTATTACCCATAGGATTTGTGCTCTATCCTTTTGCTATACATCCCAGGATCTGGTTAGCTTTCCTTGCTGCTGCACACTCTGATGCTGGAGGTTTCGGTGAGATATACTTAAGGGTTGACGGAACAATATTGAAATTTGGTTATGAAACCAAATTTTGGCAAGTGAATGATAGAATCATAGAATAGTTACAGCACAGAAGGAGGCCATTCAGCCCGTCGAGCCTGTGCTGGCTCTCTGCAAGAGCACTTCAGCTAATCCCACTGCCCCGCCCTTTCCCCGTAGCCCTGCAATTTTTTTTCCTTCAGGCACTTATCCAATATCATTTAGAAAGCCACGATTGAGTCTGCCTCCACCACCCTCTCAGGCAGGGCATTCCAGGTCCTAACCACTCGCTGTGTAAAAAAGTTTTTTTCATGTCGCCTTTGGTTCTTCTGCCAATCACCTTAAATCTGTGTCCTCTGGTTCTCAACCCTTCTGCTAATGGGAACAGATTCTCTCTATCTGCTCTGTCTAGACCCCTCATGATTTTGAACACCTCTGTTAAATCTCCTCTCAACTTTCTCTGCTCTCAGGAGAACAACCCCAGCTTCTCTAGTCTATCCATATAACTGAAGTCCCTCATCCCTGGAATCATTCTCGTAAATCTTTTCTGCACCCTCTCTAAGGCCTTCACATCCTTCCTAAAGTTCGGTGCCCAGAATTGGGCACAAGTTGAGGCCGAACCAGTGCTTTATAAATGTTCATCATAACTTCCTTGCTTTTGTACTCTATGCTTATATTTATGAAGCCCAGGATCCCGTATTGATTTTTTAACCGTTTTCTCAACCTGCCCTGCCACCTTCAACGATTTGTGCACATATACCCCCCAGGACTCTCTGTTCATGCACCCCCTTTAAGATTATACCCTTTAGCTTATATTGCCTCTCCTAATTCTTCCTACCAAAATGTATCACTTCATACTTTTCTGCGATAAATTTCATCTGCCACGTGTCTGCCCATTCAACCAGCCTAGTTCCTGAAGTCTATCACTACCCTGCTCACTGTTCACTATACTTCCAAGTTTGTGTCATCTGCAAATTTTGAAATTGTGCCCTGTACACCCACATCCAAGTCGTTAATATAGATCAAGAAAAGCAGTGGTCCTAGTACCAACCCCTGGGGAACACCACTGTATACCTTCCTCCAGTCTGAAAAACAACCGTTCACCACTACTCTCTGTTTCCTGTCACTTAGCCAATTTTGTATCCATGCTGCCACTGTCCCTTTTATTCCATGGGCTTCAACTTTGCTGGCAAGCCTATTATGTGGCACTTTATCAAATGTCTTTTGGAAATCCAAATACACCACATCAACCGCATTGCCTCATCAACCCTCTCTGTTACCTCATCAAAAAACTCAATTAAGTTGTTTAAACACGATTTGCCTTTAACAAATCTGTGCTGGCCTTCCTTAATTAATCCACACTTGTCCAAGTGACTGTTAACTTTGTCCCTGATTATCGTTTCTAAAAGCTTCCCCACTACCGAGATTAAACTGCCTGGCCTGTAGTTGCTGGGTTTATCCTTACACCCTTTTCTAAACAAGGGTGTAACATTTGCAATTCTCCAGTCCTCTGGCACCACCCCTGTATCTAACGAGGATTGGAAGATTATGGCCAGTATCTCCACAATTTCCTCCTTAACTTCCCTCAGCATCCGAGGATGCATCCCATCCGGTCCTAGTGACCTATCATCTTTAAGTACAGCCAGCTTTTCTAGTACCTCCCTTTATCAATTTTTATCTCATCCAGTATCTGCACTACCCCCTCCTTTACTGTGACTTTGACAGC
The DNA here is from genome assembly GCF_052327205.1 of Somniosus microcephalus. Lineage (NCBI taxonomy): Eukaryota > Metazoa > Chordata > Chondrichthyes > Squaliformes > Somniosidae > Somniosus > Somniosus microcephalus. Next base: position 79,714,505 of record NC_140992.1, read on the forward strand.
ATCTTCTTCCTTGGTGAAGACAGAGGCAAAGTACTCATTTAGTACCTCAGCCATGCCCTCTGCCTCGATGTGTAAGTCTCTTTTTTGGTCCCTAATTGGCCCCACACCTCCTCTTACTACCCGTTTACTATTTATATGCCTATAGAAGACTTTTGAATTCCCTTTTACGTTAGCTGCCAATCTATTCTCATACTCTCTCTTTGTCCCTCTTATTTTCTTTTTCACTTCCCCTCTGAACTTTCTATTGTCAGCCTGATTCTCAGTTGTATTCGCAACCTGACATCTGTCATATGCCCCCTTTTTCTGCTTCATCTTACTCTCTATCTCTTTTGTCATCCAGGGAGCTCTGGCTTTAATTGCTCTACTTTTCTCCCTCATGGGAATGTACCTCGACTGTACCCAAACCATCTCCTTTTTAGAGGCAGCCCATTGTTCGATTACAGTTTTGCCTGCCAATCTTTGATTCCAATTTACCTGGGCCAGACCTGTTCTCAGCCCACTGAAATTTGCCTTCTGCCAATTAAATATTTTTACTCTAGATTGCTTCCTGTCCTTTTCCATAACTAATCTAAATCTTATGATACCTTGATCACTGTTCCCTAAATGTTCCTCTACTGACACTTACTCCACTTGACCCACCTCATTCCCCGGAACCAGATCCAGCAATGCCTCCTTCCTCGTTGGGCCAGAAACGTACTGATCAAGAAAGTTCTCCTGAACACATTTCATAAATTCTTCCCCCTCTCTGTCCTTTACACTATTACTATCCCAGTCTATATTAGGTTAATTGAAGTCCCCCATTATCACTATATAATTCTTGCACCTCTCTATAATTTCCCTGCAAATTTGCTCCTCTATATCTTTCCCACTAGTCAGTGGCCTATAGAATACACCTAGTAGTGTAATGGCACCTTTATTATTTCTTAATTCTAACCAAATCGATTCTATCCTTGGCCCCTCCAGGACATCCTCTCTCTCCAGCCCTGTAACATTCTCCTTAACCAATACTGCCACCCCACCTTCTTTCTTTAATTCCTATCTTTCCTGAACACCTTATATTCATGAATATTTAAAACCCAATCCTGCCCTATTTTGAGCCAGGTCTCCGTTATTGCCACAACAGGAAACTCTCGATTTACCAGTACCTAAATAACCGGAAATCTCTGTTAACCGGCAAAATTCAGGAGTAGGTTCAGGTATGTTTTACTTCATATTAGTGGCAGTTCCTGGATCTGTGGCTGTGTAACTGGGGTTCCTGCACTTGTTGCTAAGCAACAGGGATGCTTGGTCTGTGGCCAGAGTTCCTGCACATGTTGTACGGAGCTCTCGTACCTTTTAACTATACCTCTCTGTAATCCGGACTTTTTGATGAACCGGCACCACGCCGGTCCTGTCGGTGCCAGATAATAAAGAGTTTCCTGTATTCCCATGTGGCTATTTGCGCCTGCAGCGCACCAACCTTATTTACCACGCTTCATGCATGTGCACTCTAAACCTACCTTAGACCTTCTTGTATTTTCTCTGAGTTTGACCACACCTAATACCTTACTATTTCTTACTCTAGTGCTATCTGTCTCTCCCAATCCTTTGTGCACTTTGTTTCTCCTTTCTAATATTACATCCTGTTGCCCATCTTCCTGCCAAATTAGATTAAACCCTCCCCAAAGCACAAGCAATCCCCTCCCTGCCACCGCACCCCCCACTCCCCCGCCACCGCGAGGACATTGGTTCCGGCTCTGTTGCGGTGCAACCCATCCGGCCTGTACAGGTCCTACCTCCCCCAGAACCAGTCCCAATGTCCCAGGAATCTGAAGCCCTTTCTCCTGCACCATCTCTCCAGCCACGCATCTGCTCTATCCTCCTATTTCTATACTCACTTTCCTAGTTCCCTACAATTTGCCTGCAGGATCTCATCCCTCCTTCAACCTATGTCGTTGGTACCAATATACGACTTCTGGCTGTTCGCCCTCCCACCTCAGAATGTTCTGCAGCTGCTCAGTGACATCCTTGACCCTGGCACCAGGGAGGCAACATACCATCCTGGAATCACGTTTGCAGCCGCAGAAACGCCTGTCTGTTCCCCTAACTATTGAAAACGCTACCACTTTTGCTTTCCCCCTCTTCCTCCTCTTCCCCTCTACAGCTGAGCCACTCGTGGTGCCATGGACTTGGCTCTGGCTGTACTCCCCAGAGAAACCTTTGCCCTCACCAGTGAATACCGGTTGGAGAGCGAGATGCACGCAGGGGACTCCTGCACTACCTGCCTGGTCCTCCTTATCTGTCTGGCGGTCACCCATTTCCTCTCTGCCTGCACACCCTTACACGGCAGGGTGACCACCTCCTGATACATGCTATCCACGTAGCTCTCAGCCTCACAGATGCACCACAGTGATGCCAGCTGCTGCTCAAGCTCCAAAACCTGGAGCTTGAGCTCCTCCAGCTGATGTCAGTTCCTGCACACATGGTTGTCCAGGACACTGGAAGCATCCTGGAGTTCCCACATGGCACAGTATGTGCATTCCATGGGATTGCGGTGCACTGCCATGCCTCTACTTAATAGATTATTAACTAACTTAACAGAAATGAACTCAAGACTTAAAAAAGAACAATCACCAGCTACTCACCAATTTGTTTTTTTTCGCTTCAGCTCCTTTGTGCTAATGTCACTTACCTCGCTCCCTGATGTTTGCTCTCACTCCGGGTTTTCGGACCTACCTTTATCTCCAACTGCTCCTCTCGCTCGCTCCTCCTTCCCCCTCTGCTCCGACTTCCCACTCTCTCCAAATTCCCAATTTAACACTCTGTCTAGGATCACACTGTGCAGCCCACTCTAATAATGACAAATTGTGATGAAGGTTCTCAAAGACTGTAGATAGGATGGGCAGATATGTGACAGATGCAGATCAACAAGAATGGGGAAAGAAAAAGCACTTTAAATAAGATTTTAAATGAAGTAGAGGAGTAGACAGTCCTTGGTGTGTTTTGAAGCTTTACATTTAAAAGGATATGAAAAATGGTAGGGGAATGGGACTAACAGAGTAAATACATACAGCTTTCCCCTTCCCTGTTGTAGACAATTTGTTGACTTCCTAAATGTGGATGCTGTAAACATTGTTTTTACAGTGTCAAATGTACAAATACCAATGCATTATTTTGTCACATTTTAACTTTATCCTGTGCGCAAAGCAAATGCCAGGAATCAATCTCAAAAATTACAACTTTCAATTTTATCGAAGAATGTTGATATTGCTAATAATCAGTCTTGGATATAACATGCCATTTTTCTAATGTGGTTTTGGCTGGCTCCTACACACTTGTAATGAGCACTGCAATACAACTACAGGAAACTCTTGATTTACCGGCACTGGAAATCTCTGTTAACCGGCAAAATTCAGGAGTAGGTTCAGGTAAGTTTTACTTCATATTAGTGGCCATTCCTGGACCTGTGGCTGTGTAATCGGGGTTTCTGCACTTGTTGCTAAGCAACAGGGATACTTGGTCTGTGGCCGGGGTTCCTGCAGCTGTTGCTAAGCAACAGGGAAGCCTGGATTTGTTGCTGTGTACGGAGCTCTCGTAGCTTTTAACTATACCTCGCTGTAATCCAGACTTTTTGATAAACCGGCACCACGCCAGTCCCGTCGGTGCCGGATAAAAAAGAGTTTCCTGTACATTAAACAACATTAAGCTTCTTATGTATCAACTACTGTATATTTAAATTCATAAGTTGTGCAAACTTACAAATGAATTTGTGCATATTTTTCAAATTTTTATTTATCTGTATACCTAGTTTGTTGTCCATTGTTTAATCAGTGGATTGCTAAATATTAAAAATGCTGTTACATTGGGGAGTTTCTCAGCAAGATGTTACTGGAAGGATAGACTATTCTGATGACTCAGTTTAAATGGGAAAATTTGCATTGCCGTACACGCTATAATCGGCGGCATCATTAATGATTGTTATTTCATATTTTAATGTTAGATTTTGTTTACATATTTAACTATTTACAAGCCTGACAGTGTGAGTGTAGCAAGCAAAACTGCTTCCCAAACCCTTCTTCCTGTGTTGTATAATAGAAAAAATATTTTCGCAGTTTTCAAATTTTAATTCCTTTGTGATGTAAAGTAGTGCTCTGACTGTAACAGCCCTATAATCAGTCTCTCATCTGTACTGAGATCTGTAATGAAGCACCAATGTACAATGGAGCTTAATTTAATTCTACAGTATCTCAAATCAAATAGTACTGATGTGCCTTTACACTTTCAGTCACATACTGACATGGAGCAACTAATGCTCTACATGAAGCAGACACTTGTTTTTAGTGAGTTAAAAGGAGACAGTGTTCTGTAGGTCAGTTGAGATGAAAAGGTCTGCTTAGCAAAGACAGCTATAATCACACTTTTCAATGCACAATCCAATTTCCTTTTAACTATTTAACAAAATCATAAATGGTTTTAATAGAGTAAATGATGAGAAACTGTTTCCTGTGGCAGAAGGGTCTGTAATCAGAGGACACATTTTTAAGGTGCTAGGCAAAAGAACTAGAGGTGATATGAAGACTTTTTTTTACACAGTTAGTTGTTATGATCTGGAATGCACTGCCTGAAAGGGTGGTGGAAGCAGATTCAATAGTAACTGTCAAAATGGAATTGGATAAATACTTGAAAGAAATTTCTTGACAGAGCCGGGGAGTGGGATTAATTGGATAGCTCTTTCAAAGAGCTGGCACACGGCACAGACGATGGGTCAAATGGCCGCGTTCTGTGCTCTATCATTCTATGATTCTATAACAGTCACTGCATGCCAAAATAACTCACTATGTGATGTACTTTGAGATGACAATGTGCTATATAAAGTATTATTTTCTTTAAAAGCTGGGTGTGACTATATTCAATGAAGACTAGTATAAGTTTATAGATAACTATTAAACAGTGAAAACAATCTGGTACATTAGAGAGGGAAAAAAAACTGCTGTACTTTCTGATACAGTCTCTTTTCCCCTGAACTTGAAAGATCACAGATTGTTGGAATGAAAGCCTCTTCTCACTGCTACCTGTACTACTGTCTTTATATTGTAAAGATGTTTCTACTGTCACAAGTGGAAAAATGCACACTAGTGCAGTGGAATAAATATTTCAAAGTTAGGTATGGAGCACAATGTTTAGGACAAACTAGATAGAATTGCATTGTGCTGAAATGTCTTCTATTGATGCTGGGCTATCAAGATGGTAAAAGATGTTCCATTCCAGCCCTAACAGCCTTTGAGCACAAAAATGCATCAACATTTTTTTTTAAATGATGTAATTAACTACACAATTAGCCAGCAGATATTTTTTGAAGACGTGGCATCTTCCTGTGATTTTATAATCTTGCTTTCAGGCCCTCCCACTTGACTTCTAAGGAAAGACATACTTGCAACGAAGGTTCACCAGACTGGTTCCTGGGATGGGGGGATTGCCCTATGAGGAGAGATTGAGTAGACTAGGCCTATATTCCCTAGAGTTTAGAAGAATGAGAGGTGATCTCATTGAAACATATAAAATTCTTAAGGGGCTTGACAGGGTTAATGCTGAGAAAAATGTTCTCCTTGCTGGGGAATCTAGAACACGGGGTCACAGTCTCAGAATAAGGGGTCGGCCATCTAGGCTTGAGATGAGGTGAGAAATTTCTTCACTCAAAGGGTTATGAATCTTTGGAATTCGCTACCCCAGAGGACTGTGGAGGCTCAGTCATTGAGTATATTCAAGACAGAGGCCGATAAATTTTTGGGAACTAAGGGAATTAAGGGATCTGGGGCTAGTGCAGGAAGGTGGAGTTGGGGTAGAAGATCAGCCATGATCTTGTTGAATGGTGGAGCAGGCTCAAAGGGCCAAATGGCCTACTCCAGCTCCTATTTATTATGTACTTATGTTCTGCTTGAAGCTGTAATTAGCAGCCCCCCTTGGCACCACAGTTTTATTGGTATCTGTTAACTATTTAATTTTGCAATTCAAAATCAAAGCTATTGTATATGAAACAGATGCCATGAAGGGCGTTCTTTGAGGCCTCTTGATATTCCTAAAGCATTGGAGTTGTGCTATTTATAACATTATCTGAAAAGCACTTGATTGTGTTGCTGGCTCACAACTTTCTCCAACTGCTTGATTACAGATTAATTGCTTAGATATGTGAAAGGTTGCTTAATTGAATACATAAACTCATGCAGCATAGATATTTCTATGTGCTCGTGTTATTTCGACAAATGTATGGTACAAAAATCATATAGTATTTCTGAATAAATGCATAATGGATCCAAAATGATTGCATAACTTTAAGTTTTCAATGGCCCATGATCCAAATTTTAATAACTATATTTCCATTTATCTCTAAAATATTACAACAAACATTTTCTTTACATAAAAATATAAATTGTGACATTTTCTCTACAAGGTAGAAATGCATAATAAATGAAAAAAAGGCACTGTTTTAGCATATATGAACATATCGATGTGCTATTTAAAATCTTGCATAGGGTACACCTTCCTGTGCACCAACCTTGCTCCCTGTTGTCACAACTTTTTGGTCATGCTTTTGTCTCAGTGTTTACCATTGTAAATTTCTATGTTAATATTTCACATTCAATTTTGCTATGTAGTTGCACGGTCTGGCCACTAGGTGGCTCTATAGAGAGATTCTGAAGTGTCTCTCCAAACTTCATCTCCATCTTATATATAAAAGAAAACTTATATTCATCAGTTGACCGTGGGCAATACTGAGACAATTTACTTGAGATAATATATTTTAATAAATATTTCTGTAAAAATTCAGCACGGATCAATGTTAAAATCACAAATTTTAAAGGAAAATCATTAGTAGAAGAATATAAATTTATTTAAGATAGCTATATATTCTCAGTAAAAATAGTTTTAAAAAATTGACTTTCCTTTTTCATGTTAATGAACTTTCTGGCCTAGTTTCCTGATAAGATATAATGCGGGAAAAATTTGGTTGGTTAGCACCTCCTGTTAGCGCCTCCGAGGGGCGCTAGGAACTTAGCACCTGAGCGTGGTGATTTTAGCGCCACTCGTGAAATTGACCAGTCATTTTGCGGCGGCGCTAATCACTACCGCCACGATCTCCTGCGCCCGCAGATCGTGGCATCAGTCAAGCGTGCAACGCCCTGGTAATGCCCCGGACCAGAAATTGAATCGCGCCCCCTGCCTTAGTGCCTGCTGCTAGGAACGACAGGTAGAAAGGAATGTTTTCAAGTCGGGAAGGGGCTGGGGGAGCGCTATTTAAAGGCGGGCGCTTCCTGCCTTTTCTTGTCGGCAACATTTTTGGTACACGCAGGTTGAGAGGGAGAGAGACGTTTGGAGAGATTTAACACTGTCCTAAGGAATTTTGATCCTCAGCACCACTTTTGAGGTTCCTAAGCGCCGAGCTCTTTCCCTGGGCATATCCATTAGTGCTTCCAACATAATTGCTTTAGAGGTCTCTCCAGGCTGAGATTCAAGGCTGCAATGAGTAGGGTGTGGCTGGCCAGCAAGATGGCCCCTCCCCTTTAAGAACTGGACGGCGCCAGTCTGTCTGGCATCCATGGTAACTGACATCGCCTGAGCTTCGGTAGCGTTCTGAGGTAGCGCCTCGCTCCCCGATGTTTGCGCCTAAGAGAGGTGTGTAGCGCCTGATTTATCACTCAAATCACCTCCTATATTCGCTGGAGGCGAATTTTGCAGTCGGAGGCGATAATTAGTGCCGGGCGCTAAACTTTGCACCCAGCCGATATTAACACCCCAAAATGGGCTATACACAATTTTTCCCCCAATACCTTTCCCACAGAAAAAGAGAGATAAATAATAAATAAATACTTAAATAAATAAATTGTTCTGAGAGGAGTGTTGTATTATCGTGGATAAAATTTGATATAAATAGAAAAATAGTGCAAAAAATGTAAAGTTGAGGGACCACAAATGACTCCGCTGTGTGGAGAATATTTACATTTTACACAGTTACTGTTTGCTGTCATTGTTCAGATAGTTCATCACTCTGTTGATTGTGATAGTACGCAACCTGAAGGCCTGCAGGATTTTGCACAGAACCATCCTCTGGGGAAAGTCGATGACAGGTTTCTCTTCATCGTCTGTTGTTGAGCCACCTTCGAAATATGCATCTTCATAGGTTGAATCAGCATTAAGAGCCTATGAAAAAAACATAAACTAACTATAATTAGGAAACTGATTTTGTATTATAAACAGATAATTGTTTATGAATAAATTAGCAAATTATTTATTTAAACTGAAATTAAATCTGAAATGAGTAACAGCTTAGAAGGTTTTGCTTTTAGAAATTCAAATAGGTAGGCAATAAAATTCAAGATATGCATAATAAGGAATGAATATTTATATATTTAATTAAACAGAACTTAACGGGTTATCTAATGGGTATAAACATACCCCAGAGAGGATATAAAAAAGAGTGATTGTAAAAATAGAAGCAAATTCAAAGAAAATAGACAGACAACAGAAAAATGAAATAGGAAATAGAAATAAATGGAAAGAGGTGGAAGAGCAACCACAGAAAAAATAGAAAGAAAACACAGAAACAGGGATAGAAAGGTGCACAGCCAACAGTGCATGGAACATACAGTAAAATGGGATTGGATGGGGTTGCAATAAAGGTATGAACTGTAAACAACAAATGAATTAAACAGACAGTGCTGGAAACATACAGCGGGTGGATCAGTATGTGAAAGATTAAAGTTTCCCGAGTCCTGATGAAGGCTTACATCCCAATCATTAACTTTTCTTTGAATCTTACACTGGTATGTTCTCAGGAGCACACTAATCAGTTGGACCAGAGTTGTTACACTGTTCGTCTGCTCAAGTGAATTTATTGCTGCCTTCCTGGACATATGTATATGATTGACATCAGCAATTGATATTAAAGAAAACTTTCAGAAATGTGAAGCAAAATGGAGTTGATAAAAGCAACATTTCACAGTAAAAGTACTGAACACTTTGGGGAAAGAAACTCTCCTGCGAGGAGCATTGCTTATGCAATTCATGGAGTCATGACATGGCACAAGTCCCTGGAGTGGGTTCAAGTCCCACTCCAGGAACTAAAAACACAAAAATCTAGGCTGACACTCCAGTGCAGTGCTGAGGGAGTGCTACATTGTCGGAGGTGCCGTCTTTCAGATGAGACGTTAAACTGAGGCCCGTCTGTTCTCTCAAGTGGACGTAAAAGATCCCATGGAAGAGCAGGGCAGTTATCCCCGGTAGCCTGGCCAATATTTATCCCTCAATCAACATAACAAAAACAGATTATCTGATCATTATCACATTGGTGTTTGTGGGAACTTGCTGTGTGCAAATTGGCTGCCGCGTTTCCTACATTACAACAGTGACTACACTCCAAAAGTACTTCATTGGCTGTAAAACGCTTTACGAAGTCTGGGGGTCGTGAAAGGCGCTATATAAATCCAAGTCTTTTTTTCCACAGTCCTGCAATGTGCTGGTCTGTATTCAAATTCAGGCAGACCCCAGCAGAAGGCAGAAGGGATGTGAAATCACATACAGGAGATGATTGTACTCCTCCCCATTGGATGCTCTTACGCTACAGCCGGGAATATTCTTGGGAGTTCTCCGGATTGGCTGGCATAACTTCGGCAGAAGATTGGTGGAAACCCCATTTACGTGATTTATCTGGGGTTTCCGATGATCTTCCACTGAATTTACGGTAGTTGATCGGGTGAACCTCTGCCCCGAGCAGATTCCTGTCATACAACTTCAGCACAATTGTGAAACTGATTCCACTACACAGAGTGCCACATTTTGGGAATTTTTGATCATTTTTCCATAAAAAGGATTTGGAAGTGAATTACACCCAGGTTTAGAATTTTCCTTTACAGCATAAACTAAAACTGCCGTGACTAAGAAGAGTTTATATTGTTATTAAGCCAGGCATTGAAGATGTGTTTGCACAACAACCAAGGACATTAGTTAATTCGCTCTAATTTCAAGCTTCCAAGAACATCCACACCTATTATCATTGCAATGATCCTTTAATTTCAGCCCTGCCGAGAATTCACTCTTTGGGTGGGGAGGGGAAGAGGTTGTTTGGTTAACAAGTCTACTGATAAATTAAGGAATGGGGAAGAGGGACAGTCTTCCCCCTCACCCCCACCCACTCCCACCAGCCCGCCACCCCCCCCCCGCCCCCGCCCACACACACACACACACACACACATTTCTTGTGGTCAGAAGTAATTAAAAAAGAAGCGAAAAACCCATGTGGAAGGTGGGTCCGTGATAATGACATGCAGAGAGAAAGGCAAGAGCAGCCTAGGCAGTTTATTGTAAGGCTCATGCCGAACAAGCCCGTGTCTGTTTCCATGCTAAGACAGTATAAAAGCAAGTGTATTTAGAGCATTAACCTTAACAGAGCAGCATAGCTTATTTTTCTTATCCGTGAAGGGGAATTTGCAGTTAAATAATGTGAGTTTTGATTATAACCGTTACTCTGTATGTTCATTGATGTTTGTAATGTAAAATGATTAGTATCTGGCCTTATCCCATTAAAGTGTTTTCAGTCTTCCTACAGAAAGATTGTGAGAAAGACACTATATCTAGTTCAGATCACAAAGAGTACTATTGTTACACCATTGGGTTATTGAGCAGTATAGGAGAACTCATGAACGTGAGACATAGGGAGGGACAAGTGCCACTGAATCCGAGAGAATATTTAAAGTAGATCTGAAGTTTATAACACAGTGACACTAAGGTTGTGGTGTAATCCGCAGCATAACAAAGACCACCTACTTCCACCTCCTTAACATTGCCCGTCTCTGCCCTTGCCTCAGCTCATTCGCTGCTGAAACCCTCATGCCTTTGTTACCTCTAGACTTGACTATTCTAACGCACTCCTGGCTGGCCTTCCACATTCCACCCTAGGTAAACTTGAGGTCATTCAAAACTCGGCTGCCCGTGTCCTAACTTGCATCAAGTCCCGTTCGTCCATCACCCCTGTGCTCGCTGACCTACATTGGCTCTCGGTTAAGCAGTGCCTCGATTTCAAAATTCTCATCCTTTGTTTTCAAATCCCTCCATGGCCTCAACCCTTCCTATCTCTGTAATCTCCTTCAGCCCCACAACCCTCCGAGATATCTGCGCTCCTCTAATTCTGTCCTCTGGAGCATCCCTGATTACAATCGCTCAACCTTTGGTGGCCAGGCCTTCTGTTGCCTCAGCCCTATGCTCTGGAATTCCCTGCCTAAACCTGTCTGTCTCGCTACCTCTCTTTCCTCCTTTAAGATGCTCCTTAAAACCTACCTCTTTGACCAAGCTTTTGGTCACCTGCCCTAATTTATCCTTATGTGGATCAGTGTCCATTTTTTTTGTCTTAAAATACTCCTGTGCAGCACCTTGGGACATTTTACTATGTTAAAGGCACTATATAAATACAAGTTGTTGTTGTTGTTGTGTAAATCTGAAGTCAGGACTTTGAAACACTGGTTTGACACCAGAAGCAGTGTAATTACTCTTAAACTGGACATAAAAAGTTTCTGGGAATCCTTTGGAGCTCCTGGAAACTTTTTTAATTTAACTGGAATTCATTCAAATGTTTGCACAATGCAGACACTACCGCCTACACTGCTGCCAATACTGTCTAGACATTTAAATCTTAACAGCTGGGAGAGGAGGTCTGCGCACGCATACAAGTGACATGTGCCAGGCAATGACTATCTCCAACAAGCGAGAGTCTAACCACCTTCCCTTGACATTCAACGGCATTACCATCACCGAAACCCCCACCATCAACATCCTGAGGGTCACCATTGACCAGAAACTTAACTGGACCAGCCACATAAACACTGTGGCAACAAGAGCAGGTCAGAGGCTAAGTATTCTGCGGCGAGTGTCTCACCTCCTGACTCCCCAAAGCCTTTCCACCATTTACAAGGCACAATTAAGGAGTGTGATGGAATACTCTCCACTTGCCTGGATGAGTGCAGCTCCAACAACACTCAAGAAGCTCGACACATCCAGGACAAAGCAGCCCACTTGATTGGCACCCCATCCACCACCTTAAACATTCATTCCCTCCACCGCTGGCATACCGTGGCTGCGGTGTGTGCCATCTGCAAGATGCATTGCAGCAACTCATCAAGGCTCCTTCGACAGCACCTCCCAAACCTGCAAACTCTTCCACCTAGAAGAACAAGGGCAGCAGACGTATGGGAACACCACCGCCTCCAAGTTCCCCTCCAAGTCACACACCTGACTTGGAAGTATATTGCCGATCCTTCATCGTCGCTGGGTCAAAATCCTGAAACTCCCTCCCTAACAGCACTATGGGAGTACCTTCACCACATGAACTACAGCGGTTCAAGAAGGCAGGTCACCATCACCTTCTCAAGGGCAATTATGGATGGGCAATAAATGCTGGACTTGCCAGCGACACCCACATCCCATGAATGAATAAAAAATAAGTCTGGGCAGCAGAACTTAAGTCTCAGTCGGGTATTGTAAATGGGGTACTGTCTGGCTTAAACCTGAACTGCAGCTACCAACAACAATTACTTGCATTTATATATAGAAACATAGAAAATGTTTAACATAGAAAAATGTTCCAAGGTGCTTCACAGAGGCGTAAGGAAAATGGACATCACACCAAAGAGGGAGCGATTAGGAGCGGTAACCAAAAGCTTGGTCAAAGAGATGGGTTTTAAGGAGGGAGGTGCAGAGGTGATACAGTTTAGGGAAATAATTCCAGAGAGTGGAGCATAGATGGCTGAAGACATGGCCAGCAATGTTGGGGTGAAAGGAGGACGAGGGATGCACAAGAGATTGGAGTCAGAGGAGCAGTGAGAAATGGAGAGGGAGTTGTAAGGCTAGCGGAGGTTACAGAATTAGGGAGGGGTGAGGCTGTGGAGGGATTTAAACACAGATGAGAATTTTAAATTTAAATCATTGGGGGACTGGGAGACAATGTAGCTCAGTGAGGATTGGTGAGCCAAATTTGGTGTGGAGTAAGATATGGATGAGTTGATGTTTATGGTGAATGGAGGATGGGAGGCTGGCTAGAAGAGCATTGAAGTAATTGTGCCTGGAGATGAAAAAAGGCATGAATGAGGCTTTCAGCGGTGGATGGGCTGAGGTGGGAGCAGAGGCGGCTGATGTTACAACAACAACTTGTATTTATCTAGCACCTTTAACATTGTAAAACGTCCCAAGGCACTTCACAGGAGTGTTATAAAACAAAATTTGATCCCCAGCCACATAAGGAGCTATTAGGGCAGATGACCCCCAGCTTGGTCCAAGAGACAGGCTTTAAAGATTGTCTTAAAGGAGGGAAGAGAGATCGAGCAGTAGAGAGGTTTAGGGAGGGAATTTCAGAGCTTAGGGTCTTGGCAGCTGAATGCACAGCCAGCAGTGGTTGAGCGATTAAAATCGGGGATACTCAAGAGGCCAGAATTAGAGGAGCAGATATCTCGGAGGGTTGTGGGGCTGGAGGAGATTACAGAGAAAGGGAGGGGCGAGGTCATGGACGGATTTGCAAACATGATGAGAAGTTTAAAATCAAGGCATTGCTTAACTGGGAGCCTATTTAGATCAGCGAGCACAGGGATGATGGGTGAACAGGACTTGGTGCGAGTTACAGAGGTGTAATTTGGTAGTCTGCGTAATGGAGACAATTATGAGGCCAGAAGCTTAGATCAGGGTTGAAAAGGACCCCAAGGTTGCAGACAGTCTGGTTCAGACTGACATAGCACATTGGGAGTTTAAGTGAGGGGGGTTGGAGTCAGTGATGAGGGTACAGAGTTTGTGGTGGAGCTGAAGACAATTGCTTTGGTCTTCGCAATGTTTAGCTGGAGGAAGTTACATCTATTCCAAGACTGAATGCCAGACTAACAGTTTGACAGCACAGTCAATGGAGGGGTTGAGAGGTGTGGTGGATAGGTAGAGCTGTGTGTCATCATTGTACATGTGGAAGCTGGCTCCATGTCTTTGAATGATGGTGCCAAGGGGCAGTATGTAAATGACAAAGAAGTGGGGTGGTCGGGGGGAAAAGATAATTCCTTAAGGGACTCTGGAGATGACAGTGTGGGGGGTGGGAAGAGAAGCCATTGGTAGGGATGCTCCAGCTATCATTAAATAGGTAAGAGGGAAAACAAACAAAGAACAGAGAGGTGTTGGAGGAGGATGGTATGATAGAGAATGTCATTCATGACTTTGGACAGGGCTATTTCATTGCTGTAGGAGAGGCAGAAACCCAATTGGAGAGATTGAAACACGGAGTTGTGGGAGAGGCGGGCACAAATTTTGAAGGCGGCAACATATTCAACGACCTTGGAAAGGATTGTGAATTTGGAGATGGGATCGTAGTTAGCGAGGTTGGAGAGTTGAGGATGGGTTGTTTGAAGTGGGTAGGTGATGGTGGTAGTTTGGAAAGCTGCCTGAATAAAGGGAACTATTTACAACATTGGGTAAATTGAGAGTCCAGGGGGGAAGAGAAGTTAAGTGATGGGTTTGGTGGGAATGGGGTCAAGGGAGCAGGAGATAGAAATGGGGCAGGAGCCACTTGCGGATGGTTGCACCTTGTAATATGCAGATGACTCAGATAATCATCATTTTTGCTTCGGTGTGAAGTGGAAACCGCCCCATACTGACAGAAATGTGATGATACAACGGCAGGATTTCTCTTTGGCATGCCATCGACCAGCCCTACATATTCCGTGTGTATCTCGGAATTCCAGCATTCACCCCTTCTTATCCTTATCATAGAATTAAACTTTGGTTTTTAAGTTTACCTTTAAGAGGTGCGCGATGTTCTTGCACACGTTACTGGTGATATGGGTGAAATTCTGTAGCTTGGCTTGGTAGATTTGTAGATCGGTAGTAATATTTTGATAGCACTGTGGACAAAAATGGATACGGTATAATGTTAGATGCAATTTCACTCCAGTGACTGAGCTGAGAATTGAATGGAGTATTTGCAGTTATATACCTGGCTGGATGAGAGACGGCATCCCTGGGGGTCTCCACTTTCCTTGCATCTCTCCTACAGATTCATAGAGATTTACATAAGCAGTCAGTTTGAAATGCATTAACCGAGAAAGAATTGTTCTTATCTGACAAATATTGCCAGAAATTGTCTCTGCCCTCACCTGGGCAGGGGAACAGGTCCAAGCGGTGCTGGTGTGATTCTCGGTGATGTCTTCCAGTACAATCACAGAGTCGGTGCAGTTAAACCCTCCAGTCACGTCGGGCTAATAAAGAACAATAGCATGTAACACCTTCAAAAACGCACAGACAAATGTGTAGAAAACATTTCATTTTTTCCAGTTGAAGTTAACGAGCCAGGGATAAAACAGAACATTATTGCAGGGCACGGGTGCTGGCTAGGAACACCAATAAAAGATGAATTAATGACCCAGCCCTGTCAGCATTAATTTGTAGAGATGTATAAAGAATATTGATTCTCTTTACAATTCGCCCGGTTTCCCTGCTTGGACCGCACACAGTGCAAGAATGAATTACACAGTACTTACGTGCGTTAGACTCTCTTTCACCTCTTTAAGAAGGCGCTTTGAAATATTCAGGCAGTTTTCAACATCTATTTTATGGTGGTTATCAATCCGGGTCCCAACAGAGAAACAGGAGAGGTGAGTGGAAATCGTTAAAAAGATGACAGCGTTCCACAGTCTTGGAGCCAAACCTGCAATTACAAAAGAAAGCTTCAAAGATCTGTGGTGACACTTGTCCACTCCATGGGTTTAATGGTATAAATCAGCCTTCCTTATACCTTCCCTTTGACATATACTGAGATGATATGGGGTTTGATAATACTGATATAAAGCAGATAAAGATAGCAATCATTCGCAAAGTGTCCAAACTTACCAGCGGCTTCTAATGAGAGCATCATGGTGTCTGAGCGAGATGTCCGAGATGAAGTTGGGTTGTTTAGTTGGGCCTGTGTGCCTGTGTGCCGAGAGATCGAGTGCCGCCTGTAAATATATGCACTGCTCTCTCGGCACACAGTGTAGGTGGTGCATTGGCGGGATTCCCCCAGTCACTTCAGAAAGTGGAATAAATCTGGGACACGCAACGAAGCAAAAATTCCTTGAGTGTGTGTGTGTGGGGAGTGGAGCGGAAACACATCCCATCTTGGTTACGTTTCATGTTGTTAAATGTTTCTGTAAGTGGTTTTTCGCTTTCTTTTTAATCGCCCTTTGCTTTGACTCTATTCGCCCTCGGCTTTTCTTTCTTATTTTCTATTTTGCTTCGATATTTATTTTATTTTCTATTTGTATTTCTTCAACTTTCCCGCTTTCATCTTCATTTTTTAGTGTGTGCCCAATTTCTTCCTTTGTATCGTCCTTTATTTCGTTTGATTTTCCTCATCCTATCTCACAGAAAGAAAGAAAAAAAAATCCCCGCCGAGTTTCGGGGCAGAAGGGGACAGCTCGCCTGTGTGATTGAAGTGCCAGGCGGGTCAGAGTTTCCCAAGCCACAGCACACATAGGACAACGCACAGGAGAATCCGTGACACTTTCTCAGAAAAGCTCTCTCGATGCTTATTTCGAAGTTTTCTTTTAAATACGCATCAAGTAAGTTTCATTGATATCGCAAACGAATCTCCCCAAAAGCAAGTTTCACAGTCAAGTTAAAACTGCTCATCAATGGGGAAACGGTCCTTTTTAAAGGTAGAGTTTCCCTTTGAGGATTTTCAAAGAAAATAAAACAAAAATAGATTTCCAAATTCCATCGGGCCGATAAGGAAAAGAAACGCGACTCTTTACCAGAAATGTGCACGTTTCGAATAAAAACCTTGTCCATTCTAGAGACTGTATTACTTTTAATTAAATGTAACAGGAAAAGTACCTTTTGGATCTTAAACCCGTTTTAAGTAAATGCTGTGTGTGTATTTTTTCTGATGAGAAAGTTGACATTCGTAAACAAGCCTAGAAGTTCCTTAAGAGGTTACCTGCTATTTTAACAGAGACCTTAAGTCATTTATATTCCATAATAATAGCTCAAGCTATCATCTAAGCTGTATCTTCTCTATCTATCTATATATTTATCTATCTATATATATAAAATAAAAGCGGTTTGTCTCTCTGCTTGTCTCTCTGTCTCTCTGTCTGTCTATCCGCTATACACTCAAAAGTTATAGAGCGTACCTACACGCATGTTATATCAAAAGAAAGCTTATCATTAGGGGAGTCTAATAGGTGTATTTACTTTTTGTCAAACAAAAATTGTTCCGACAGTATACAAAAAAGGTTCAAAAAACGGCAAAATTCTGCTCATTAGCGTTGAGTGACGTGATGGTTGACCAATCGGTGCATCACGGCGGGGGGGGGGGGGGGGGTTCATTGTGTGTGTGGGCGGGCCTAATCCTTCTGAGCTGAGGTGAGTGGCCGCCATCTTGATTTCTAACGACTGATTTATTTTTCCCACTTTCTGTGTGTGTGGAGGGGAAATTGTTTATAAAAAAAGTAAATTAATTTGTAAATATTTTTTCTAAGCTGATTAATTTTCCTACCTTTCACCCTTTTTTTCCCTCTTGACTCGCTGCCTCCACCGGGCGCCGCAGCCTTGGAGGGTTACCCCACCTGCAGGCCTCGAAGCCTCGGCCTCTCCTTGCCAGCCATGCCCGAGCTAGGCAACGCCCGTCCCGCTAGGCCCGCCCCGCGATCGCCGCCATCTTGGTAAAGGCTGGCGGCGCGGGACTGAGCCGAGCATAGCCATCGCCACCATCTTAGTAAAGGCTGGCGGGGCGGGAGTCAGCGCGCGCATCAACGTCGGCGGTGGCCCGGAGCGTGACCTCAGCTAAGGTGAGTCCGGCGGGCCTCACGCGCTAGGCCGCGCACCGGCCAGCCTGAGGTGCTGATCCACACATGGGGGCTTCGGCTCACCATGGCCGGGCTCTCAGGAAAGGCAGACAGAGAGGGGGAGGGAGGGACAGAGAGGAAATCAGAAGGGACAGGGGGAGGGAGAGGAGGGGGGTAGCGAGAGGCGAGGGGGGGAGCGAGAGGAGGGGGGAGGGAGAGGAGAGGGGGAGGGAGAGGAGGGGGAGGGAGAGGAGAGGGAGGGAGGGAGGGAGAGGGGAGGGAGGGAGGGAGAGAGTAAAGCAGGGGGAGGGAGAGAGAGCGGGGAGGGAGAGAGAGGGAGAGAGGGGGGAGGGAGAGGGGGAGGGAGAGGAGAGGGGGAGGGAGGGAGAGGAGAGGGGGAGGGAGAGGAGAGGGGAGGGAGGGAGAGGAGAGGGGGAGGGAGAGGAGAGGGGAGGGAGGGAGAGGAGAGGGGAGGGAGGGAGAGGAGAGGGGGGAGGGAGGGTGAGGAGAGGGGCAGGGAGAGGAGAGAGGAGAGGGGATGGAGGGAGAGAGAGTAAGCAGGGACAGACAGGGGGAGGGAGAGAGAGAGGGTGAGGGAGGGAAAGAGTGAGGGGGTGGGACAGGGAGGGAGAGCTCGCCTTCTTCCTTCCTTCGCAGGGGTCCATCGGGCCAGGCCTGAGGCGCTCCTTCCCCCCTCTCTCCAGGCTAATCCTGAACTAAATTCAGCAGTCCCTCTCTCTCTCTTCACCCCCGTCTCTCTCTTCCCCCTGTCTCTCTCTTCTCCCCGTCTCTCTCTTCTCCCCCCAGTCTCTCTCTCACTCCCCCGTCTCTCTCTCTCTCTTCCCCCCAGTCTCTCTCTCTCTCTCTCTTCCCCCCAGTCTCTCTCTCTCTCTCTTCCCCCCAGTCTCTCTCTCTTTCTCTCTCTTCCCCATAGTCTCTCTCTCTTTCCCTCTTTTCCCCCCAGTCACTCTCTCCCCCCCAGTCTCTCTCTTCTCCCCCCAGTCTCTCTCTCTCTCTCTCTTCCAACACAACATGCCCTCAAAAAACCCTTGGCACTGCCGGGCACTCCAGCTAGTTATTATATAATAAAAGAGTTGGTTTGTCTGTCTGTCTATCCGGCTATACAATCAAAAGTTATAGAGCGTACCTACACATATGTTGTATCAAAAGAAAGCTTATCATTAGGGGAGTCTAATAGGCATATTTACATTTTGGTCAGACAAAAATTGTTTGGACAGTATACAAAAAACGTTCAAAAAAAGGACAAAATCCGCTCATTAGCGGTTGACCAATCCTACCGCTCATTAGCGTTGAGTGACGTGAACGTTGACCAATCCTACCGCTCATTAGCGTTGAGTGATGTGATGGTTGACCAATTGGGGGGCGTTTCATGGCGTTTGTGGCGGGGCCTAATCGTTCAAACTGCTGAGCGGGAGCTGAGCTGAGGTGAGTGGCGGCCATTAAACACCTGCCGGGCCTCAAGCTCAAAAAATGGTAATGGAGGTGAGGAAATTGTTGATTCATTAGTATTGACACAAAACAGTTGGTTTTTAAAAGAAAAAAAAATCCATTTGCAAAGGAGTGCATGATACACTAAGTTCGCGTTTAACGTTTTATGAGGCATTTTAAGATAACAGATACACAGCTGAACCCTGTAGGTAAGCTCTTTTTCCTCAGGCCTCGAAGCCTCGGCCTCTCCTCGCCAGCCACGCCCGAGCTAGGCACCGCCCGTCCCGCTGGGCCGATTCCAAACCTGTGGCCCGCGATCGTCGCCGTCTTGGTAAAGGCTGGCAGGGTGGACGGAGCCCAGCATAGCCATCGCCGCCATCTTGGTAAAGGCTGCGGGCGGGAAGGACTGGGCTTTCCCCCCCTCAGCCCAGTCCGGGGCTCGGCTCCATTTGCGCCTGCGGGCCGGGGACTCGGCCTTTCCCCCCCTCGGCCCGGTCCCGGGGCTCGGCTCTGTTTGTGCCTGCGGGCCGGGGACTCAGCCATTCCCCCCCTCGGCCCGGTCCCGGGGCTCGGCTCCGTTGCGGCCGGGAACTCGGCCTTTCCCCCCCTCGACCCCGGTCCCAGGGCTCGGCTCCGTTTGCGCCCGCGGGCCGGGGACTCGGCCTTTCCCCCCCTCGGCCCAGTCCCGGGGCTCGGCTCGGTGTCTGGGCCTGAGGCACTGGGGAGGGAGAGGGGAGGGAGGGAGAGGGGGAGGGAGGGACAGAGAGGAGAGCAGGGAGAGACGGGGAGGGAGAGAGAAAGGGGGGGTGAGGGAGTGGAGAAGGGGGAGAGGGAGAGAGAGGGAGAGGGGAGGGAGGGGGAGAGAGAGAGATGGGAGGGAGGGGGAGAGAGAGAGGGGAGGGAGGGGGAGAGAGAGAGGGGAGAGACGGCGGGCGGAGAGAGATAGGGGAGAGAGAGGGGGGCAGGGAGAGAGAGGGGGAGGGAGAGAGAGAGTGGAAAGGGAGGGAAAGAGTGAGGGGGTGGGAGAGGGAGGGAGAGCTCGCCTTCTTCCTTCCTTCCTTCCTTCGCAGGGGTCCATCGGGCCAGGCCTGAGGCACTCCTTCCCCCCTCTCTCCAGGCTAATCCCAAACTAAATCCAGCAGTCTCTCTCCCTTCCCTCCCATCTCTCTCTTCTCCCCCAGTCTCTCGCTCTCTCTCTCTCTTCCCCCCGTCTCTCTCTTCTCCCCCCAGTCTCTCTCTCTCTCTCTCTCCCCCCAGTCTCTCTCTCTCTCTCTTCCCCCGTCTCTCTCTTCTCCCCCCGTCTCTCTCTCTCTCTCTCTCCCCCCAGTCTCTCTCTCTCTCTCCCCCAGTCTCTCTCTCTCCCCCAGTCTCTCTCTCTTTCACTCCCCCGTCTCTCTCTCTCTCCCCCCCAGTCTCTCTCTCTCTCTCTCCCCCCCAGTCTCTCTCTCTCCCCCCCAGTCTCTCTCTCTCTCCCCCAGTGTCTCTCTCTCTCTCATCCCCCCCAGTCTCTCTCTCTCTCCCCCCCAGTCTCTCTCTCTCTCCCCCCCCAGTCTCTCTCTCTCTCCCCCCCAGTCTCTCTCTCTCTCTTCCCCCCAGTCTCTCTCTCTCGCTTCCCCCCAGTCTCTCTCTCTCTCTTCCCCCCAGTCTCTCTCTCTCTTCCCCCCAGTCTCTCTCTCTCTCTTCCCCCAGTCTCTCTCTCTCTCTTCCCCCCAGTCTCTCTTCCCCCCTGTCTCTCTCTCTCTTCCCCCAGTCTCTCTCTCTCTCTCTCCCCCCAGTCTCTCTCTCTCTCTCCCCCAGTCTCTCTCTCTCTCTCTCTCCCTCTCTTCCCCCCAGTCTCTCTCTCTCTCTCCCCCAGTCTCTCTCTCTCTCTTCCCCCCAGTCTCTCTCTCTCTCTCCCCCCCAGTCTCTCTCTCTCTCTCTCTCCCCCCAGTCTCTCTCTCTCCCCCCCAGTCTCTCTCTCCCCCCCAGTCTCTCTCTCTCTCCCCCCTCCTCCCATCTCTCTCTACTCCCCCAGTCTCTCTCTCCCTCTCTTCCAACAACAACATGCCTCAAAAACCCTCAGCACCGCCGGGCACTCCAGCTAGTGTAGAATATATTGGTCTGTAATTTACGGTCAGCGGCAAAGCAAAGGCATTCATCGCTGGCCCCGAAATAAGCTTCCACAGAGACCTCGCAATCTCTGTGTCGTGAAGTTCGAGTTTTCCTACACATAATTCAAATCAACAGAGTATAGTGGGGATCCCCTCGTGCAAGCTGCTGTATCATCAACAAGCTGTCGAAGCAGCCAATCTAAACGCAGAATTCTCACAGACAGCGAACCAAGAAGTGAGTAAGCTCTTAAAATTCTAACTTTGTAAAAATGTTAGAGAGAGCAAAACAAAGATTGGGGCTCTCACATGGGGAAAAGGCAAACTTGAAACAAAGATGAACAAACTTTAAAAATAATCAACTTATTTTTCTTTAAAAGTTTCTTAAAATTTTTAATTTTTATTAAAATGGATTAATTTAATACTGCACAAAATTAAAATGAGTTTTTCAGGCCCATCACGTTTGTTTAGCAGTCTTAAAACCCAGTTACACCTAATTCCTTTGCTTCAAACTTTCAGTGAGGAATTTAACAGTGTAATTACTGCGGAAGAGCCAAAGTTTCGTCAGTTTCCCTGATTTGAGTGATTTGAGTGATTGATGGCTGTGTGTGTGTGTGGGGGCGGGGGTTGGGTGGAGGGAGGGGGCGGGGATGGGTGGGGGGAGGGGGGCGGGGTCGGTGGGGGGGAGGGGGGCGGGGTTGAGTGGGGGTGGGTGGGGCGGGGGGCAGCCTGTGGAGGAGCAGAGAATGAGAGACCGCAACGCCAGGATTTCCACATACACCTGTGCATGCACCAAATCCCAAAGTTGCGGTCAGTTTCAAAGGCAGAATGACGGCGTACGTTGCCAGTTCGCCGTCATCCGGACTGCAAATTCTGGACCATTTTCTTTTGCCAGAAAAAGATGGTACAAAATATTATTAATCATTCGATGATACTAAAGCCGCAATTTTATTCATATGAGGGGGCGGATTTGGAGGCGGATCTGTTGCAAAAATTGGAGAAATTGGAGGCGGGCTGTGAACCCACCTCCATGCAACTTTGGGAAGTGTCGGGTCAGCCGCTCCCGAACTGACCCATCACCAAACAGCGGGACAGGTTACTAAGCCAGTTAACAGATAGTTTAACTGGCAGGATAATCCTATTTTAAAGGGCTGATCAGATTTTTTTAGGTTTTTCAACATGCTGCCCGCCTTCATAAAAACACGTCTGGTGAATCGAGCCAGGTTGACCTAGGACCTGAATTGTTTCCAGCTGCTCGAGCAGCTTAAAAGTGGTCCTGCAATCTCTCATTCTTTCACATGCCACAACTTAGTGCTTTGAGGCTTGGGAGACATTTAGCAGCTCAACTAATCTTGTGAGTGTTGAGGCTGAAATCCATCTGCTGTGTGGCCTTCTTGGAAGACCCTCTGGCCGCTTTGTCATCAGGAGGGAACAGAATCTCCCTGCGCCCTCTAACTCCCTCCACAAGAGCTTGGAGGGAGTCTTCAGCGAAGCGTGGTGCTGCCTTAGGTTCGATGCACTCACTGTGGCCTTGCCAATTCCAGACTCCAACAGAATCAAGAACTGAAAGGCTGAGGCTGCATGGAACCTTTAAAAACATCCGCACTAATGACATCATCAGAGGCGACTAACAGACCCGATCCCAGTCATTGGACCGGCCAGCATGCACCACTCAACTTAAGGGGCCAATTAAACTAAAATCTCACCTGGGGATCGGATGCTGCAGGCAGTGGGTCCGGACCCCGCCACCAGACAACCCGACTCCATCCCACCTCCTCCATTAAATTTGCAGCCATAGCTTCCACTGCATCATGACTGGGGAATGTCATACCAATCTGTTAAGTATTGGTCTGCTAATAATGATAACAGTCATTTCTACCCTGAACAAAAAATATAATATTCTACTGCAGACGCTGGAAGTCTGAAGCAAAAACAAAAATGCTGGAAGTACTCAACAGGCAGGCATTGATATTTCAGTGTAGTATTTAAGGAGTGCTGCATTGTTGGAGGTGTCATCTATAAGGTGAGATGTTAAACTGAGGCCCTGTCTTTCTGTTCAAGTGAATGTAAAAAATTCAAAGAGCTGCCAGTTCTCCGATTTCCTGGTTAACATTCATCCATCAACCAAACCAGTAAGAACAGATTAACTCATCATTTATCTCTTTGCTGTTTGTGGGACCTTGCTGTGCACAAATTGGCTGCATGTTTGCCTACATAACAACAGTGACTACACTTAAAGTAATCGATTGGCCTTGAAACATTTTGGGACCTCCTGAGGATGTGAAAAGTGTTTGTTTAATAGCAAATCTCCTGTGGAAATTCCAGATGATACATGTTAAGATGCTCACCTGGAAATTCCAGGGTCCGTCCTACTGGTTTATTGCAACAGAATGGAACCCCGCCCTTCTTTGCTCAAGGCTGGAGATCCCATCTCAAAGTCTAGGGATTTGGAGATTTGCATAGCAGTGGCAGGCTGCTGGTGCTTGTAAATGTAAATCAGGAGTAGCCACCCTGGCCCATGATTTCCTTTTTCCTCAACTGAGGATTCCTCTCCACCATGTTGACCTCAACCATGTCTGTTCCATTTCCCACACTTCTGCTATTACCCCATTGCTTCCCTCCCAGAACCACAACAGGGTTCCCCTTAGCCTCACCTTCCACCCCACCAGCCTTCACATTCAATGGATCTTCTTCCGCCATTTCCGCCACCTCCAGCTTGATGCCACCACCAAACACATCTTCCCTCACCTATCCTTCAGCATTCCGAAGGGACCGTTCCCTCTGCGACACCCTGGTTCACTCCTCAATCACCCCCAACACTCCCTCCTGTTCCTGTGCAGGCACAGGAGATGCAACACAACAACAACTTGTATTTATATAGCGCCTTTAACGTAGTAAAACGTCCCAAGACGCCACACAGGAGTATTGTAAGACAAAAATTTGACACCGAGCCACAAAAGGATATATTAGGGCAGGTGACTAAAAGCTTGGTCAAAGAGGTAGGTTTTAAGGAGTGTCTTAAAGGAGGAAAGAGAGGTAGCGAGGCGGAGAGGTTTAGGCAGGGAATTCCAGAGCTTAGGGCCTAGGCACAGAAGGCCCGGCCACCAAAGGTTGAGCAGTTATAATCAGGATGCTCAAGAGGGCAGAATTAGAGGAGCGCAGATATCTCGGGGGGTTGTAGGGCTGAAGGAGATCACAGAGATAGGAAGGGTTGAGGCCATGGAAAGATTTGAAAACAAGGATGAGAATTTTGAAATCGAGGCGCTGCTTAAACCGGGAGCCAATGTAGGCCGGTGAGCACTTGCCATTTTATCTCCTCCCTTCCCATAGTCCAGAGCTTCAAACTTTCCTCAGGTGAAACAGCAATTTGTTTTGATTTCTTTTTGGGTTCAATAAAGACTCATTTCTGAAAGAGAATGTTGTTTAATCTAAAGTCTTGTTCAAGACTTTCTACAGCTTTTTACAGAACACACTATGCTGTGATGCATCTAGAATGAAACTGAAAGTAAAACTCCTCTGGACTGCTTGTCTCTCACATGACCTTTGCTGGTCAGGCACAAGTAATCAAAAACACAGACAAATATGCTGTAAGGCATAAGTAATCAAACACAGACAAATATCATCACTATTTGCTGATATCATTACATCTCCCTTTCTTAAAACAAAAGTATTTTACTTTTAACTAACAACATTTAATGAACTTACATTATCATTATCATGATCAAGGTTTTTTACCCTTGCTTTGTGTGTTCACATGAAATATGTCAATACACTAGAACTTGAAGAAAGAATAAGATAACATTACTTCCTTCTTTAACAATAGTCCTTAAATTTGCTCAATGAGTCTCTCAGGAGGCTTCACGTGTCTTGAGGATTTTCTGATTGATTGTCCTTGAATCTGAGTTGTTGCCTCAGATGATTGGTTCTCAGCTGTGTGATCAGGTTGTTCACCAGTATCAGTCTCTTGACCTGCTGTGGCTGGTCCCATGAGAAGATCTCGACGATTTCTTCTCAGAACAGCACCCTCATCTGTCTGAATGGTGTATGATCTTGGTTGAACTTCACTCAGGACAGTTCCCTTCTGAGTCCATGTGTTTGTTTTGTCTTTCAACCTTACTTGGTCACCAGTGTGGAGTTCAGGTAGGTTTTGTGTTCCTCTGTCATAGTAGTACTTTTGCTTTTCTTTCTGTTGCTCTTTGAACTTCCTCACTTTCTCCCCCTCTTTTGTTTTCAGGAGGTTCTCCGGGATGGGTAGGTTTGACCTTAGCCGACGTCCCATCAGGAGTTGGGCTGGTGACATACCACACTCGAGCGGCGTTGTGCGGTATACAAGCATGCTTTGGTAGAAGTCAGTTCCACTGTCTTTTGCCTTGTACATCAGTCTTTTCACTGTCTGGACCGATTTTTCCACTAGTCCATTGGACTGTGGATAGTGAGGACTTGACGTTGTGTGGACAAAGTCCCACTCTTTGGCAAAGTGTCGGAAATTTGCATTGTTAAACTGGGGTCCGTTGTCTGTGAAGACCTCGCTTGCCACGCCATGTCTGGAGAATATGGCTTTCATACTTCTTATCACAGCTTCTGCAGTGGTGGTGTACAGTCTACAAAACCTCTGGATACAGGGAGTAATAGTCTGTGACGACAAGATAGTCCTTCCCTTGACATACGAATAGGTCAGCGCCTACCTTCTGGTAAGGTCTGTCTGGTGCTGGGTGTGGCTTTAGTGGTTCTACCGGATTGCTTGCTCGATATTTCAGGCATATTGTGCAGTTTGACACCTCATTTGTCACATCTTGGTTGATTCGTGGCCAATACATCAACTCTCGTGCTCTTTTCTTACACTTTTCGATTCCCAGATGTCCTCCATGGATCTTTTTTAGCATCTCTCTTCTCAGACTCTTTGGGATAACTATTTTACTTCCTTTGTAGATGATGTCTTCGACCACTGATAGTTCCGCCCTGCAGTTCCAGTACTCTGCTATATCAGGTGAGCAGTCTTGCTTCATGTTGGGCCATCCATCCAAGATGCTTTTTCTCAGTCATCTCATTGTTTCATCTTTGTTTGTCTCAGTCTTTATGATCTCCATTTTTGCATCTGCTATGGGCAGTGCACTTGTGATCATGTCCACGTAGGCGTTCACTTTTTCATCCATTGTGGTGTTTGCAGGCTCACTTGGGTCAACAGCTCTGGACAACGTGTCTGCTGTATACATCAGCTTACCCGGTGTGTATGCAACATTCAGTGTATAGCGTTGCAGCCTGATCATCATTCTTTGTATTCTAAGCGGACAGCTATTCAGTGGCTTTTGGAACAATGCAATCAAGGGCTTATGGTCAGTCTCTACACTGATTGCTTGTCCTGCCACAAACTGGTGAAATCTTTCACAGACGTATGTGATGCTGAGCAGCTCCTTTTCTATTTGAGCATATCGCGTCTCCGCGTCTGTCATTGAGCACGATGCATATGCAATAGGTTGCCAGTAGTCATATTGTTGCAGAAGAATGGCACCGAGCCCACTCTGTGATGCATCTGATGATATCTTGATGGGTCTCGCTGGGTCATAAAACCTCAGAACTGGTTCCTCTGTGAACAGTTTCTTTAGATCGCTCCATGACTTCTCATGCTCATGATTCCATTCCCATTCTATGTTCTTTTCAGTTAGTCTTCTCAGTGGCGCTATTTTTTCTGAGAGGTTGGATATGAATTTACCCATGTAGTTGATCATTCCATTAAACCTCTGCACGTCCTTTTTGCATTGTGGCCTTGGCATATTCTCAATGGCGGACACCTTTCTGGGATCTGGTCTGATGCCCTCACTGCTAAGGATATCTCCCACGAATGTCAGTTCTGTCACCCCGAGCTGGCATTTCTCTCTATTCAGCTTCAGGTTTGATTTCCTTGTTGCTTCCAGCACTTTTTTCAGTCTCTCGTCATGCTCAGTTCTCGTGGTTCCCCATACTATGATGTCATCCATTGATGTATCAACTCCCTCCAGGTGCTCATAGATCATATGGATAGTCTTGTGATACACTTCAGGAGCTGAGGCAATGCCAAATGGTAACCTTAGGAATCTGTATCTGCCAAATGGAATGTTGAACGTGCACAGTCTTGAACTTGCTTCGTCCAGCTTCATCTGCCAAAATCCTGAGGACGCACCTAACTTGCTGAAATATTTTGCATTTGCAAACTGTGCCATGATTTCCTCACGTGTAGGAAGCTTGAAGTGCTCTCTCTCTTTATTGCTCTGTTTAGATCTCTTGGATCCAGGCAAATTCTGAGCTTTCCATTCTTTTTGTCCACTATGACGAGGGAACTCACCCACTCAGTTGGCTCATCTATCTTCTGAATCACGTTCAGGCTTTCCATCCTGTCCAACTCTGCCTTCAGTTGCTTTTGAAGAGCAAACGGAACTTTTCTGCATGGATGTATGACTGGTGTCATACTTTTATCTACTCTGATCGTGTGTTCTCCTGGAATGCAGCCTAGACCCTTAAATAGGTCTTTGTACTCTTTCATGAGTTCATCATAGACTGTCTCTCCTTCGTTTTCCACAACGAGGACTCTCTTTACCAGGTTCAGTCTCTCACAGGCTTTTAACCCTAGTATGGCTTGCACATCCTTTGGCACCACGATTAATGCTAACGTGTGCTCTCTGTCCTTGTGTGTTACTTTGACAATGCATTTTCCTTTCACTGGTATATCAGTACCTGAGTATCCGGTCACTTTCACTTGTATTCCATGTAACTTTGGTCTGGGTCTAATTCTCTTAAAATCGGTCTCTGATATCACATTAACTTGTGCTCCAGTATCCAATTTAAATGGAATGTGTATGTCATTCACTTTTAGTGTCAACATCCAGTCTCTTTCTTTTTTGTTTTCAGACACAACATCTACATTGAATTCCTCTATCTCGCTTTCATCTACTGTATGGACCTTGCTTTGTTGCGCTTGGTTCTTACAGCAACGGGCATAATGGTTGTTTTTGTTGCATCTATTGCATGTTTTACCATATGCTGGACACTTTCTTGGTGGATGCTGTGTACCGCATCGACTACATGACTTCCGATTGTCTCTTTCATTTTCGTTTGCTGGCCACGTCTCTTTTTTCACATTGGCGCTCTCTTTGTTAAATGGTTTGTATCCGTTCTTTCTCACTGCATCCACGTTGCAGCTACTGTCACGGAACAGCTCCTTTGCCTGCAACTTCACAGTCTCTGTAGCCCTACACAATGCTATGGCTTTTCCCAGGTCTAGATCTTGCTCTCCTAGCAGCCTTTCCCTTAGACCATTATCTGGAATACCACACACCAGTCTGTCTTTTATCAGCGAGTCTGTGAGTCCCCCAAATTCACACGATTTGCTCCAGTTTCTCAGTTCAGTCACATACTGATCAATAGTCTCGCCGATTTTCTGTACACATGTGAAAAATTTGTGCCTCTCAAAGGTCACGTTGCATTTAGGTATGCAGTAGGCCTCAAACTGTTCCATTATTTTATCTAGCTTCATTTTGTCTCCATCAACAGCAAATATGAAATTATTATATACCTCCAGCGCTGCATCACCCACGACATGTAAGAACACGGATGATTTTTGTTTATCACTTTTCTCGTCAGCTCCGATTGCCGCTAAATACAACTCGAAACGTTGTTTGAACCTTCTCCAATTTTCAGACACATTACCTGTCAATTGAAGCGTCGCCGGTGGGAGTAAACCTTCCATTTTTTCACTTCGTTAGCTATTCTCTAATGGTAAGCAACGATGTTCTCTTCTGGCTTGCTAATATGTGGAGAGCTGATTTCGCTTACTTGCCACAACTGCTTTCACTGTCCCATCAAGTTGCTAACTTCAGATTTTTTCTCTTTCAGCCACTTCTGACATCATGTTTTGATTTCTTTTTGGGTTCAATAAAGACTCATTTCTGAAAGAGAATGTTGTTTAATCTAAAGTCTTGTTCAAGACTTTCTACAGCTTTTTACAGAACACACTATGCTGTGATGCATCTAGAATGAAACTGAAAGTAAAACTCCTCTGGACTGCTTGTCTCTCACATGACCTCTGCTGGTCAGGCACAAGTAATCAAAAACACAGACAAATATGCTGTAAGGCATAAGTAATCAAACACAGACAAATATCATCACTATTTGCTGATATCATTACACAATTAACTTGTACTTCTTGCAATTTAATATACTGTATTCGCTGCTCATGATGCAGTCTCCTCTACATTGGAGAGACCAAGCACAAATGGGTAATTGCTTTGCGGAACACCTCTGTTGAGTGCACAAGCAGGACTCTGAGCTTGCAGACACCTGTCATTTTAACTCTCTGCCCCACTCCCACTCTGACCTCTCTGCCCTTGGCCTCCTATACTGTTCTAATGAATCAACGGAAGCTCGAGGAACAGCACCTCATTTCTCGATTAGGCACTTTGCAGCCTTCCGGACTCAACATTGAGTTCAACAATTTCAGATCATAACCACTGCTCCCATTTTTTCGGACAGCAGCTGTGGGTAATGATTATGCTATTGCCATTTACACCTCCTCTAGACGTATCCTTTGTTTCTTTAGTTGTCCCATTGCCATCCCCCTTTTGTCATTTAATCTCTGCTGCCTTCCACCCTATCACAGACATTCTCTTTTGTTCTTTCCTCACCTCTCCCCTTTCCCAGCCTCTGTACTTACTTAAAATCTGTTACATCTCTTAACTTTTTCCAATTCTGAGGACAGGTCATTGACCTGAAACGTTAACTTAGTTTCTCTCTCCACAGATGCTGCCTGAGCTGCTGAGTATTTCCAGCATTTCCTGTTTTTATTCCGAGTCTACCTGTCCTTCTAAAGTGGACTGGAATCCTCCTGGGGGCCAAATGGGCAGAAGATTTAAAAAGAAAACACTTGGCATATCTTGGTGATGACATTGGGATTCTTCTGTCTTAGCTTCCTTTACCAGTGTTCACCTCTGTCAGTAGATATTGGTGAATGGACACAGAGCACCTTTTTTATAGCCTGCCCTACTGGGCATCCCTCCATAGGTTCTCTTCCAGATATGTCAGAGATTTCCACTGGGACCCCAGTGATACTGGGGTAATAAATAAATAATTTACATCAATTGGCACTAGGTGTCAATGGGAGAAAAAAATGAATAGAACTGGTCAAAATACAATTACTTTTATGTTACTGTCAACTTTCTATGATCTCCAGGACACCTAGTACCACCAAGAAACTGTGGATACCAATTTCAAATGATAGTTCTTTATGTCAGGCATCTGCACATTAGAACTGTGGGAAATGGTGTGCAAGGCAGACAAGCCTCCAAATAAATATTACAATTTAGGCAGGCACTTCGAAGTCGGAAAATGGAAAGGAGAAGAGTAGCAGAACATTGAGGAATGGAGGAGAGGAAAAGTAGAAGAGCAGAATGTCGAGCATTAGAGGTGGGAGAGGAAGTGCAGAACTGTGTGAGTAGCAAAAGAAACAAAAAAATCATTTGGGAATGGGGGTGGGAAAGGACCAGTTTAATATTGGATAATGGGTGAGAAAGGAGCATGAAATCAGGGAATGGGAGAGAACAGTGACAGAACTTCAGCAAATGGAGGCGAGGACAACACATTAAGAGGGCAGGAGAGGAGTAGCAAAATTCTGGGAAAAGGGATAGCAGAGAAGAGGCCAAATGAAATTTGGCATTAAAGGATGTAAATTATGGAGTGTTATTTTCATAATTGAAGCGCTCTAACGGAAGATAGAAAAGTGTTACTAAGAGTCCTGAAGCCCGAGTTCGTTCTACTCCGTCCAAGCTGGAGTTCCTCCTCTATTATATATGTTACTAGCTGAAGTGCCCGACGGTGCCGAGGGTCTTTTGAGGGCATGTTGTTGTTGGAAGAGGGAGAGAGAGCGACTGGGGGGAAGAGAGAGAGAGCGACTGGGGGGAAGAGAGAGAGCGACTGGGGGGAAGAGAGAGAGCGACTGGGGGGGAAGAGAGAGAGTGACTGGGGGGAAGAGAGAGAGCGAGAGACTGGGGGGAAGAGAGAGAGCGACTGGGGGGAAGAGAGAGAGTGACGGGGGGAAGAGAGAGAGCGACGGGGGGAAGAGAGAGCGACTGGGGGAAGAGAGTGCGACTGGGGGAAGAGAGAGAGCGACTGGGGGGAAGAGAGAGAGCGACTGGGGGGAAGAGAGAGAGCGACTGGGGGGAAGAGAGAGAGCGACTGGGGGGGAGAGAGAGCGACTGGGGGGGAAGAGAGAGAGCAACTGGGGGGAAGAGAGAGGGCGACTGTGGGGAGGAGAGAGAGCGACTGGGGGGAAGGGGGGGAAGGGGAGGGGGGAAGTGGAGGGGGGAAAGGGGATGGGGAAAGGGGAGGGGGGAGGGGGGAAAGGGGATGGGGAAAGGGGAGGGGGGAGGGGGGAAAGGGGAGGGGGAGGGGGTGGAAAGGGGAGGGGGAGGGGGGAGGGGGGGAAAGGGGAGGGGGGAGGGGGGAAAGGGGAGGGGGAGGGGGGGAGGGGAGGGGGGGAAGGGGAGTGGGGGGGAAAGGGGAGGGGAGGGGGGAAGGGGAGGGGGGAGAAAGGGGAGTGGGGGAGAAAGGGGGGGAAAGGGGAGGGGGGGAAGGGGAAAGGGGAGGGTGGAAGGGGGGAGGGGAGGGGGGAAGGGGAGGTGGAAGGGGAGTGGGGGGGAAAGGGGAGGGGGGAAAGGGGAGGGGAGAAAGGGGAGGGGAGGGGGAAAGGGGAGGGGAGGGGGGGAAAGGGGAGGGGGGGAAAGGGGAGGGGGCGAAAGGGGAGGGGGGAAAGGGGAGGGGGAAAGGGGGGAAGGGGAGGGAAGGGGGAAAGGGGAGGGGGGAAGGGGAGGGGAGGGGAGGGGGAAGGGGAGGGGAGCGGGGAAAAGGGATGGGGAGGGGGGGAGGGGAGGGGGGAAAGGGGAGGGGGGGAAAGGGGAGGGGAGGGGGGAGGGGAGGGGGGAAGGGGAGGAGGGGAGGGGAGGGGGGAAGGGGGAGGGGAAAGGGGAGGGGAGGGAAGGGGGGAGGGGGAGGGGAGGGGAGAAAGGGGGGGAGGGGGAGGAAGGGGGGAGGGGGAGGAAGGGGGAGGAAGGGGAGGGGGGAGGAAGGGGAGGGGGAGGGGGGAGGAAGGGGGGAGGGGGAGAGGGGGAGGGGGAAGGGAAGGGGAGGGGAGAGCGGGGGGGAGGGGGGAGGGGGAGAAGGGGGAGAGGGAGGGGGGAGGGGGAGGGGGGAGGGGGGGGACGGGGGAGGGAGGGAGGGGGAGAGGGGAGGGGGAGGGGAGGGGGAGCAGGGGGGAGGGGTGGGGGAGGGGAGGGGGAGAGAGGGGGAGGGGAGGGGGAGAGAGGGGAGGGGTGGAGGAGGTGGTGGAAGGAGGGGGGGAGAAAGGGAGGGGGGGAGCCAGCAGACCCTCTCCCCTCTGCCGGCAATGGCTCCGCTGAGCTCCGTGCCGCCCCACGCACTGACATGCCGAGCGCAGCGCCCCGGTCAGCCCGAGCCCCACCCTCCCGAGGCCAGGCCTGAGGCGGCTTGAGACGGCCGATTGCGGCTGGCCGGGCCCGGTTGCCTTGGTAACCCTCCTCCCCTCTCCGCCTCCCGATCTCCGGGACCGGGCCTGGGCCTGAGCGGCTTGAGATGGCCGATTGCGGCTGGCGAGCCCGGTTGCCGGGGTAACCTTCTCCGCTCCCCCTCCCCTCCCCTCCCGAGCCCCGCCCCCCCCCCGCTAACCTGCTCGCTTCCCTCTGGCCGCGCTCTGTGTGGAGGTGCACGTGCGCCGTGCAGCGCGAGCGTGAATGAAGCGCGAGGAGCTTGCAGTGAGCCCAGCCAGCCTTTACCAAGATGGCTGGCCGCTGGTTCGGAATCGGGCCCAGCGGGGCGGGGGCAGGGGGGGCGGTGGGTGGTGAGGGGTGGGAGGAGCTTGCCACAAAACAATTGCCTAGGGTCCAACATGGCTGGCAACAGACGCCCAGGCTTCGAGGCCTACCAGCAAAAACGGGGAAAGGTAGGAAAATTAATGAGATTAGATAAAAGATTTAGAAAGTAATTAACTTTTTTTTAAAACAATATGTGTTTTAAAAGCAACTTTTTTTTTAAAGACGCAGAAAGCGGGAAAAGAAATGAAAAGTTTGGAATCAAGATGGCGGCGACTCACCTCGGTTCAGAATGATAAGGCCCGCCCACACACGCACCAATTGATCAGCCGTCAGGTCACTGAACTGTAGGATTGGTCAATCATCACGTCACTCAACTGTAGGATGGCCCGCCCGCTCACACAATGAACCCGCCCCCACTCGATGCAAATGAGCGGATAATGAGAGGAATTTTGAATGTTTTTTGGATACCGTCGGCACAATTTTTGTCCGACCATCGGCACAATTTTTGTCTGAGCAAAAAGTAAATATGCCTACAAGAGTCCTTTAATGATGAGCTTTCTATTGATATAACATATGTGTAGGTACGCTCTATAACTTTTGATTGTATAGCCGGACAGAGAGACAGACAGAGAGACAGACAGAGAGACAGACAGACAGACATATCCTTTTATATATATAGATACGCTCTGCTCCTCCATGGTATTTAAAAAGACATGGCACTAATCTGGTATCATTTTGCATTTACGATCCAACTTCCAGGTCATGCGTGCGCGATCACATCCAATGTAAAGAAAAAGCAAAATGACAACTGATTGGAATGATTTCTAACGTGCTTGCAACAAAGTAAAATTCTTTATTTGAACTAAATTTTTAAGTCCAAATCAAACATTGCGGATTTATGACTCAACTTCCAGTTTGGGTTGAGTGTCACGGATACATAATCGTGGGTCACTTTTAAAGGAAAATAAAGTACAGGAAACACAAAAATATCTGAATAGAAAATTGAAGGAATTCAATAATTAAAGTTTGTGTAAAATACCAGGGATGCGCAGGTCACCCGAGACCCAGATGACGCAAACATAAGTCTAGACACTTCATGGAAGCAGAAAATCAGACAGGAGTCCAGATAAATAATAAAAGCTGCAGCCGATTAGTCTTAATGGTTTCCGGGCTGCCAGAGCAGGGTGGAGTCCTGGAGAAAATGTTTTCCAATCAGACAGTGGCACCAAAATGTGACGTCCAAAGTGTGATGTAAGAGATGGCACAGGAAATGCGTTTAATCATACCATTTGAGAGAGAAGAAGGGGGCACAGTAAAGAGAAAGGGCATGAAAGAGTGAAAAGAGAAAGGGTGGGCAAAAGATTCAGAAAATGAAAGCAAAGGGGAAAGAGAAAGCGAAGTGGAAGGGTGAGATAAAACGAAGGAGAAAGAGAAAGGGGATAGAAACAAGAGATGTGAAAGAGATAAAGGAAAGGGGAAGAGAAAGGGACTAGAGGAGTGAAAAATGTAATGGAAAAGAAAGAGAGAGGAAGGATGAGACCGGGAAGGAAAGAGGGAAGGGGTGGAGAATTTAAAAGAGAAAAATGAAGGAGGATAGAAAGAAAAAGGAAATGAAAAGAGAACGGGAAAGAGAGGGGAAGGAGAAAGGGAGAGGGATAGAGAGAAAGGAAGAGGGATAGAGCAAAAAGGGGAAAGAGCGAAAGCAAAGGGGAAATCGAGCGATAAGGAAAGGGAAGAGTGAGAAAGAATAAACTAGAGAAAAAGAAAGGGAATGGAAAGAGAGAATGGGCAGGGAAAGGGAGAGAAGAGTAAAATGTGACTTGGCTCAGTGGCAGCACTCTTGTCTCTAGAATGGATGCTGAGCCATTGTGGAGGAGTTAGAAGAAAAGGCAGCTTGGGTGAAAAACGGTTTTAAGAATGTTTTTATAGAAGAGGAGAGAAGTAGAGGTGAGAGAGGTTTCGGGAGGGAGTTTTGCAGAGTAGGACCAAGGTGGGCCAAAGGCTCTGCCCCCAGTGGTAAGGCGAAGAGAAGGAAAGGAACAGAAGGCGAGTCAGAGGGCTGAAAGGTATGAGCGGGCACAACACTGGAGAAGATTGCTGAGATAGAGTGGGGCTAGGCCATGGAGCGTTTCGAAGATGAGTACAAAGACTTTGAAGTTGGAGGACAGGACGAAGGAAGCAGTATAGGTCAGTTAGCACAAGAGTGATGGGCATATGGGTCTTAGTGAGAGACTGGGAATGAACAGCTGAGTTGTGGACAAGTTGGAATTTAGGAAGTGTGTAGGATAGGAAGCCAGAAAAGAATTCACTGGAGAAATTGAATCAAGCAGCAACAAAAATGTGGATAAGAATTTCTTCTGCAGTGGAATTGAGGTAATGTATAAACAGGCAGTGCTTTCTACAGTGCCAGATTATCCAATTGATTCTTTGTCCTCATCACACTTTAAAAAATGTCAATATCATATTGGAGACACTTTTGTCGCAGGTCCAGACTCAGGCTGCTGGTCAAATGTGTCCAATTTGAACTTGTAGACAAACTAAGCCCAATTTTATATTGGTGCTGAAAGCTAGCAAATGATGTCCTAATATTTAGTAAATGAAATGCAAAAGTGGTGGAGGATGGTCAGCAGAGAGTTCCAGTGATGCAAACATGAAGAATGCAGGCACAATCTACTCTGTGATAAGTCCCAATTATTATAATTATAATCTTTAGTGTTATACAGTCATCAATGGTCACTCCACCCTTTTTTATTTTGGCCCCTAATTTACCCCACCTCTCACTCAATGCCAAGCCCCATTCCATGGTTACTACACTGTGTAACACATTGGTTAATGCAGCATGTAAGATTCGCAAAATTTGTGCATTTCCCCAAAGGTTATTATCGATAAAAGTGACCCTGTGTGGACATTTCTTTGAAATTAAAAAGGGTGCCCAAAATGGCGTCCGTGCCTCGTGGCAGAAAGCCTGCGGGTCTCCAAAATGGATTCTGCAACCCAGGCTGTTTGAGGTAAATCGAAACGAAGGCTGCAGGTTTCCTGTGAACAGCACTTTGTGATTTGGGACCCAGACAAACTGTGAATTATGTATTAGGCCGAATCAGAGGCAGATCTGAATTCAATGAGGCCTACAGTTAAAGCCATCAAACAGTCTACATACATAATCGGAAACAGATTAAACACATCCATCGAGGTTGGACAAGCCCATCAAGGACTTTCAGGGCAATACGAGTCCATTATCGGGCCGGTAGAAGCAATTACCGGCCATCTAAAAACCCATCAGTATAGATTGCTACCATTATTTTAACTAGCCCGCCAAAAATAAAACAAAGAACTAACCTGATTTGGCAGGCAGATAAGGTTTTTCGACGAAGGTATAATTGAAGGCCCCCAGGTAGCAAGTGGGGGTAGTCGTTGGACGAAGAAGAAGAAGACTGCTGCTCAACTGCTGTCGGTATCACCGCTCCCCAGTCCTTCGGCCCCTCGCCCTTGTGGCTGCTGCCCTTTCCCCCGTCCCGCGCTTACTCCCTGGCCTTTGCCCGTGCCCTCTCCAACTCCATCTAGACTCGCCCCGACACTGGGTCGGGCGAACACGGGCAATTCAGGCCAGGCGAAGCGGGACGCGACGAGGGGAGGAGGAGGAAGACCACCCGGGGAAGGCCAACTGAGGGTAGGCTTCGAATTATCAGGCCTTCAGCCTCAGTCGACCTGCGAGTATCTTCAGGCAAACTCAAGCTGTCGG
Source organism: Somniosus microcephalus (assembly GCF_052327205.1). Taxonomy (NCBI): domain Eukaryota; kingdom Metazoa; phylum Chordata; class Chondrichthyes; order Squaliformes; family Somniosidae; genus Somniosus; species Somniosus microcephalus. Next base: position 79,751,448 of record NC_140992.1, read on the forward strand.
CGAAGAATCATCCCTGCAAAGTAAAGTACCCAAGCAGAGACTGTAACTTTGGGGTACTCGAACCTGGACAATGCCCTTGCAGCACCCAGAGCCCACATGATGACGGCAGGCTCCGGAGAGCACCAAGAGCGAACCCCGAACCCAACCGCTGTTTTGAGTCTAGCAAACCCTTTTTATTAGTGAGCATGAATTCTGACCCCTCATAGATTAACCTAGTTAGGTATAGGGGGTGGGATAAGGATAAGGGGATTGTTAAGATAGTTGTTTTCCCTCGATGTGCCGTGTGTTCCCCATTCCCTGTATAAGTATATAGTATTATTATGACTCTCTTGTAATTTTTGCCTGTAGAAGTGTAGATTGTATCAAATTTTCCTCTCAAACAAAATCTTGGTTTTGTTTGCATCCAACCACCTGTCTACTCGAGTCTTCTCTGTATCGCTGCCTGTATCTAAGTCCGGTATCTAGAACCCAGGGGGCGAGCGATTCGAACCGCTCAAGGAAGGTAGTCAGAGGCAAAGCTGACTGACCCGAACACGCCTGTGCAAAACCCCCTACAAGCATCATTCCACCTGTGGGAGAAAAGCATTATTGGTGAAAATGGAGACATCAATGGCCTGCTCTGTCCACCCTTCTGTCTCACTGATAGAAGTCACCAGCATGGTGAAAGGTAGGAAAAATATTAAATATAAAAATGTTTCATTTTATAGGATACAAGTATATTGTATGTGAAGAGAAAGATCATGTATTAGTATCAATATATTTTTATTTGCTGAATAAATGGTGATTGACAGATAGAAAAGATCTCTTGTTCTTATATGATTTTCATCCCCAATATTAGTCCATAAATGTAGTATTATTAGAGGCTACATTTAGAATCAACAGCAGAACCGTATCAATTTTGAGTATTAAACAGGAGAATATGGGAACAAGTCACACTGACAGGGATAGGGACGTGTGGAAATATTGATACTAACCACAGATGATAAAAATCTTGTTTCTATCTTTGTAGTCCAGTGAGAAACTGGAAATGGCTCTCGGGTTTGGGAAGACGAATACGGAGAGGAAATACACACTAATTGGGAAAACTTTAAAGGAATAGAAGAGCAGAGAGAATTACGGGGTCAGATATACAAATCTTTCAAAATGGGAGGACCTCGATTTTAAAAAAAACACACACATATGGGATCCTAAGTTTTATAAGTAGGGGCAAAGAGTACAAAAGGAAACAGACACTGCTCAACCTATACAAATCATTGGTTAGGTTGCAATTAGAACATTGTGTCCAGTTTTAGATGCCTCAATTTAAGAAAGCTGTCAAGGCTATGGAGAGGGTACAGAAGACATTTACTAAGAGGATACTAGAAATGGGAAGTATTAATTATGAGGAGAGACTAGAAAAAATAAGGTTATTTTCACTAGCACAGAGAAGATCTGACATTATGAGAGGTTTTGATAAGGTAAGTAGGAATACATTTCAGGCAGCATCTGTGGAGAGAAAAATAGAGTTAACATTTCAGGTCAATGACCCTTTGTCAGATGAAGGGTCATCGACCTGAAACGTTAACTCTGTTTCTCTCTCCACAGATGCTGCCTGACCTGCTGAGTATTTCCAGCATTTTCTGTTTTTATTTCAGCGTTCCAGCATCTGCAGTATTTTGCTTTGGTTGTAGGAATACATTTCCAATGGTTGCTGAGTTAGTAAGTAGAGGGCATAAATTTAAGATGATCATGAAATGAATGAAGAGAGAGTTTAGGAGAAATCTTTCTATGTAGAGGGTTGTTAGGACATAGAAGCAACAGTGGAAGCAGAATCTATAATAGCTTTAAAAATGAAAATGGATAAATAACAGGGGGAAAAAAGTACAGTATGGGAAAGGGCAGGGAAGGGAGGGAGGGGAAGGAAAGGAAAGGGAGCCCTAGCTCAGGTGTGATGGGCCAAAAGGGCTTCTTTTGTGCTGTATACTTCTATCATTCTATTCTATGTATGCTGTGAGCATAGTATGTCAGCAACAATAGGATCTAATATAATTTTCCTTTGTGAATAAAATATTGAAATTCAAATTACATTTTATTGAATTACCATGGATTTTATTAAATTGCAATAAAATTAAAACAAACTGCTTCTATGGAACAATAAATCCCCATAATATGACTCCAGCCACTAAACCTGCAAGGAAATATACATGGCAGTATACATTATCTCTATAAACTGTAAGCGGGCCAGTTAAACATCTTCTACTGATTCTATTCTTTATGGTTATTACCTAAGTATTTTTCAAGTTGGCACCAGGGTATCTGTAGGATCTGGAGAGTTTCTAAACATCTTCTGGATACTCCCTTCTGCCTTGTTTGATTAAGGGATACTAATTTCCCAACAAGAAGTAACTACACTTAAAAAATAATTCATTGGGTGTGAAGAGCTTTAGAACATCCGAAGGTCGTGAAAGGTGCTTTATAAAGGCAAGTTTTTTTTTGTTTCTTTCTTTGGTCCTCAAAAAGATAATTTTTCTTATGGTACACCCAGTGTTTCAGAACTGCCAAAAATTCCTCTGATCTGTGTGTGAGGAAGTTGATGTATCTTCCACTGTACATGGCCAGAATGTGTGTCTGACTTTTTAGCACTGAAGAATCATGCCAAGGAAGACTGCCCAGATTTAGAGGCTCGGGCAGTTTGCACATTTAGGGCAAATTATGGATTTGTTTATTTCAATCAGACGAAATGCTTGACACAAGGCAGAGGTGAAGAAGGAGTTGTTCACTGGCCCTTTCCAAACATTCTTATTTTTTTGGATTTGAAAGTTGTTTGACTCTGAGAGACATTATCTGGCTCAATGTTGCTATTAAAAAATTCTATTCACCATGTTTCCACACACAAATAGATTGTCTGATGTTTCTCTAAACATGGAGCTCTGGCACAAACCGTTAATTTTCCTCGTAGAAAACCTAATAGAAATTACACTGTGCAAAACAATAGACATATGTTTACCATGCAATATTTAAAATAATGAGTTACCTCCTTTTAAAAATACCAAAGAAAATTCAATACCAAAGAATGCATCAAACATTTATAACTAATATTCACATGGACTAACTTCAAGACCCATATGTTTGTTAACATAAGAACATAAGAAATAGGAGCAGGAGTAGGCCAATCGGCCCCTCGAGCCTGCTCCGCCATTCAATAAGATCATGGCTGATCTGATCCTAACCGCCAATCCACTATCACAGAACCATCTCCTGAATCTAACAGAATTAGACACACGAAATAGGAGCAGGATCAGGCTACACGGCCCCTGGGCCCGCTCCGCTACCCACAGGGCCATGACCGATCCGAACCTAGACTCATGTCCAAATTCCTGCCCGCTCCCCATAACCCTTAATTCCCTTTACTTCTAGGAAACTGTCTAATTCTGTTTTAAATTTATGTAATGATGTAGCTTCTAAAGCTTTTTGGGGCAGCATATTCCATGGACCTACCACCCTCTGAGTGAAGTAGTTCCTCCTCATCTCAGTTTTGAAAGAGCAGCCCCTTATTCTAAGACTATGCCCCTAGTTCTAGTTTCACCCATCATCGGGAACATCTTCCCTGCAGCCACCCGATCCAACCCCTTCACAATCTTATATGTTTCAATAAGATCGCCTCTCATCCTTCTGAACTCCAATGAGTAGAGGCCCAATCTACTCAACCTCTCCTCATATGTCCATCCCCTCATCCCCGGGATTAACCGAGTGAACCTTCTTTGTACTGACTCAAGAGCAAGTATGTCCTTTCTTAAGTATGGACACCAAAACTGTACGCAGTATTCCAGGTGCGGTCTCACCAATACCTTGTACAACAGAAGCAATACCTCCCTATTTTTATATTCTATCCCCCTAGCAATGAAAGCCAACATTCCATTGGCCTTCTTAATCACTTGCTGCACCTGCATACTAACCTTTTGAGTTTCGTGCACCAGGACCCCCAGATCCCTTTGTACTTCAGTACTTTCCAGTTTCTTGCCATTAAGATAATAACTTGCTCTACGATTTTTCCTGCCAAAGTGCATAACCTCACACTTTCCAGTATTGTATTCCATCTGCCAAATCTCTGCCCACTTACTTAGCCTGTCTATGTCCCCTTGAAGGTTTTTTATGTCCTCCTCACTCACTACTTTCCCCCCCATCTTAGTATCATCTGCAAACTTTGATATGTTACACTCGGTCCCCTCCTCCAAATCGTTAATATAGATTGTAAAGAGTTGGGGACCCAGCACTGACCCCTGCGGAACACCACTAGTTACTGATTGCCAGTCTGAGAATGAACCATTTATCCCAACTCTCTGCCTTCTGTTAGATAGCCAATCCTCTATCCGTGCCAGAATATTACCCCCAATCCCGTGATTTTTTATCTTAAGCAATAATCTTTTGTGTGGCACCTTGTCAAATGCCTTTTGGAAGTCTAAATACACTATGTCCACTGGTTCCCCTTTATCCACCCTATACGTTACTTCCTCAAAGAACTCCAGCAAATTTGTCAAACATGACTTCCCCTTCATAAAACCATGCTGACTTTGTCCTATTAAATTATGATTATCCAAATGTCCTGTTACTGTCTCCTTAATAATGGACTCCAAAATTTTACCTACTACAGATGTTAGGCTAACCGGTCTATAGTTTCCAGCCTTCTGTCTACTGCCCTTTTTAAATAATGGTGTTACATTAGCAGTTTTCCAGTCTGCCGGGACCATTGCCGAGTCCAGGGAGTTTTGGAAAATTATTACCAATGCATCCACAATCCCTACCGCCACTTCCCTCAAGACCCTAGGATGTAAGCCATCAGGTCCAGGTGATTTATCCGCCTTGAGTCCCATTATTTTACCGAGTACCACTTCCTTAGTGATTTTGATCGTGTTTAGCTCCTCCCCCCCTTTAGCCCCCTGTTTGTCCAGTGTTGGGATATTCTTAGTGTCTTCTACTGCAAAGACTGATGTAAAATATTCATTCAGTGTTTTTGCCATCTTCATATTTCCCACCATTAATTTCCCGGTCTCATCCTCTAAGGGACCAACATTTACTTTAGCCACCCTTTTTCTTTTTATATAACTATAAAACCTCTTACTATCTGTTTTTATATTTTTTGCTAATTTACTTTCATAATCTATCTTCCCTTTCTTAATCAATCTTTTTGTTATTTTTTGCTGTCTTTTAAAGTTTTTCCAATCCTCTATCCTCCCACTAGATTTGGCTACCTTATATGCCCTTGTTTTTAGTCGAATACTATCCTTAATTTCTTTACTTAGCCACGGATGGCTGTCTTTTCTTTTACACCCTTTTCTTCTCAGTGGAATATATATTTTTTGGAAGTTGTAAAATAACTCCTTAAATGTACATCACTGATCATGTATCGTCTTACCCTTTAATCTATTTTCCCGATCCACTCTACTCAATTCCGCTCTCATACCTTCATAGTCTCCTTTATTCAAGCTTAGCACGCTTGTTAAACTTAAAATTTATTGAAATATCATGACTTTAATATCCTTTCCATAATGAGGTATCCAAAGTTGCATATATTGCATAACCATTGCCATTTACAAATTTATTTATAGTTTTGTTCATTGTATTTGTACTTATAAAATCAAAATGCTATTGGCCTTTTTTTTATCACTTTGCCTACCTGAACTTGCACTTTTAAGAAGTTATGTATTTGTATGCCTCGGTCTTTCTGTTCCTATACACCCTGAAGCATTTTTTTATTGGCTGTATACTCCCATTCCTATTCTTCTTCCCAAAAAGTATTGCCTCACACTTCTCCAGATTAAATTGCATTTCCCAACTGTCTACCCATTCCATTAACGTGTCTAGAACAGTCTTCTCAATGTTTGACAAACCCCCTATTTTTATGTTATAGGTAAATTTCAATATTGTACTCTGCTGCCTGTGCTCAAGTTCAAATCATCTATCTACTGAGAGCACAAATGGACCCAGCACCGAACACTGGAGTACCAACCCTTCTCCAATCTGAAAAAACACCCATTAACACTAATCCTTTGTTTCCTGTCCATCAGTGAACTTTCTGTCCATGCTGCTATGTTTGCTCTTACACCACACACCTGAATTTTTGCAACAAGACCTCCTGTGAAACACCTTGTTGAACATCTTCTAAAAATCCACATGCACTGCACCTACTGCATTTCCTTTATCTACACGGTCACTTCTTCAAAATACAGAAACAATGTTAAAAAATCCTGTCATGGTCAGTCTAGTGGGTTTTTACTCAAGCACTTTGCCACCAAGGTGTCAGCACGCAGTTTAGCAGCAATGATTTCCCAAAAAGTGAATTTTGTATCTTTCCTTGGCCATCTGTAGGGGTTGCTTCTCCACAGGGAGGTAGGATTCCACACTTCCTAGAGAGCAGCATTGGCAAAGGCTTATGATTTGGTTGCCTGTTTGCCCTCTCAGTCGGAGAACAGTATGCAGCACAGAAAGAATCCAAAGAGTAAAAAAGCATTTCAAGGCTGCAGTCAGGATGCTGTTACTCAAAGGCCAGTCAATATTTACCCAGAGAAGGTGTCAGCATATATTTTATTGTGCATCTAAAATATCAGATCTCCATTTTAATTTTTTTTCATTGGTATTAATGGTCATGGAACATAGTCCTTTGGCATCTTGAAGGATGTAATTCATAAGGAAATAAGTAATACTTTTCACATTACTCAGCTGGGTCATGTTTACATTTAAGATTTTAGGGGATTTTATCTGTGACTTCTCGATCCATGTCGCACATTCTGGCTGCCTTGTGATACATTATCTAGAGAAGAAGAACATTATACTTCTTTGTACTGTACTTGGTTCCTCTTAGACAACGTGCTCCCTACTATGAGGGCAGCTGATATGCAATAACAGTACTGGGCCATTTAGAGGTCAAAATAGCAAACTTACAGTCACACATGGGCCGGTTCCTTAATTTGCATCCAGGCAGAGGGTGGCCTTGCCACCTCATTTTACCAGACATATGAGAAATTATCTCAAACCCACAGAGAAGCATAAATGTTGTGCTTTGCAGCAGCGGAACACTGTCTCTCGGGGGACAGCCAGCTAAGTCACAAGTACCCAGTCATAAGGATTGGGTAATAGAAGCTAAGCTTCTGCAGAGAAATATTGAGGCTGCCGTGTTTCCTGAGGCAGAGTTATTCTTTGCCATATACAGTATATGTTAACCATCACTGTTTCATGCTGAAAGTCAGAGGGGGTGAACTTCTACTTTGGTGGGGGTGCAAAACGGTCGGTAGCAGATTGGCCGCTGTTATACATCCCACCCAATGGAAAATTGGGCGGGGTGTGTAACGGGTGTCCAATCTGCTATCGCCTGTATTGTGCTCTCGCTGACATTGAATTTCCCCCACACAGTTTCTAGGCTTCTGCCTGCTTGTCAGAATTTACTGACAAAAATCAGCGTGGGATTTAGACATGCAGCACTGCGTGAGCTCTCCCTTGAAGTCGCCCCAGAGCGTGGCACAAATTTCTTCTACACACGTGGAACCGTGCGATCTCATGGCTCCCATGCTGGCTTGTAACCAAAGCACTCAGTGACGGGTAAAGAAACCAAAATTACTCTGCATTATGTGCTGAAACTCAATGTATAACTGAGATTATGTAAATAATAAAAGATGTAGTAATGTGTAAAATAAAGTCAGATTTATAGATATAGGTGTATCAATTGCTGAAGATTTGAGATAAATTTCTTCAAGGTGATGCTAATGTTTGGCTACGCATTTCTCAAAATGTCTAATCCAAATTCAGTGCCTCTCCAGTTAAAATGATGATATTTATAAAGTCGTCGCACAGGAGTGCTGGCTTGTTCCACCTATTACCTGCATCAGTGTTGTCCATAGTATCAACCATGAAACAATTGCCATTATTTTCCTCATGCAGCATAGAGTTAACATTGAAGGTGGAAGTTAGAATGTCACCACAGGCAGGTAACGGAAGAACCATATGATAAGATAAAGCTCCTTATTACATCATCAAGATGTCCCAAAAGGGCTTTAGAACCATTGTTGTGTCGACAAACCCAGCTACCAATTTGCATACATCAAGGTCTCACGAACAGTGAATCAACAAATGTTGTGTTGGGTGAGGCAGGAATGATGACCAGGGCATGGGGAGAACTACCTGTATTTTTTTCAAAATACAGCCACTTGAACAGGTTGAAATGGCTTTAGTTGAATGTCTTGTCTGAAAACCGGGACCCCCAACAATGCAGTATTCCTACAGTACTGCACTGTGGTGTCAACAACAACAACAACAACTTGTATTTAGATAGCGCCTTTAACCTAGTAAAACATCCCAAGGTGCTTCACAGGAGCGTTATCAAACAAAATTTGATACCGAGCCACATCAGGAGATATTAGGGCAGAAAGAGGTAGGTTTTAAGGAGCATCTTAAAGGAGGTAGAGAGGCGGAGAGGTTTAGGGAGGGAATTCCAGAGCTTAGGGCCTTGGCATCTGAAGGCATGGCTGCCAATGGTGGAGCGATTAAAATTGCGGATGCTCAAGCGGCCAGAATTGGAGGTGTGCAGATATCTTGGACGGTTGTAGGGCTGGAGGAGATTACAGAGATAGGGAGGGGTGAAGCCATGGAGGGATTTTAAAAAAAAGGGATGAGAATTTTAAAATGAAGGAGCCAATGTTGGTCATTGAGCACAGGGGTGATGTGTGAACGGGAGTTGGTGCGAGTTAGGACACAGGCAGCAGAGTTTTGGATGACCTCAAGTTTACAGAGGGTAGAACGTGGGAGACCAGCCAGAAGTGCGTTGGAATAGTCAAGTCTAGAGGTAACAAAGGCATGGATGAGGGTTTCATCAGCAGATGAGCTGAGGCAGGGTCAGAGTTGGATGATGTTATGGAGGTGGAAATAGGCGGCCTTAGTGATGGTGCAGATATGTGGTTGGCAGCTCATCTCGGGGTCAAATATGACACCAAGGTTACCAGGGAGATGGATGGAGTTGGTGGCTAGGGAACAGAGTTTGTGGCGGGGATCGAAGGCAATGGCCTCGGCCTTTCTAATATTTAGTTGGAAATTTCTGCTCATCCAGTACTGGATGTCGGACAAGCAATCTGACAATTTAGAGGCAGTGGAGGGGTCGAGAGAGCTGGTGGTGAGGTAGAGCGTGTGTCTGCCTAGATCATGCACTCAAGTTCTAGAGTGAGACTGAATCCCACAACCTCTGGCTCAGACAAAAGTGCTACTAACTGAACCAAGCATACAGCAGGAGGAAAGATTTCTTCTATGTGTTAGAAACAAATTTACGATTTCATTACACAGCGCAGAAATGAAATCACTCCATATAGTAAACTGATACTACCAAAATGGCTGGATTCCCAATGCTGAGTTTCAATCACCTTGTGTCCATCAATCTGTACTTGAATTGTTGAGATATCACCAGTTGTTATGAAAACAGAAAGTAGGGAGATTGGACCAGAATTTGTTATTGAAGGTTTGAATCAATGAAGTAAAGGATAAAATGCCTGTTGATCACCAGGAGGTAAAAGGCAAGCTTGATCAGAGAAGACCGCTTCCTTCAGAGGCGAAGTTACTGACAGCATCAAGTCTAGCAAGTCATATCATGTATGATCTTAGCAAGCTCCATTAAATGTCATACTATTGCCAAAATACACAACAGAACTCAGTTGTACACACTTGCTTTTTCATAGTGGCTGAATTTGACAATCATCTTGAAAGCTGATTAATAGTTTCAAGGAAACCTGGTTTAATAAATGATTTTTTTAAAATTGAAAATGGTAATTAGATACTGAAACTGCACAGTGATACTACCTGTTTCAGTTTTGAGACGTAGTGCAGCAAGTGTTAGGGGTTTTGGCCATGAGCATTACAAGCACATCATTACTAAGCAGGCTTTGGAATTCAAACATGTCTTATTTCCAGACTGCTGGGAGAACAATTCTGGAATTTCTTGCCATAGGTACTGAAATATCTATTAATCAAGTGAACACTATTGAGAGATAATGATATATTAGTTCTTGCATCAGTAATAAATTAAGTTAGGCTCAGTCTACACATAACGCCCACATTTATTATTTGAATTGATAATATAAACATTTATATAGTCGTCTGAAAATTGCACTACTGACTAAAGAGTATCATCCAACCTAACCATCAAAGCACGATGGTGTTAGGGAAATTGACGGGATTGAAGGCCGATAAATCCCCAGGGCCTTATAATCTACATCCTAGGGTACTTAAGGAAGTGGCCCTAGAAATAGTAGATGCATTGCTGGTCATCTTCCAAAATTCTATAGACTCTGGAACAGTTCCCATGGATTGGAGGGTAGCTAATTTTACCCCACTATTTAAAAAAGGTGGTAGCAAGAAAATGGGGTAAGCCTGACATCGGTAGTGGAGAAAATGCTAGAGTCCATTATAAAAGATGTAATAGCAGAACACTTGGAAAACAATGACAGGATCGGACAAAGTCAACATGGATTTACAAAAGGTAAATCATGCTTGACTAATCTACTGGAATTTTTTGAGGATGTAACTGGTAGAATAGATAAGGGAGAACCAGTGGATGTGGTGTATTTGGACTTTCAGAAGGCTTTTGATAAGGTCCCGCTTAAGAGATTAGCATGTAAAGTTAAGGCACATGGGATTGGGGGTAAGGTACTGACTTGGATAGAGAACTGGTTGGCAGACAGGAAGCAGAGTTGGAATAAACGGGTCTTTTTCCGAGTGGCAGGCAGTGACTAGTGGGGTACCACAGGGATTGGTGCTAGGACTCTAGCTATTCACAATACATATTAATGATCTAGACGAGGGAACTAGATGTAATATCTTCAAGTTTGCAGATGACACAAAGCTGGGTGGGCATGTGTGCTGTGAGGAGGATGCAGAGAAACTTCAGTATGATTTTTGGACTGGTTGGATGAATGGGCAGATGCATGGCAAATGCAGTATAATGTGGATAAATGCGAGGTTATCCACTTTGGTGGCAAAAACAGGAAGGCAGATTATTATCTGAACGGCAATAGATTGGGAAAAGGGGAAGTGCAACGAGACCTGGGTCTCTTTGTGCACCAGCTGAAGGTAAGCATACAGGTGCAGCAGGCGGTTAAGAAGGCAAATGGTATGTTGGCCTTCATAGCGAGAGGATTCGAGTACAGGAGCAAGGAGCAAGTTCCACCATTTAATGAGATCATGGCTGATCATCCAAATTCAGTACCCTGTCCCTGCTTTCTCCCCATATCCCTTGATCCCTTTAGCCTTAAGAAATATATCTAACTCCTTCTTGAATATATTTAATAAGTTGGCCTCAACTGCCTTCTGTGGTAGAGAATTCCACAGGTTCACCACTCTCTGGGTGAAGAAATTCCTCCTCATCTCAGTCCTAAATGGCTTACCCCTTATCCTTAGACTGTGACCCCTGGTTCTGGACTCCCCTGCCACCGGGAACATCCTTCCTGCATCTAGTCTGTCTAGTCCTGTTAGAATTTTATAAGTTTCAATGAGATCCCCTCTCATTCTTCTAAACTCGAGCAAATATAAGCCTAATCGACCCAATCTTTCTTCATACGTCATTCCTGCCATCCCAGGTATCAGTCTGGTGAATCTTCGCTGCACTCCCTCCATGTCAAGAGCATCCTTCCTCAGATAAGGTGACCAAAACTGCACACAATACTCAAGGCGTGGTCTCACCAAGGCCCTGTACAACTGCAGCAAGACAGAGGAGAAAAGGAACAATCGAGAGTGAACCTTCTAAACTGGAATAGGGCTAACTTCAATTGGGATGCTAAAGGATCTAGCCTGGGTAAAATGGAACCAAAGACTGTAATGGAACAATGGGTGATCTTTAAGGAGGAGATGTTCTAAATACAGGCTAGGTACATTCCAACAAGAGGGAAGGGTAAGGGGACCAAAGCAAGGGTTCCTTGGATGACGAGGGAGATAGAGAAGATGATGGAACAAAAAAATAGGGTGTATGATGCATGTCAGGTGAATTCTTCAAGGGAGAACCAGAACAAATACAATAAGTTGAGAGGGGAAGTGAAGATGAAAATAAGATTGACAAAGAGAGAATATGAGAGTAGAAAGGTGGTGAACATAAAAGGGAACCCAAAAATCTTCTACCGGCATGTAAACAATAAGCGGGTAGTAAGAGGCGGGGTGGGGCCTATTAGCGACAAAAGGTGATATATGCTTAGAGGCGCAGGGCAAGGCTAGAATACTCAATGAGTACTTTGTATCGGTGTTTACTAAGGAGGTGGATGCTGACAAAATATCGGTAGCAGTGGAAAAGGTAGAAGCAATGGAAGGGGTGAAAATTGATAAAGAGGATGTACTAGAAAGGCTGGGTATGCTTAGAGTGAATAAGTCACCTGGTCCAGATGGTTTGCATCCCAGATTACTTAGGGAATTGGGGGAGGAGATAGCGGAAGGGTTTCCCATAATTTTCCAATCTTCCCTAGATGCAGGGGAGGTGCCTGAGGATTGGAAAGTGGCAAATGTGACACCATTGATCAAGAAAGTGTGTAAGGACAATCCTAGTAACTACAGGCCGGTCAGTTTAACATCAGTGGTGGGTAAAGTTTTAGAATCAATAATCAAGGAAAAAATTAATGGACATCTGGAGAGCCAACACGGATTTGTAAAAGGCAGATCATGTTTGACTAATCTAATTGAATTTTTTGATGAAGTAACAGGGAGAATCAATGAAGGGAATGCAATAGATTTTGTCTACATGGATTTTTGGAAGGCATTTGACAAAGTACCACATAGAAGGCTGGTTAACAAAATTGAGGCTCATGGAATAGGTGGGTCAGTGGCAGCTTGGATTGGCTTAAGGACAGAAAACAGCAAGTTGTGGTAAATGGCTGCTTTTCAGACTGGAGGATGGTAGATTGTGCTGTTTCCCAAGGATCAGTGCTGGGGCCAGTGCTTTTTTTGATATATATAAATGACCTGGATATTGGAATACAAAGTAGAATTTCTAAATTTGCCAATGACACCAAACTTGGGGGTGTGGCAAACAGTGAGAATGATACCAATTGACTGCAACAGGACATAGAAAGGCTAGCAGAATGGGCAGACAAGTGGCAGATGGAATTTAATACAGAGAAGTGTGAGGTGATGCATTTTGGCAGAAGGAACAGGGAAAGGCAATATATACTTAATGGCACAGTTTTAAAGAGTGTGCAGGGACAGAGGGACCTGGGAGTTAATGTGCATAGGTCCCTGAAGGTGGCAGGACATATTGAGAGAGTGGTTAGCAAAGCATATGGGATGTTGGGCTTCATAAATAGAGGTATTGAGTACAAAAGTAGAGAAGTTATGCTGAATCTTTATAAAGTGCTGGTTAGGCCACAACTGGAGTATTGTATCCAGTTCTGGTCACCACACTTTAGGAAGGATGTGAAGGCCCTTGAGAGGGTGCAGAGGAGAATTACCAGAATGGTTCCGGGAATGGGGATCTTAGCTACAAGGACAGGTTGGAGAAGCTGGATTTGTTTTCATTAGAGCAAAGGAGGTTGAGTGGTGATTTGATAGAGGTGTACAAGATTATGACAGGTTTGGATAGGCTAGACGGGGAAAGGCTGTTCCCACTAGTTAATGGTACAAGGACTAGGGGACACCGATTTAAGGTTTTGGGCAAGAGATACAGGGGGGATGTGAGGAAAAACATTTTTACGCAGCGAGTGGTGAGGACCTGGAATTCGCTGCCGACGGAAGTGGAAGCAGAGACACTCAATGTTTTCAAGGGGAGACTGGATAGGCACTTGAGGGAAATCAACTTGTAGAGCTATGGGGATAGAGCAGGGGAATTAGACTGACTGGATTGCTGTACAGAGAGCTGGCATGGACTCGATGGGCCGAATGGCCTCCTTCTGTGTTGTTATGACTCTGACTATGACTAAGTCCTGCAAGACTGATGTTGCAAACAAGAGCTGATATAGCACAGAATAATAGAAAAAGGAAAACCGCAATGTATGAGTTTAAAATGGAAAATTACTGAAAGGTAGGGTTGTTATATTTTGAATGTGTTTTAGAATAAATCTTCCAATCATGGCATTAAAAATAGCAGATCATTTTCTTGTAACTTTCACTTCCACCATTGTATTGTCACAGTTTGAATTCATGTGCAACAATTTATCCTTTTTTGCCTACATAACAACAATGAGTACACTTCAAAATCTTTGACTCTGAAGCCCTTTGGGATGGTTTGAGAGTTTGAAAAGCGTAATATAAATACAAGCTCTCTTTTGCACAATACCTGCTGTTGTATTCACTGCTAGATAGCAGTTTCCATAAACAGACTGGGGGAGAAATCCGGTACCTTAGCGCCTCCAGTTAGCTCCTGGTGGGGGCGCTAATGGGGCGCTGAGGCAGTAGCACTGCGGCGAGGCGAATCCAGCGCCGCACGCTGTGGTAAACCACTGTTGTTAGTATTGTTGTTCACCACTGTTGTTAGTACTGTTGTTCACTGTTAGTACTGTTGTTCACTCTTGCATATTGTTGTACTTGTCTGTGCATGCCTCAGCTGACTCCGCCCCTGGCTCCACCCTCATGGCTGGGTATAAAGGTGGCTGCTCGGCAGCCCCCGGCCCTTTTGGATACCAGGCAACCACAAGAGGCATGCTCTGTTCTTTGGTAATAAAAGCCTGTTTGTTACTTTCTCAACTTCCAGTCTTTTGTAGCAATTGATAGTGCATCAATTTTATTACCAAAGTTAAATGTTGGCTGCGAATGCTGATCAACCGATGGCGCAAAACGCTGGGCAGCAGGCGCTGCTGCGAACCCTCAGACCAACATGCCTGGACCTAGACCCCCAAGAAGCGGGTTCGTCGACTAAATTCGCACAATGGCTGCGTTGCTTTGAGGCGTATCTGGAAGCCTCGACCGTGACTCTTGATGAAAATAAACTGAAAATCCTGGCCTCGAAGGTGAGCCACCAAGTCTATACTTTAATCCAAGATGCGACGACCTACGCGGCGGCTATCGACCTACTGAAAGGGCAGTATGCACGCCCGGTTAACACGGTCTATGCCAGGCACCTTTTAAGATCTCGCAGACAGCAGCCCGGGGAATCGGTGGAGGCCTTCCTACGGGCACTGCGGGTACTCGGACGCGGCTGCGACTGCAAGGAAGTATCGGCCGCGGCACATGCGGAGGGACTGATACGAGACGCTTTCGTTGCGGGTCTAAGGTCCGACTACTCCCGGCAGAGGCTGCTGGAGAAGGGTGAAATAGACCTGACAAAGGCAGTGTCCCTCGCGCTCTCGCTCAACGCGGCCCACAGAAATATGGACGCTTTCTCCCCTAATCGCCCCGCGCCGTGGACGCCGCAATCTTGGGCCATGGGACCGCCACCTCCGACTGCTGCAGCGATGTCCAAGGCACAAAAATGCTATTTTTGTGGCCAAGCTAAACACCCTAGAGCACGCTGCCCCGCGAAGAATGCTACCTGCTCCGGCTGCGGGAAGAAAGGTCACTACGTTAGCGCCTGCAAAGGGAAGACCGCTAACGCCAGCAGCGCCGCGTGCGAACCGTGGGCGCAGCCATCTTGCCCGCCATCTTGGGCTCCCCCAGCCGTGTGGGGATCGGGACCGTGGGCGCCGACATTTTGTCCGCCATCTTGGACGCCTCCGACTTCGGTTACGGGGGACCCGGACTCCACCACCGCCTCATCGGACGACCGCATCGACGCGCTTGAACATACGCTGGCTTCCGTGACGCTGGATCAATCTCTCCCGCATCAACTGTCCAGGTCCATGATGGACATTACGGTAAACGGCCGCGCCACTACCTGCCTTTTTGACAGCGGGAGCACGGAGAGTTTTATACACCCCGACACGGTGCGCAGTTACTCTCTCCCGGTCCTGCCGACGCATCATCGCATCTCTATGGCTTCCAAAGCCCAGTCAGCGGAAGTCGGTGGCTACTGTATGGTGACTCTTTCAGTGCGGGGTACTGAATACAAAAATTTTAAACTTCTGGTCCTGCCCGATCTCTGCGCTGCCGTCCTACTGGGGTTGGATTTTCAGTGCCACCTTAAGAGTGTCACTTTAGCGTACGGTGGACCCCTCCCCCCTCTCACGGTCTGCAGCCAGCAGTTTTTAAATCGCCCGCCGCGCGCCATTTGCAGCCTCTCCACCCTTAAAGTCTCCCCCCCCCTCCTTGTTCGCTAACCTCACCCGCGACTGTAAGCCCATCGCTACCAAAAGTAGGCGTTACAGTGCCGGGGATAGGGGTTTCATTAAATCCGAGGTAGCGAGACTCCTGAAGGAAGGGATTATCGAGAGCAGCAATAGCTCATGGCGAGCACAAGTGGTGGTGGTGAAGACTGGCGGAAAACAACGCCTAGTTATTGACTACAGCCAGACGATCAATCGCTACACCCAGTTGGATGCATACCCACTCCCCCGCATATCTGACATGGTCAATCAGATAGCACAATACCAGGTGTTCTCGACGATTGATCTGAAGTCGGCATACCACCAGCTCCCCATCAGGGCTGAGGACCGCCAGTACACAGCTTTTGAAGCTGACGGTCGGCTCTATCACTTTCTCAGAGTTCCCTTCGGCGTCACCAACGGAGTTTCTGTCTTCCAACGGGAGATGGACCGGATGGTTGACCAGAACGCGCTCCAGGCCACTTTCCCATATCTAGACAACGTCACCATCTGCGGCCACGACCAGCAGGACCACGACGTTAATCTAGGGAAATTCCTCCGGACGGCCCAGCGGCTGAATCTCACATACAACAAAGACAAATGTATGTTTCGTACTAAGCGCCTTGCTATTCTTGGCTGCGTAGTGGAGAACGGAGTCATCGGCCCAGACCCCGATAGAATGCGCCCTCTTATGGAGCTCCCCCTCCCCCACTGCCAGAAAGCACTGAAGAGATGCCTGGGGTTTTCCTCTTACTATGCTCAGTGGGTGCCCAACTATGCGGATAAAGCCCGACCCCTCATCAAGTCCGCCTCCTTCCCCCTGACAGCAGAGGCCTGTGCAGCCTTCACTCTCATAAAAAGCGATATTGCGAAGGCCACAATGCACGCTGTGGATGAGTCCCTCCCTTTTCAAGTGGAGAGCGACGCATCCGACTTTGCCCTAGCTGCAACCCTTAACCAGGCGGGGAGACCCGTGGCCTTTTTCTCAAGGACCCTCCAGGGCCCTGAGATTCGACACTCCTCTGTCGAAAAGGAGGCCCAGGCCATTGTGGAAGCCGTGCGACATTGGCGGCATTACCTGGCCGGAAAACGATTTACCCTGCTCACTGACCAGCGTTCAGTAGCTTTTATGTTTCATAATAAGCAGCGGGGCAAAATCAAGAATGACAAGATATTAAGGTGGAGAATCGAACTCTCCACCTACAATTACGATATCTTGTACCGGCCCGGGAAACTCAATGAGCCCCCAGATGCCCTATCGCGTGGTACGTGCGCCAACGCGCAGGTTGATAGATTACAGACCCTCCACAATGACCTCTGCCACCCGGGGGTCACCAGGTTCTTCCATTTTATCAAATCTCGTAACCTGCCCTACTCCATCGAGGAGGTCAGGACCATGACCAGGAAGTGCCAGATCTGTGCCGAGTGCAAGCCGCATTTTTATAGGCCAGACAGAGCGAGCCTGATCAAAGCCACGCGCCCCTTCGAGCGGCTGAGCATCGATTTTAAAGGGCCCCTCCCCTCCTCTGACCGCAATGTGTACTTCCTCAATATAATTGATGAGTACTCCCGTTTCCCGTTTGCCATCCCTTGCTCGGACATGACCAGTACCACGGTCATTAAATGTCTGAATGACCTCTTCGCATTGTTCGGTTTCCCTAGCTATATCCATAGCGACAGGGGCTCATCTTTTATGAGCGACGAACTTCGGCAGTACCTGCTCGCGAGAGGCATTGCTACAAGCAGGACCACCAGCTACAACCCCCGGGGTAACGGCCAGGTGGAAAGGGAGAATGCGACAGCCTGGAAGGCAGTCCTTTTAAACTTAAAATCTAAGGGCCTTCCGACCTCCCGCTGGCAGGAGGTCCTCCCTGCAGCGCTCCATTCCATTCGGTCGCTGCTCTGTACACCCACCAATGCCACTCCTCACGAGAGAATGTTCTCCTTCCCCAGGAAGTCCATGTCGGGGATTTCGTTACCAACTTCTCCAGGACCCGTCCTACTGCGGAAGCACGTGAGGACCCATAAGGTGGACCCCCTGGTCGAGAGGGTGAGCCTCCTCCACGCCAACCCGCAGTATGCTTACGTGGTGTACCCGGACGGGCGGGAGGACACAGTCTCCATTCGAGACCTTGCACCTGCGGGTGCTCCTGAAACACCCTCTTCGCCACCCACCGCTACTCCTGCCTACCCCCAGGACACAGTCCCCGCACGAGACCTCGCACCTTCGGGTGCCTCTGAGAGACCACCATCGCTACCTCCCATTACCCATGCTCTGACCCCTGTAGACAGCATGCAGCAGCCCCAGGGTTCGCCACCTGCTACACCTCCTCTGAACGAGACACCGGGTTCAACGTTGGATGCTGCACCTTCACCGTCGCTGCTGCGACGCTCAGGACGGCTTACAAGGCCTCCTGATAGACTTCAGTACACGAATTTTTAGTGCACTTCACCCCGCCGGACTCAATTCTAAACAAGGGGTGAATGTGGTAAACCACTGTTGTTAGTATTGTTGTTCACCACTGTTGTTAGTACTGTTGTTCACTGTTAGTACTGTTGTTCACTCTTGCATATTGTTGTACTTGTCTGTGCATGCCTCAGCTGACTCCGCCCCTGGCTCCACCCTCATGGCTGGGTGTAAAGGTGGCTGCTCGGCAGCCCCCGGCCCTTTTGGATACCAGGCAACCACAAGAGGCATGCTCTGTTCTTTGGTAATAAAAGCCTATTTGTTACTTTCTCAACTTCCAGTCTTTTGTAGCAATTGATAGTGCATCACACGCCAAATCCAGACCCGCTGTAGTGCCGCCAATACAAGTTAGTGCCGGGGGCTTCAGCGCCAGGCAGAACGTGATGTCAGTGAGCGTGCAACACTCACTGGGCGCCCGATCTGCGAAATTGATTATCGCCCCCTACCTTAGCGCCTGACCCCGACAGCGACAGGGAGAGGAGGCATGACACAGTTGGTAGCCGGCTCCAGGGGCGCTACTTAAAGGGATCATGAGTAATGAGTTGCAGCTCTGAGGTTAGTACTGTTTCACTGCTCCCTTGTCAGTTTGACATTGTGCAACAGTTTAAATCAGTCATTTAAAGGTTGTTTAGTCTCCGGAGTGTTGTGGCTACTAAAAATTAGTTACATTTATTTTCACAACATATCAAAGTGCTACACTTGGTTACATTAATGGGGGCTGTACTGACAGTCGATCTTGCCCTCCAGAATGTACTGAGGAGGGAGCGAAGGCAGTGAGAAAGATTGGAACATGTGGCCAGAGGGAGGAGGAGGGCCATGAGGACTCACAACAGCAGGCCTTACCCTCCGAGGGTATTCTGACAGCACTTCGACTACCTTTAATTAAGCGAGAAGCAGTGTATTAGAAGGCACTGCTTCACCAAGGAGGTGGTCACAGAACTCTGCCACCTCCTGCAACCAGACCCCGAGCCTCAGAGCAGGATGACCACGGCTCTCTGCAGTGGCAGTCAAGGTCATCGTCGCCCTCAATTTCTTCGCCAACGGATCCTTCCAGTCTGCAACAGGAGACATAGCTAACATCTCGCAGATCGCCGTCCATCACTGCATCCAGAAGGTCACAGAGGCTCTCTACAGTAGGAGAAGGGATTACATTTCCTTCCCCATCACCAGAGATAAGCAGGACAAGCGTGCATGTGGCTATGCCAGGATAGCGGGATTCCCCATGGCGCAGGGCGCCATTGACTGCACCCACATGGCTTTGTGGGCACCACATAACAATCCTGAGATCTTCCATAACCACAAAGGCTACCACTCACTTAATGTGCAGTTGGTGTGCGACCACAGACAGCAAATGCCTGCTATTCTAGCAGCAGCCACGATGCCTTCATCCTGCGCCAGACCGGTGGGCCAGCACTCTTCATGCCACCACGTCAAGCTTGCGGCTGGCTGGTCGGAGACAAGGGCTATCCACTCTCCACATGGTTCATGACTCCCCTCCACAACCCCAACACTACTGCCCAGCACTCATATAATAAGAGCCATGCTGCCACCAGGAACATCATCGAGCAGACCATCGGGGTGCTCAAGCAATGGTTCCGCTGTCTTGACCGCTCAGGAGGAGCCCTCCAGTACACGTCTGAGCGGGTGTCTCATTTCGTCGTCATCGTCTGCTGCATGCTCCACAATTTGGCCATCGTGAGGGCCCGACCACCTCAGGAGGAGGGAGAGGAGGAGGAGCAGGAACAGGAGCGAGGGAGGAGGCAGCCACTCAATCGGCCTACCGGAATGGCAGTCTGTGACCGCCTCATCTGACTGCGGTTCCAATAAATTAAACCCCAGATCCCCTTTGCTCACCACATCCCCATCATCCCATCCCTGTTGCAGGCTATATCACAGTGCAAAGCTGAAATGTGACACACCACAAAATAAACTGACTTAATAAATTTATCAATAATCAGTTAACACACATTTACAACAATATTAACTACTCACCCTTGTGCAATCCCTTAGTGCCTCTCGTTACTGTGCCTTTGCCTACTCTAGTGCTCCTACGAAGTGTTGGCCCAGTGGCTGCAGCACGGCTGGTGGAAAGCTGCTGAGTGTCCGTGCGGGAGACTTCAGATGGCCTTGCAGGATGCCCTTGACCAGCTCTGGGCCTGGAAGGCCCGGCTGCAGATTGCACCACCTCAGCATGGGCGGCAACAGTCTGGGCTGGCTGGATGACAGGCAATGACAAGGGCAATGGCAGAGTGCCAGCGGTGGGAATAGGAATGCTGTCATCCTGAGAGATGACAGCAGGTTCCTGCTCCACTGACCCACTGCCACTCCCTCGGGGAAGCACCTCAGCATCCTTAGCAATCTGTTGCAGCACAGATTGCTGGCCTGCTGTGACACCGTTTGACGGTGGTAGACCCAGCCATGATGGCAGCAGTCAGAGCTTGCGTGGCATCAAGCTGAGACTGCATGAGAGCAGTCTGAGATTGAATGGCACTAACCATAGCCTGCATTACAGCACTAAGACGTTGCGTCGCTTCTGCTTGTGCTGCAATGGAAGCTGCTAGATCGCCCATCACATGCGGCATCAGGTCTGGGTTGCCACGGTCTCTCTGGGAGTCTACCATCCTTTCCAGGCTGGGAATGATGGGCTCTATGATGCGCAGAGCTTTGTGCAATGTTGGAGGTGGACTCCTCCACACTCCTTACCATTGCCAAGTGGCTCTCGGGCACCCTTGCCATTGCACCTAACATCTCCGTGTGCATGCCCATCACCCTTCTTCTAAAGGCCTCCCCATTGAGGTCCTCATCTGAGTCCTGTGCAGCAGAACTTGCCCTCCGGGGAGCTGGCCCCTGAGCTACCTTTTCCCCCTGGCCTTGTTGCAGCCCGCTTGTTCCCAGTGCACCACCCTGTGCAGATCTCGCTACTATACTAGCCTCTAAAGAACACATAGTGCCAGTATCTGAGCTGGTGCCTGCGGGTGAGACATGCAGTAACACGGTGTGTTCTTCTTCCTCCTCTTCTCCCGCCTTGCTCACAACGATGCTCTCAGGAACAGGCTGCTCAGGTGCTTGCTGATTATCTGAAAGCATAAAGGCACAAGAGTCGGGTTAAGGTGAGGGGAGGGGAGCAGGAAGGGAGAAATGCATGGAGACAGAATGATTAGCTGGAAAGTGCAAAACGCTTGTGGGGTGATGGGGAAGTGGGATGTGAGAAGAAGGAGTAGGGATGAACATACCGTTGTTGTCCCCAAGGGGGTCAACGTCGCCGGTGGTCATGGTGCCCACCACCTGGCGCCCAATTATCTGCAGCAATCTATTTTCCAGCACAGACAGTGGTTGGGTGTCGGCTTGTCCCTCACCTGTGTGCTCCTGCTCCCTCCTGTTGTGTGCCACCTTGGCCTGCAAGAGAAAGGAAAGTGTGTGAGTCAGTGTGGAGCAATGTGTTTGGGTGATGTGCCTGCCATAGTTGAATAGCTGTCATTGAGTGCAAGGTGTGAGATGTGGGTGTGAGTGTTGGTAGGTAGAGATTGTTGGTGGGTGAGTGCTGGGGGTGTGGTGCTTTGGCCAGTGTGTGCAGACTGTGGTTCAGGTGGTGGTATGTAGCATTTGTTGAGGCATTGACTCACCCTGACCGCCCGAGTGAGGTCCTTAAATTTCTTCCTGCACTGTGTGTGGGTCCTGGGGACCACAGTGCTGCCCGAGACGTGCTGGGCTACCTCCCTGCATATGACGCGGAAGACTTGCGGCGAAGGTCTCCTGCCGCTTGCTAGGTACAGCACTGTAGGTGGTTTGCCTTGGTGGTTTGAATCACCTCTCCTACTTAGTTCTATACGACAAGAATTACGGTGAACAGGATTGGAACAGAGACAAGCTGTTCGGACTCAACCATACAGTGTTTAATAAGGTTAACACACACACCCGCCTCCAGTACGTAAAATGCCTGGTGGCGTAAAACAAACAGTGCAACAATACAACTTGGCCCGTCGAACATGCCCCTGTCTCGTATTAAGATGCCTAAAATCACACTGTGTTGCTATACAGAGTATAACATGGACTTGTCTCACAAACCCCGGAACACACACTATATAATACACACAGAACCTCCCCACTAAGCCCCTCTGGATTGGTTGGGACACACAACACCCCCTCACACAGTACTGGTGGTCTTAAGGATGTGTGGGCTTGGACAATGCTCACCCCCGATTGTCTGTTTTCTTGCTTGCTGCTCCCCTGTGTAGAGCGTGTCTCCTGGTTCCGTATCGCCGATGCAGTATCCAAGCCCATTTTCGAGGTTTGTTCATACAGTCGAAGAGCAAGGTGAGGTTCTTGTCGCTTGTGGTGATTTCTTTTCTCCGTCTCGGACGGAGTGCTCGGTTCTTGGTTCAGAGATGAGGGCACGCGAAGGCAAGAGCAAGCGAGAGAGAACGAGAATGGCCAAAGCTGCCTTCTCTTATACCCTAAAAGTTCATTAAGGTCTGTGTCTTTTTAATCACCCTTCTTTGTCTGGTTTCCCGCCTTTCGGGGCTATCCCATCTAGGTGCTGGTGTTAATGGCAGATGATGGGCCACACTTCTCACCCAATCCTGGGTTAAGTGGTTTCCCATTAATTTACAATGGCCCTCCATCTTCTGCCTGTTACCCGGACCCATTGTTTCCCAGAGAACTCTGTCTGCTCAGACATTCTCCCGTAATCAGTTTGTAGGCCTGGCTGGAATCTCCTGTCCATCACGAACACCTGGGCCCCTCCCATCTTCTCCAAACAGGCTGCTGGTCAATCAGCAGTAACAATCATACAAAATGCCTGATACAAAAAAAATCCTTGGGGCTTGCGCTGATGCTTACAGACCCCCCTTTGATATTTCAATGTTCCCACTGGAATATCAAGCATCCTTGTCTTCCACTGTGTAGAAGCATCGTGAGCCCCAACCAAGCTGTTCATTACCTTTAAAATCTCCAGGTTCTGTTCTTTAATCATAAATACATACTTATACAACTTTTTACAGAGAACAAAACTCCTGGTTACCCTTTAATCAGGGCCTGCCAACGACTCCAGAGTGCCTTGCTTCGCTTTTTACAGGAGAGCTGTAACAAGTACAATACCACCAAACTCTGTATAATTACAAGAGCGTGCGAACATATCTGGATCCACGGAGGGATCTTGACATTTAACCCAGTGTCCCACCAGGGCGGGGAAATCATCCCTTTAATTTCCTCCCGTGTCCCGGTTTTGCTGATCGAGCGTGTAAACATGTTTTTGTGACAGCTCAACGGCTTTTATTAATTTTGTGAGGTGTTTGGGCAGAGTCTGTACCCCGTACCCGAACCGTGTAACGTACTGCTGCAGATTCTGTACCGTGTTGTTTACCACGAGGTGTGCTGTGGATGGCTCTGAAATGGGAAGGATGCGCTCTTGCGCCACCTGAACTTCTGTGTGGGGTTTAAAGCAAAAAGTTGCAGTATGTCCCGTCACCCGTGTATGCTACCTGAGGTGGAACGTGGATCTGGGCCATCACCTCCATGGTGCAATTAATGGGCTCTGCACTTTCCGATTCAAACCCACACACTGGTCGATCGAACGCGTTCAGGTGCTGGGGACACAATATCACGTGTGTGCCCCTGGCACCCCTTGAGGTCAGTGCCGGTCATGGCGTGCTCCCACTTTATAACAAACGGTGGGGCCCATGATACCGCACATGCACCCCGTCCCTCAAGACGCCAATGTTATAGACCCGGTATACCGGCACTGGCTTCGTTGACCCGCCCATTACCGGCATCCGCAGTACAATCCCCATAACCGTGTGGTTGGACCGTCCGCAATCAACAGGGACTGGGTAGGCTTCGAAAGCTAATCGGAGCTGACATGGGCTCATCGAATGATGATACGTGCTAAGCACTGTGAGGTGCCAGCTGCTAACCCACGACGGGACGCAACCTCGTTGTAAGTGCTCCAGATTACTGCGTCCCTCGTTTCGCAACCATGCACCATACAACACACACGCATCACTTCTGGCTTCCTGTGCCAAGGCATTTCTGTCCTCCCATATCAAATCGTTGATGGTCTTGGCGTGTGTCTCCAGCTCAGCGATGACCTCCTTTATATGAATAGTCATCGCCTGGTCTTCTTTTAGCTCCAAACCTTCCACCTCGTTCCCTTCCCCCAGTATCTTTCGCAGCTGGTGCTTTAAACTATTAATCTGCATCTGCAGCTGGATATCATCCATACTATGATGATATCCAGTGACGACACTAAACTAGGAGGAGGGGTGGGCTCTGATGAGGATGTCAGGAGGCTACAGTGCGATTTGGACAGGTTGGGGGAATGGGCGGATACGTGGCAGATGCACTATAATGTGGATAAATGCGAGGTTATCCACTTTGGGGGTAAAAACAGGAGGGTAGATTATTATCTAAATGGCAATAGATTGGGAGATGGGGAAGTGCAGAGGGACCTGGGTGTTCTTGTGCACCAGTCACTGAAGGAGAGCATGCAGGTGCAACAGGCGATTAAGAAGGCAAATGGTATGTTGGCCTTCATATCAAGGGGGTTCGAGTATAGGAATAGGGATACCTTACTACAGCTGTACAAGGTGCTGGTGAGACCGCATCTGGAGTATTGTGTACAGTTTTGGTCGCCCCATCTGCGGAAGGATGTTCTTGCCATGGAAAGAGTGCAACGGCGATTCACCAGGCTGATACCTGGAATGGCGGGAATGACCTACGAAGAGAGATTAAATAGTTTGGGCTTGTACTCACTGGAGTTTAGAAGATTGAGAGGGGATCTCATCGAAACATATAAAATTATGGCAGGCCTGGACAGGCTGAATTCAGAGAGAATGTTTCCAATGGCCGGGGAGCACAGAACCAGGGGCCACAGTCTAAAAATAGCGGGCAAATCATTTAAAACAGAGATGAGGAAGAATTTCTTCACTCAAAGAGTGGTGAGCCTGTGGAATTCCCTGCCACAGAGGGCTGTGAAGGCTAATTCAATAAATATTTTCAAGAGAGAATTGGATATATTTCTGAAGGCTAAGGGGATTAAGGGTTACGGAGAAAAGGCGGGGACGGGGTACTGAACTGGTAAGATCAGCCATGATCTCATTGAATGGCGGAGCAGGCTCGAAGGGCCGAATGGCCTACTCCTGTTCCTATCTCTATGTATCTATGTATCTATGTATCTATTGACGAGGGACGTGCCCGTGCTAAAAGCCGTGGCCATGTCATTAACCGTCCCTTGCCTTTATCTACCCAGATTGCCTCTATCGTACGCATCCATGCCATATAGTTTCTCCCAACTCTCATCTCCGTAGCTGAGCTCAAAAAATTGGCGGAACATTTCTTTAATAAGGGCTTCGTAAAACTACTCAGTCTCCTTCGGACACCACTCAGGCAGCTGCACCCAGGTTAAATTTAAGATGACAGACGCGGCCGCGTAATATACATCCTGGAATAAAATCTTCCCAGTCGGGACTAGGACTAAACCATTCCCTGGGCCTGGTGTGGTGGCGGGACACCTAACTTCTATCTCCTGTACCAGTAGGGCTGTGGGCAGGGGCTTCCTATCGTGCAGTACCAGTTCTGTGGAATTTATTGTTTTGGGAGGGTCTGGGACTACGCAAGCATCCAAACTCTGATCCCATCCCATACCGGCCCCGGAATCCTGCCATTGCCGTATGAAAGCAATCGACACACCCGCTGGGCAGATCCATTCTGACCCCCACACACACACATAAATCCCCTGTTCCTCCTTCTGCCACTTGTTCCAGCACACGTCCACTCCCCCCTTCGTCCCCGTGATCTGTCGGTACGTGTTGTTCCCTAGTCTTTCCCAGTCCGCTGACCTGTTCCCCTTGTCCTGACTCAACTTCCTAAGCCACCAACACCGTCCCAGGGGAATGTGTCCCTTACATCTTAAGCACACGCGCTTGCCCTCGGTCACCCTAACTCGTGTGGCTGTGATCTTCAGTTGGGGATATGGTAGGGAAGCCTCCCTGTACGTGAACCCGGTGTGGCTGGAGTATTTCATCGAATTGGACCCCAGCCACCCTGGCCATCTTCCCTTGTGGAAGTAGGCTGCCATCCTGTCTGTGTCCCCCCATCTACCCTGCTTAGTCACAGTGGGTCCCCCCCCACCCCCCAGTACAGCTGTAGAGGAGGGACGACTCGGTGTCCCCTCTCCTGCTGTGCCCCATTCCGGCCAACATCAAGATCACGCTCAGTCTCAGGGCTGTCTCCATTCCGTCCTCGGCTTCCTATGAAACAAAAAGCAACATGCCTTTTTGTGAGAGGGTTTACCTCCACAGGTCTGGCTTTGTTATATACAAGAACTATGTACATTAAGACCATGTACATCACTACCCGTGTTGCCGGGTGTCCCCGCTAAACATAGAAGATAGGAGCAGGAGTAGATCATCCAATTTCAGTACCCGGTCCCTGCTTTCTCCCCATACCCCTTGATCCCTTTAGCCTTAAGAAATATATCCAACTCCTTGAATGGCCCTGAAATTAGGATCGGGAGCTTGCCGCGCGTGCAAGCCCCCGATGTGTACTTGCCCGGCGCGCTGACATTTGAATCATGGCCCGCATTGCATTTCCTCTCACTGGCCCGCTTAAGGTCCTGCCGCGCTGTGCGTGCGTGACCCAGCGGCGTACTTAGTGCGATGAGCCAGCTGGGATCACGTGAGCACAGGGCAACCAATGGGAGGTTGCAAAAGTTCATTCATGAGTTTGACAGTAAGAGCTGTCAAACTCATGAAAACTCCTGGCCCCAAAACACTACTTAAACTTGAAAGAAAATTAAAAAAAACATTGCACTACTTAAATGAACCATAAATAACTGTAAAAAACTATTTTAAACAATAATTTTAAAATTTGAAAAAAATTATTATATAAAAAATCGGGGCTTAAACTAAACTTACCTTACTGTAAATTCTTTAAAAATAATAAACCTGTGGAAAAATGTTTTATAAATTGTATTAATAGACCACTTACCTGTAAAACTAAGTACTTACGTGTGGTTTTTCAATGCATAAAAACCGGAGGCCTTTACACATGCGCAACTCTCTAAAAATAAAGGAAATCCAAGTCGCACGCGCAGACTCCTGCGCGCACGCGTTCAGCCTCTTAACCCCTTGGGTAAGAGGAGAGGAAATGCCGGTTTTCCCCGCATGCGCTGTGCATGCTGAAAACCGGCAATTCCTCCGGGCACACGCATCAGTACCCCATCCGTACTCACGCGTTGGGAGAGGATTTACTGGGCCATTATATTTAATGAATTGGCCTCTACTGCCTTCTGTGGTAGAGAAGTCCACAGGTTCACCACTCACTGGGTGAAGAAATTCCTCCTCATTTCTGTCCTAAATGGCCTACCCCTTATCCCTAGACTGTGACCCCTGGTTCTGGACTCCCCGACCATCGGGAACATCCTTCCTGCATCTAGTCTGTCCAGTCCTGTCAGAATTTTATAAGTTTCAATGAGATCCCCTCTCATTCTTCTAAACTCCAGTGAGTACAAGCCCAATCGTCCCAATCTCTCCTCATACGTCATTCCTGCCATCCCAGGTATCAGCCTGGTGAATCTTCGCTGAACTCCTTCCATGGCAAGAACATCCTTCCTCAGATAAGGCGACCAAAACTGCATACAATACTCAAGATGTGGTCTCACCAAGGCTCTGTACAACTGCAGCAAGACATCCTTGTTCCTGTACTCAAACCCTCTTGCTACGAAGGCCAACATACCATTTGCCTTCTTAACCGCCTGCTGCACCTGCATGCTTACCTTCAGCGACTGGTGCACAAGAACACCCAGGTCTCGTTGCACTTCCCCTTCTCCCAATCTATTGCCATTCAGATAATAATCTGCCTTCCTGTTTTTGCCACCAAAGTGGATAACCTCACATTTATCCACGTTATATTGCATCTGCCATACTTTTGCCCAATCACCCAACCTGTCCAAATCATCCTGGAGTTTCTCGGCATCCTCCTCACAGCACACATGCCCACCCAGCTTTGTGTCATCTGCAAATTTGGAGATATTACATCGAGTTCCCTTGTCTAGATCATTAATATATATTGTGAATAGCTGGGGTCCAAGGACCGATCCCTGTGGTACCCCACTAGTCACTGCCTGCCACTCGGAAAAAGACCCGTTTATTCCAACTCTTTGCTTTCTGTCTGCCAACCAGTTCTCGATCCAAGTCAATACCTTGCCCCCAATCCCATGTGCCTTAACTTTACATGCTAATCTCTTATGCGGGACCTTATCAAAAGCCTTCTGAAAGTCCAAATACACCACATCCACTGGTTCTCCCTTATCTATTTTACCAGTTACATCCTCAAAAAATTCCAGTAGATTAGTCAAGCACGATTTACCTTTTGTAAATCCATGTTCTTCTCGCTGGGGCATTTCGTGGTTCACGGTCGGCGTGTAAGGAGGTGTCCACGGCGTCCTCGGATGTGGGACCTTACTGCTCCTCCTTACTGCCCCGACCACCGGGTCATCATCGCCCCAAATCATGGGAGGAAGACCCACGTCCACCATGCTCATTATTGGGTCTTGGTGTCATTTTACTTTTGTTGTGCTCTCCCCTGGGTTAAACTGCTTGCACTGGTTAATATGGAACCACTTTGTGTATTTTGGGAGTTTAACCACGTACACCACCCTTGTCCACTATGCTATACAGCCCCATGTATAGTGGCTCAAATGCCGCTAGCCGGGCATAGTTCCGTACCATTACCTGGTCTCCCACCTTCCACTCGTGGGTTTTCTGAGGCTCGAACAGCAGCTGATTTTTCCGGTGTTGGTTCCCCATGTTACTGGCTGCCTGCCAGTGAATCTGTTTTAATTTATCATACAGATTCTGTACAAACTTGTCCCGGTTCACTTCCCGGACTTGGGCTTCTGTCAGGACCAGTGCCAAAACATGGGTGGGGGTGCGCATGACCCTCCCAGTCATGAGCTCATGCGGGGAATACCTTGTGCTTCGGGAATGACCCTGTCACTTTCCTTGAAGTGATCCTGACCAACGGTTCCACCACAGACCCAATTCACGTATAAACCAGGGTCAAGCAAGGCTGTGTCGTTGCACCAACGCTCTTCTCGATCTTCCTTGCTGCAATGCTCCATCTCACCCTCAGTAAGCTCCCCACTGGAGTGGAGCTAATTTACAGAACAAACGGGAAACTGTTCAACCTCCGTCACCTCCAGTCCAGATCCAAGGTTGTCCCATCCTCTGTCGTCGAATTACAGTATGCAGACGATGCTTGCTTCTGTGCTCACTCGGAGGTCGAACTCCAAACCATCGTCAACACCTTCACCGAAGCGTATGAGAGCATGGGCCTTATACTAAACATCCGTAAGACAACCTGCCCCTGCCACACAGTACTGCCCCCCGATTATCAAAATCCACGACAAGGCCTTGGACAACGTGCACCAGGATAACGTGGACCACTTTCCATACCTCGGGAGCCTACTGTCAACAAGGGCAGACGTTGACGACAAAGTCCAACACCGCCTTCAGTGTGCCAGTGCAGCCTTCGGTCGCCTGAGGAAGAGAGTGTTTGAAGACCAGGACCTCAAACCCGGCACTAAGCTCATGGTCTACATAGCAGCAGTGATACCCGCCTTGCTGTATGCCTCAGAGACATGGACCATGTACAGCAGGCACCTCAAAGCACTGGAGAGGTACCACCAATGCTGCCTCCGCAAGATCCTGCAAATCCATTGGCAGGATAGGCGCACCAACGTCAGTGTTCTTGCTCAGGCCAACATCCCCAGCATCGAAGCTTTGACCACGCTCAATCAGCTCCAATAGATGGGTCACATTGTCCGCATGCCCGATACGAGACTCCCAAAACAAGCGCTCTACTCGGAGCTTCGGCACGGCAAGAGTCACCCAGGTGGGCAGAGGAAACGCTTCAAGGACACCCTCAAAGCCTCCTTGAAAAAGTGTAACATCCGCACTGACACCTGGGAATCCCTGGCCCAAGACCGCACAAAGTGGAGGAGAAGCATCTAGGAAGGCGCCAAACACCTTGAGTCTCTTCGCCGGGAGCAAGCAGAAGCCAAGCACAGGCAGCGCAAGGAGCGCACGTCAACCCAAGCACCCCACCCACCCGCCTCTTCAACCATTGTCTGCCCCACCTGTGACAGAGACTGTAGAGTCCCACATTGGACTCATCAGTCACCTGCGAACTCATTTTTAATGTGGAAGCAAGTCATCCTCGGTTCCGAGGGACTGCCTAAGAAGAGAAGAGTGAATCTGTTTTAATTTATCATACAGATTCTGAGCAAACTTGTCCCGGTTCACTTCCTGGACTTGGGCTTCCATTAGGACTGGTGCCAAAACATGGGTGGGGGTGCACATGACCCTCCCGGTCATGAGCTCATGCGGGGAATACCCTGTGCTTCTGGAGAGGCTGGCCCGGACCCCCATTAAAACTAACGGCAGAACCTCATCCCACTTTTTCGGGGACGACCCTGTCACTTTCCTTAGCCTTTCTTTAATCGTCCGGTTAAGGCGCTCCACAACCCCCGATGACTGTGGGTTGTGAGCCACATGCCACTTCCCCTCAATCCCTAAAAGCTTCAAGGTGGCCTGCATTACTTGCCCCGTGAAATGACTCCCTTGGTCGGACTCCACGACCTGTGGCAGTCCCCACCGGGAGAACACTTCCTTTACCAGAATCCTTGCCATCCCCAAAGCTGTGGCTGCTCGGCAATGGAAGGCTTCCACCCACTTGGAGAACACGTCCACCAGGACTAGTCAGTATTTGTTACCTGCTTGTGTGGTGGGTAGTGGTCTGATGTAATTAACCTGGAGGGACTGCCATGGTCCCTCTACTGTCCTTGTGTGTCCTATGGAGACTTTCCTATGCTGAGAATCGGGGTTGTTTGCTGTGCACACCAGGCAGTCCGCGCAAAAGTCGCGGACATCCTCCCTGACTTGCAGCCACCACCCTGCCTGTTCTACCCTCTGCCAGGTAGTTTCCGGCCCTGGGTGTCCCGCTCCTGGGCCCCCGTGGGCCAACTGGAGGAATCCCCTCTGGTACCGCTTGGGAACTATTCACTGATCCCCTTTAAATAGCATCCCCTCTTTAACGGTAATGTCCGCTGCTCCGAACGGACCCTCTACCTGTTCGCCCTTTTCCTCTTCCCCAGGATAGTCTTAAGGACAGGATCCTGGGCTTGGTCTTGTTTTAAGTCCGGGGCCAAAGTTACCCCCAGTGTTCCTCCCTTGTCCCAGATTGCTGCCACCGGGCCTACTTCATAGGGATCCCAGAACTCTCCTTCCCTGTTCCCCTGCTTGGCCAACTCATCGGCCCTTTGGTTACCTTCCCCTCTGGGCTCTGTCTTAGAGTGGGCCTTGACCTTATGCATATAATGATCTCCCCGGGTGCCCGTGACCTCCAAAATCCTCCCTAGCAGCGGTGCTGTTGCTAGGGGCTTCCCATCCGCAGATTTAAAGCTGCGCCGAGCCCAGACGGCCAGGTACTCGGTGCACGAATTACATATAAACATGGAATCCGAGCAGATGGTGTAGGGGGTGGGGAACTCGTCGGGGTGGGTGACCACATACACCACCGCCGCCAGTTTGGCGTGCTGAGCGCTCAGGGCGCTGGGGAGTTTAAGGGCCTTAGCTATCTTAGCCATGGGGGTCATAAATCCCGCATCCGGTGAAGCGCTCCCCCTTTGCTACCGAACTGGACCCGTCCACGTAAATGTCCTGGCCCGGAACCCGACATCCACATTGCATACCCCTTCTACTGCACACGTGTGGGCCATACCTGGGTAAATCAAATTCACTGCCAACTTGGGCTCGGTCAACCCCTGCACTCTCAGATTCATCTGCGAGAGCAATAAAGTCCAGCGAGCACTGCTCACTGTCCTGTCCTTTATTCTCCCGTCCAACAACATCTTAGTGGGGGTATGGTGGGTGAGTAGAACTATCAGGGATGATCCCGTAAAGTGCTGTGAGCGCTTTACGGCCCAATGCGTGGCCAGGAGATGTCTCTCGCAGTTGGAATATCCCCGTTCTACCTCGGTGAGAACCCTAGATAAGTAGACCATGGGCCGTAGTTTGCCGTGTTGCTCCTGGAGCAACACTGCGCTCAATCTATCCCCGCTGGCTGCTACCTCTAAAAAGAATTCCTCCCCACCGTTGATGGTCCCCCAGTGTGGGAGCTGCCTGCAAATCCTCCTTGAGACGTGTGAATGCTTCCTGGCAGTTCTGGTTCCACTCCCACCCGACTCCCTTGCGGAGGAGCCGAAGCAGAGGGGCTGCCGTGGCTGCGTAACCCTCAATAAAATCCCTGCAGTACCCTGGTGGTCCCAGGAAGGGTCTTACCCCTGTTACAACCTTGGGGACTGGTAACTCCTGTATTGCCTTTCTTTTCGCTTCATCTACGGCCCTTTCCCCTGCCCTTACTGTCAACCCGAAGAATTTGACTTCCTCACGGCCGATCTGGGCTTTCTTCGGGTTTACTTTAAACCCGGCCTCCTTCAGCAGCTTGGGCAGATCGGCCAGCAGTGGCCCATGCTCCTCCCCCTCGGCGGAGAACAAAAGCAAGTCGTCCACATACTGTACTAGCTGCTGAGGTCGGCTAAAACCCTTTAAGGCGCCCACCATACACTGGTGGAATATGGAAGGGCTGTTATGAAAACCCTGGGGAAGGCATGTCCAGGTGTTCTGTTGCCCTTTAAAAGTAAAGGCAAACTTGTATTGGTCTTCCCTTTTTAGAGGAATTGACCAAAACCCATTGGAGATATCCAGCACTGTAAAAGTGGTTGCGGTTGCTGGAATGTTCCCTATCAGATCGGCAACAGCCGCGTATGTGGGCGCGCAGGCTGGGATGTTTTTATTGAGCAACCGATAGTCCACGGTGGCTCTCCACGACTGGTTGGATTTCCTAACTGGCCAGAGTGGTGAGTTCACGTGGGTGGCTATCTGCCTCAACACCACCTATTCTACCAGGAATCCCAGTGCCATTTCCAAGTCGGCTTCAGCCTCTCTGGGTAAATTATACTGCTTTTGTGGCCGTGACATGGGGTCCCCATGTATTCGGACTTCTACCCCCGTCACCCGGCCACAGTCGTGCTTGTGCGTGGCGAACGATGCGAGATTGTCTCTCACGTTGGCCTGATGCTTGGCTGGTGTATTATTGACCAATTGCTCCAGGTCGTAACTCCCCTTAGGCTTCATCATGCACACGCTACCCCTTTCTTCCCTGTCCTTAGGGATTACTATAACTTCTCCCTCCTTATCGGAACTCACTGCTCCCCAAAGGCAGTGATTCCTCAAATCCACTATTATATGATGGGCTAACATAAAGTCGGCCCCTTGGACTCCTGACCCTGGCTGTTCCCACTTTATTAGGATGTACTCCCACGTGGTGTGGAGGGATCCTAAATCTGTGGCCAAAGGTTTGGACATTGCCCCCGCCTGCTCGTTCCCTGTGAACCCCACAAGACTGAATGGGATCCTACTAGACCAGGGTAAGTTGGTTGGTCCCTTGAATGGATCACCGTGCTCGAGGCCCCGGTGTCCACCAAGTACTTCCCGTGTACCGTCTCCACCCCCATCTTCACACAAGGTCTGCCCCACTCATCGTACGTGCGCGGACAAAGGTACTCAGGCTGGGCGCGTTCTAGTCAGGATGTTGGACATATGGGAGCGGTGGGGATCACACTGCTCGCGGCAGCGTCTACCCTCCGTTTCTCCTGCACAAAAACCGTCCGAAGGGCAGCCACCAGAACGTCAAACGGTTCCCCGGTCGCGCCCTTCGCTTCGACAGTCTGTGCCTTTTGCAACGGAGGATCCCCTCGGCCTTGCCCCTTTTTCTGGGTCCGGCACTCTTGCCTCCAGTGTCCCGTCTTCCCACACCCGAAACATGTCCTTGCCTTTTCTGCACTAACCCCTTCCTGACGCCATTCCTTCTTGCTACCCTCACTGGCCTTTATCTCATGTACCTTGCCTTTATCGGGAGAACGGACTACCCATGGCTCTCAGGATTTCTTCCTTTAAATCTGCCGTGGTTCTCTGCCCCAGCTTGGTGGCTGCGGACAGGGCCTGGTACAATTTTCCATCCAGGGAAAATAGTAATAGCCTGTGAGTTTCGCCCTCACTACACCCATTGATCCCCCCAATTTGCTCCACTTCCATGAAGTGAACGGAGGG
The DNA here is from genome assembly GCF_052327205.1 of Somniosus microcephalus. NCBI lineage: Eukaryota > Metazoa > Chordata > Chondrichthyes > Squaliformes > Somniosidae > Somniosus > Somniosus microcephalus. The sequence continues at coordinate 79,786,247 of NC_140992.1, forward strand.
CTCCCCTTCTTAATTTGGGCATGCTTGCTATCATAGCTTGCAGTTGTGGGGTGGTAGACGGGACCACGTAATCGCTCTGCAGCAGGCCCTGAGTACCATTTTGTGCGGGCGGACTGTACTTCTGCTGCCGCAGAGGACACGTCGGTCCTGGTGGCGTTTCCGATGCCGGTCGGGCTTCCCTATCCTAGACCCGATCCTCAGACCCCTGTCTTTCCTCTTTCCAGTGCACCTGAGCTTTCCCCGGGGTTGTTAAGCAAACCATCCCTCTGGCTTTGGACAGGGCTTGGGTCAGACTTTTTATCCTTTCCTTGCATGCCCGTGGTTTAAATCCTCGTACCCCCTGCTCCTGGCTACCCTGTAGGCTGCCTTTATGTCTCTAAGCTGCCCCTCTAGCCCATCAACTTTACCCGTTAAGCGGGTGTTCTCCTCCCTTACAGCCTGCTCGTTGAGCCTGGCCTCAGTAACCTGGCACTGCATATACGCCCCGGTGTTATGGGAGGTTTCCTCCTGTGCGCGTTTCTCCTGTCTTTCCTCGCGCAGCTCCTCCATTAATCTATTACCCACTATCCCCCTTGCATCTGACTTTTCTTCTGATTCCCTGAGCTCGGCCTGCAGCTTTCCAACCTGCTCCCTGAGCAGTTGGACCTGTTTCTGCAGGCACAGGAGCCAAATCGTTTTTTCCTTAGACTTTTTATGCTCCTTGCTCCATTCCGCAGCCCTATCCTGAGGACTGTCAGAACGCAACATCTCCAGCACCCACTGCTGAGACACATTGGGGCAGTAATTCTGGTCCCAACGCGTGAGTACGGACGGGGTACTCACGCGTGGGCCCGTTGGAAGTGCCGGATTTCAGCATGCACAGCGCATGCGCGGGAAACCGGCATTTCCTGTCCTCTGAACTAAGGGGTTCAGAGGACGAACGCGTGTGCACAGGAGTCTGCGCATGCGCGCTGAAATTCCTTTTTTTCCACAGGTTTGCGCGTGTGTAAGGGCCTCTCCTTTCGTAAGGACTTCATTCTTTAAGGTAAGTGGTCTATTACTTAAAATTATAACATTTTTTCCATAGCTTTATTGTTTTTAAGGACTTTACAGTAAGGTAAGTGTAGTTTTAGACCCGATTTAAAAAAAAATTATTTTTTTCAAAAATGTGATTAATTGTTTAAAATAGTTTTTTAAAGTTATTTATAGTTTATTTAATTATTGGGATTTTTAAAAATTTTTATTTAAAGTTGAACTAATCTTTTGGGCGCCCGTACTTTTCATGAGTTTGACAGTTCTTACTATCAAACTCATGAATGAAGTTTCCCCTCCCCTGATTGGCTGCACAGTGCTCACCTGATCCCAGCCGGCACATCGCACTAACTACGCCGCTGGATCAGGCAAGCACAGCGCGCCGACATCTGAACCGGGCCAGTGACAGGGATTCCAAGCAGGCCCAGGCTTCAGATGTCGGCGCGCCAGGTGAGTGCACATCGGGGGCTTGCACGCGCGGCAAGCCCCCGAACCTAATTTCTGGGCCATTAACTTTACCAAACACATAGGAGGAAATTCTGTCCCCCATCGCAGATGTCTTGCCCTCTAAACTTTCCATGATCCTGTTCACACAACCTATCGTCCTGCCAGCGGTTGCCAATTCTGTAGGTGGTTTGCCTTGGTGGTTTGAATCACCTCTCCTACTTAGTTCTATACGACAGGAATTACGGTGAACAGGATTGGAACAGAGACAAGCTTTTCGGACTCAACCGTACAGTGTTTAATAAGGTTAACACACACACCCGCCTCCAGTACGTAAAATGCCTGGTGGCATAAAACAAACAGTACAACAATACAACTTGGCCCATCGAACAGGCCCCTGTCTCGTATTAAGATGCCTAAAATCACACTGTGTTGCTATACAGAGTATAACATGGACTTGTCCCACAAACCCCGGAACACACACTATATAATACACACAGAACCTCCCCACTAAGCCTCTCTGGATAGATTGGGACACACAACACCCCCCTCACACAGTACCGGTGGTCTTAAGGATGCGTGGGCTTGGACAATGCTCACCCCGATTGTCCGTTTTCTTGCTCGCTGCTTCCCTCTGTAGAGCGTGTCTCCTGGTTCCATATCGCCGATGCAGTATCCAGTATCCAAGTCCCAGCTTCGAGGTTCATTTCTACAGTCGAAGGGCAAGGCGGGACTCTTGTCGGTCGTGGTGGTTTATTCTCTCTGTCTTGGTTCAGAGATGAGGGCACGCGAAGGCAAGAGCAAGCGAGAGAGAGCGAGAATGGCCAAAGCTGCCTTCCCTCATATCCTAAAAGTTCATTAAGGTCTGTGTCTTTTTAATCACCCTTCTTTGTCTGGTTTCCCGCCTTTCGGGACTATCCCATCTAGGTGCTGGTGTTAATGGCAGATGATGGGCCGCACTTCTCATCCGATCCTGGGTTAAGTGGTTTCCCATTAATTTACAATGGCCCTCCATCTTCTGCCTGTTACCCAGACCCATTGTTTCCTAGAGAACTCTGTCTGCTCAGACATTCTTCCGTAATCAATTTGTAGGCCTGGCTGGAATCTCCTGTCCATTACGAACACCTGGGCCCCTCCCATCTTCTCCAAACAGGCTGTTGGTCAATCAGCAGTAACAATCATACAAAATGTCCGATACAAAAAAATCCTTGGGGCCTGCGCTGATGCTTACAGCACCGCCCTCCGTCTCTCCACAGCGAAGACCAAGGCCTCCAATGCTTGGTCCGAAAATATGCGGGCTCTCTCCCTGGGACGTGGATCTGCAATCATGACACGTGGTTGAGTCGTCTGGCTCCTTGGGCTTGGCCTGCTCCTGCTTGCTGACACAGCTTCACAGCCAGCAATGCTGAGAATGAGGTTCTGCAGCCTGTGGCAATGATGACTTGTGATTAGACTGCACCTGATATTGGTTAGCGCTTTGCGTGTAACGCCACTGAACTAGGCCATTACCACTCCAATCCTTTCTTTGTGCAATGAGACTCAATTTTGCATGCAGCATGATTCATTAGCGCCTGGTGCTAAATCTCAAACTTTTCTAAAGTTACTGCCCATTGCTGGGCTATAATGAATTTCTCCCCCACTGAGTTTCCTGTGAACCAAATTCTGTATTCTTATTTGTGTAGTAAATGTGTAAGTTGAGTCCTGGTTTAACAATTGTGATATATTTCAGCACAGTGGCATAGTGGTTAGCACTGTTGCCTCACAGCGCCAGGGACCTGGGTTCGAATCTGGCCTCGGGCGACTGTCTGCGTGGAGTTTGCACATTCTCCCCGTGTTTGCGTGGGTTTCCTCCGGGTGCTCCGGTTTCCTCCCACAGTCCAAAGATGTGCGGGTTAGGTTGATTGGCTATGATAAATTGACCATTAGTGTTAGGGGGATTAAATACACGGGGATAGGGTGGGATATGTGTTGGTGATGGGGATCGGGTGGGATATGTGTCGGTGCAGGCTCGATGGGCCGAAATGGCCTCTATCTGCACTGTGGGGTTTCTGTGATTCTGTGATTTCTCACTGGGTAATCCTTGGGATGCTCACCATATTCTCTCATCACTTTCAAAGACCAGACCAATGCATATAGGCGAAGACTGCTCGGTCAAATATATGAACAGTTGATAAAATACATAGCAGCACAAGACACAGCAAGATAATAAAGTTCAATAATCAGACTTGCACAATATATAAACTGTTTTAAACTAAGAATAGAATTTTGAAATCCCTTATTGTTCCTTTCAGCAACTCCTGAATAACTGTCTCTGGCAAGTTATGTTGGAGACGCTTTCTCGTGGACCTATTAAAAATAGGGACACAATGCAGTAGAGAACTGAAGACTGTCGGTTTTAAAAGTATCTTTTCCTTTGATGAAAAAGGAGCCTATTTGAAAACTGCCTTTAAAGAAAACATTTGGAACAGTAGACCACGGTCCAAGAAACCAATATCCTCTCAGCGGTTAATGCAAATTCCCAGCATAATAGTTCAGTATTCTTGAGAGAATAGAGGTGTCTTTGAATAACATGGATTGTGATATTAAATACACTCTCATCATCAGGGAGAAATTTCAGTATTACATAGAGTATACAGCACAGAAACAGGCCACACGAGCCTCCTCTTATCCCTCTTCATCTAATTCTATCAGCATATACTTCTATTCCTTTCTCCCTCATGTGCTTATCTAGCTTCTCCTTAAATGCATCTGTGCTATTTGCCTCAACTACTCTCTGTGGTAGCGAGTTCCACATTCTTACCACTTTTTGGGTAAAGAAGTTTCTTCTGAATTCCCTATTGGATTTATTCATAACTATCTGGGAGGATTCAGGAAAGAGTAAATTTAAAAGCAGCAAGGGAAATGTCAAGGCTCTAGAGCAGAGTAGAATTTTGGGTAAAAATAAGCAGAGTGGGTCAGGAAGGGACAGAGAGAGTAACAAAGGAAATAGCGCATCAGTGAATAAGGTGACATCAGGGAAAAATAGAAAAAAGTCAAAGCTAAAGACACTGGCCTAGAAATTCAGTGCCCTTAGCGCCGATTTTGCGGTGCTAGAGGGCCTAGCGCTGCAATTGGCGCCGGTTCCTAAATTGCCTGGGGCCCTTCCGCGGCGGTAGACCGGTAGCGCTGCGCCGGCACTGATGACGTCATCGGTGTGCGCAGCGTCCCGGTTGCCGTGGTAACCCGGCCCCAAGCCGAAATTCAGTTGCGCCCGCCTCGCCCGTGGCAGGCGTAACTAAGACTCTGGCAACAGAGTCTTCCCCCAGTGTGCGCCAGCGCATAAAGGTGGAGCGGCGGCCGGCCGCGTTCCCGGCGGCCGCCTGCCCGCACCTCCCTTCCCGGACTCCTGCATTCCCCCCCCGCGGCCCTGATCAGTGTCTCATGCGAGCCCGGCACTTCCCCGAGGTGCCGGGCTCAGATGTCGGGTCAATCCGCCGGACAGTTGTCGGCTGCAGGCAGCTCCTCCTTAACAGGAGGAGGAGGCCTGCAGTTCCCCCGCCTGCCGCATCGCATCGGGTGCCGCAGCGGGGGATTAGCGCCGGGAAACCCAAGTTCACGCCCGTTTTGAGGCGCTAAAGGAGGGTTTTAGCGCCCGCCGCCGTCTGGGCCCGGCGCACCCGAATTTTCGTCGGGCGCTGCCGCATTACCGCTGGCGCAAACTTTCTGGCGCTACAGCCCTGGCAAGACCAGAACCCAATTTCTAGGCCACTATATCTGAATGCGTGAAGTATTCACAACAAAATAGATGAATTAATAGTGCAGATAGAAATTAATAGGTTTGATCTAACAGCCATTGCGGAGACGTGGTTGCAAAGTGGCCAAGGTTGGGAACTAAATATTTCAGGATACTTAACTTTTAGAAGAGATAGGCAAAATGGAAAAGGAGGAGGGGTAGCCCTGATAATAAAGGATGGGATAAAGACAGTAGAGAGAAAGGATCTTAGCTTCAAAAATCAAGAAGTAGAATCAGTTTGGGTGGAGCTAAGAAACAGCAAGGGGCAGAAAACATTGGTGGGAGTTGTTTATAGGCCCCCAAACGGTAATTGTAATGTAGGGCAGAGTATAAATCAGGAAATTAGAGGCGCATGTAACAAGGGTAATACAGTAATCATGGGGGACTTTAATCTACATATAGACTGGGCAAACCAAATTTGCAGTATTAGTGTGGAGGACTAATTCATGGAATGTATACAAGATAGTTTTCTAGATCAGTATGTTGAGGAACCAACTAGGGAACAGGCTATTTTAGATCTAGTATTGTGCAATGAGAAAGGGTTAATTAATAACCTTGCAGTAAAGGGACCTTTAGGGAAGAGTGACCATAATATGATAGAATTTTATATTGAGTTTGAAAGTGATTTAGTTAAATCTGAAACTAGGGTCTTAAATCTGAACAAAGCAAACTACATAGGTATGAGGGGCGAGTTGGCTAAGGCAGATTGGGAAACTACATTAAACGGTATGACGGTAGACAAGCAATGGCTAGCATTTAAAGAATTAATACATAATTTGCAACAAAAATACATTTATTTAAGGCACAAAAACCCCCACAGGAAAAGTGGTCCAACCGTGGCTAACAAGAGAAGTTAAAGATAGTATTAGATCACAGGAAGAGGCCTATAATGTTGCCAAAAAGAGTAGTAAGCCTGAGGATTGGGAGGATTTTAGAATTCAGCAAAGGAGGACCAAGAAATTGATTAAAAAAAGGGAAAATAGAATATGAAAGTAAACTAGCGAGAGACATAAAAACAGACTGTAAAAGCTTCTATAGGTATGTAAAAAGGAAAAGGTTAGTAAAAGTAAGCGTGAGTCCCTTACAGGCTGAGACAGGAGAAATTATAATGGGAATGAGGAAATGGCAGAGAAATTAAACAAATATCTTGTGTCTGTCTTCATGGAAGAAGACGCAAAAAACTTCCCGGAAACAGTGGAGAACCAAGGGTCTTGCGAGATTGAGGAACTGAAAGAAATTAGTATTAGTAAAAAAAAATAGTACTGGAGAAATTAATGGGACTGAAAGACAATAATACCCGAGACCTGATGGCCTACATACTAGAGTTTTAAAAGAGGTGGCTATAGAGATAGTGGATGCATTGGTTGTCCTCTTCCATAAATTCCATAGATTCTAGAACGGTTCCCGCGGACTGAAAGGTAGCAAATGTAACCCCACTATTTGGAGGGAGAGAGAAAACAGGGAACTACAGACCAGTTAGCCTGACATCAGTAGTAGGGAAAGTGCTAGAATCTATTATTAAGGAGGTGGTAACAGGGCACTTAGAACATAATACAGTAATAGGATTGGGCAGAGTCAACACGGATTTATGAAAGGGAAATCGTGTTTGACAAATCTGTTACAGTTTTTTGAGATTGTAACTATCAGAATAGATAAGGGGGAACCAGTGGATGTGGTGTATTTGGATTTTCAGAAGGCATTCGATAAGGTGCAACGCAAGAGGTTATTAAAAAAAATTAGGGCTCATGGGATTGGGGGTAATATATTAGCATGGATTGAGGATTGGTTAACGGACAGAAAACAGAGAGTAGAAATAAACGGGTAATTTTCGGATTGGCAGGCTGTAACTAGTGGGGTACCGCAAGGATCAGTGCTTGGGCCTCAGCTATTCACAATCTAGATCAATGATTTGGATGAGGGGACCAAATGTAAAGAATCCACGTTTGATGATACAAAGCTGGGTGGGAATGTAAGTTGTGAGGAGGATGCAAGGAGGCTTCAAGGGGATATAAACAGGCTAAGTGAGTGGGCAAGAACATGGCAAATGGAATATAATGTGGAGAAATGTGAAGTTATCCACTTTGGTAGGAAAAATAGAAAAGCAAAGTATTTTTCAAATGGTGAGAGATTGGGAAATGTTGGTGTTCAGAGGGACCTGGGTGTCCTTGTATATGAATCACTGAAAGTTATCATGTAGGTACAGCAAGCAATTAGGAAAGCAAATGGTATGTTGGCCTTTATTACAAGAGGAGTTGAGTACAAATTATATCGGGCCCTGGTGAGACTTCACCTGGAGTATTGTATACAGTTTTGGTCTCCTTACCTAAGGAAGGAGACACTTGCCATAGAGAGAGTGCAACAAAGGTTCGTCAGACTGATTCCTGGGATGGGGGATTGTCCTATGAGGAGAGATTGCATAGACTAGGCCTATATTCTCTAGTGTTTAGAAGAATGAGAGGTGATCTCATCGAAACATACAACATTTTTACAGGACTTGACAGGGTAGATGCACGGAGGATGTTTCCCCTGGCTGGGGAGTCTTGAACCAGGGATCACAAGTCTCAGAATAAATGGTCAGCCATTTAGGGCTGAGATGAGGCAAAATTTCTTCACCGAGGGTGGTGAATCTTTGGAATTCTCTACCCCAGAGTGCTGTGCAGGCTCAGTCGTTGAATATATTTAAGACAGAGATCAATAGATTTTGGGATATTAAGGGAATCAAGGGATATGGGGATAGTGCAGGTAAGTGGAGTTGAGGTAGAAAATCAGCCATGATCTTATTGAATGGCGGAGCAGGCTCGAGGGGCCGAATGGCCTACTCCTGCTCCTACTTCTTATGTTCTTATCTTATATTTATGATCTCTAGTTTTGGACACTCCCACAAGTGGAAACATTTCCTCTACGTCTACCCTATCAAACCCTTTCATTATCAAGACACCCCTCGGCCTTTTCTTTTTTAGAGCAAAGAGCCCCAGCCTGTTCAGCCTTTCCTGATAATTATATCCTTTCAGTTCTGGTATTATCCTTGTGAATCTTTTTTTTTTGCACCTTCTCCAATGCCTATATCCTTTTTTATAATATGGAGACCAGACCTGTGCACAGTACTCCCAAGTGTGGTCTAACCAAGGTTCTATACAAGTTTAAAATAACTTCTCTGCTTTTCAATTCTATCCCTCTAGAAATGAACCCCATTGCTTGGTTTGCCTTTTTTGGCCTTATTAAGCTATGTCGCTACTTTTAGTGATCTGTGTATCTGTACCCCTTGATCCCTTTGCTCCTCTACCCCATTTAGACCCTTATCAGCCAAGCAGGGTGTGGCCTCTTTATTCTTCCTATCAAAATGCACCTCCTCACACTTATCTATATTGAAATTAATTTGCCAATTACACGCCAATTCTGCAAGTTTATTAATGTCTTCCTGTATTTTGTCATATTCTTCCTTTGTATAACTGCACCTCCCAATTTGGTGTCCGCAAATTTTGAAATTGTAGTTCCAATTCCAAAATCCAAATCATTAATGTAAATTGTGAACAACAGTGATCCCAGCACCCGATCCCTGTGGAACACCACTTCCCACCTTTTGCCAGTCTGAGTAGCTACCCTTAACTTCTACTCTTTGTTTTCTGTTTTGTAGCCAGCTTGCTATCCATTCTGCTACCTGTCTCCTGACTCCACATGCTCTGACCTTAATCATGAGTCTACTATGATACCTTATCAAAGGCCTTTTGAAAATCCAAATATATTACATCTACTGCATTACCCTTGATTATTCTTTTAATTACTTCTACAAAGAGTTCAATAAGATTGGTCAAGCATGATTTTCCCTTTTCAAATCTGTGTTGACTATTCTTTATTATATTTTCGGTATCTAGGTGTTTTTTTATTACATCTTTGAGTAAAGATTCTATTATCTTTTCTATCACCTGCCACCAGTTAAGCTAACTGGTCTATAGTTCCCTGGACTTGTCCTATCTCCTTCTTTAAATATAGGAATAACATTAGCTGCCCGCCAGTCCTCGGGCACTATTCCCTTTGCCAATCAATTTTTATATATATGTAATAGTGACTCTGCTATGTCTTCCCTAACTTCTTTCTTCCTCTGCTTCCCTTTCAATATTTGGTGGTCTGTAGAATACCCCTATTAACGTGATTATCCTTATCCTTATCCTTTGTCTCAATCCATATGGATTCTGTTTCAATCTTAATGTTAGTTATGTTCCTTTTTCTACTGCAGTTATCTCTAATTAGTACATCTACCCCCCCTTCTTTCCTCCCTATCCTTTCTAAATACATTATTATCCTACAATATTTAACTTGCAGTCCTATTCTTTATTAAGCCATGCTTCAGCTATCCCTACTACACCTGGCTCCCTGCTATGAATTATTGCTTCCAATTTCCCCATTTTGGTTTGGATGTTGTGCATTTTGCTGTATAGGCAATTTAATTTGTTTTTATTAATTGTTCTGCTCATTTTTAAGTCATTTTATACTTAATATAACTGTATCTGTTCTCTGACCGTTTAGGTTACCCTTATTCTTTCCCTTGATTTGACCTTTACTCTCATCTCCTATTTCTCTCATCTTCAGGCTTACGTTATTTTCACCAGATTCCCATCTTACTAGTTTAAAGTCCTATCCACAGCCCTATTTATCCTTTCTGTTGGACACTGGTCCCATTCTGGTTCAGGTGGCGCCCGTCCCAGTGGTATAGCTCCTTCCCGTCCCAGTACTAGTGCCAGTGGTTAGCACTGTTGCCTCACAGCGCCAGGGACCCGGGTTCGAATCCGGCCTCGGGTGACTGTGTGGAGTTTGTACATTCTCCCCGTGTTTGCGTGGGTTTCCTCCTGGTGCTCCGGTTTCCTCCCACAGTCCAAAGATGTGCGGGTTAGGTTGATTGGCTATGATAAATTGACCCTTAGTGTTAGGGGGATTAAATACGTGGGGTTACGGGGATAGGGTGGGATATGTGTTGGTGTAGGGGTTACGGGGATCGGGTGGGATATGTGTCGGTGCAGGCTTGATGGGCCGAAATGGCCTCTATCTGCACTGTGGGGTTTCTGTGATTTCTGTGATTTCTGTGAAATTGAATCCCTCCTTTCCACACCAGTCTTTCAGCCATGCATTCACCCTCGTGATCTGTCTATCCCTATGCTAATTAACATGTGGCTCAGGTAGTAATCTCGAGATTACAAACTTTGTTTTTTCCCTTCTTTTGTGTGCATGATTCATTAATGCTGAGGTGTGCCAGTAGCAGCCCTTTATACCTTTCCTGAGTGATACTCCCCTCCCTTCTCCATTTCTAGCCTAGTCCCACTGAAGCCAATTGTAACACCCACCACCGTCCTGTCTGAGTTCAACAGGCTCAACACAGCAAAAATTCAGCTTGGGAATTTCCTGATCTGTATGTTTTAATACCAGTGTATTTGGCACCTGTATGATCAGGGAGTTCATAGAGACTTGTTTTAACCTCAATATTAAAGGAGTGTGGTGTTGATTTCAGTATTTGGAAAACACACAGTGATGATGTAACCTGCTTTAAAACATGTCCGTGCATTACTAGTGTGTGATATCTCTGATAAAAATGATATGTGGCTTGTGCAGGATCTTACAATGATGATATTAGTGCTTTTGCTAAATTAAAGCAGGGCTGTAGTGTATATGCTCGGAGCATTCAGTATGAGGTAGGAAAATAAATACAGAAAAACTGCTTCTCCATTCCTTACTAATTAGCTGAGCTGTGGTGAGACTGATAAAATAACAATTACTACAGTGTGCATTTATAAAGTAATCCTCACATGAAGGAAATGCAGAGTAATTTTCACTTTTGGTGGGGACGAAAAATTGGCACTAGTGGATCTGTTATACACCCTGCCCGATTTCCTTTCCATTGTAAAGGATGTATAACAAGTGGCCAATCTGCTACTGACAGTTTCCTGCCCTGCCAAAAATGAAAATTACCACCAGTCTCAAAGTGCTTGAAATGGTGTGAATTTTATTGGCGAAGATCAGACAGGAGGGTTTTCAAGAAGCTTTTGGAGGCCAAGAGAGAGGTAGCAGACTGAAGTGGTTTTGGAAGAGAACTCCCAAGGGCAGAAGGTGCAGTGACTGAAAGATTGGTCTCTGATGGTGTTGTGGAAGAAGGGCAGAAGAAGATCACTGGAGTGATTCTATGGAGAGATTTGAAGACTGGAAGGTAGCAAATGTAACCCCACCATTCAGGAAAGGAGGGAGAGAGAAAACAGGGAACTATAGGCCAGTTAGCCTGACAATGTGGAATGACATCAGTAGGGAAAATGCTAGAATCTATTATTAGCGATGTGGTAACAGGGCACTTAAAAAATCACTATGATTGGGTAGAGTCAACATGGTTTTATGAAAGGAAATTTGATTTAGACAAATCTATGGAGTTTTTTGAGGGTGTAACTAGCAAGGTAGATAAGGGGGAACCAGTGGATGTAGTATATTTGGATTTTAGGAAGGAATTTGATAAGGTGCCACACAAAAGGTTGTTACACAAGATTAAGACTCATGGAATTGGGGTAATATATTGGCATGGATTGAGGATTGGTTAATGGACAAAAAACAGAGAGTGGGAAAAAACGAGTCATTTTCGGGTGGCAGCGTATAACTACTGGAGTGCTACAATGATTAGTGCTTGGGCCTCAGCTATTTACAATCTATATCAATGATTTAGATGAAGAGACTGAGTGTAATATATCCAAGTTTGCGGACAATACAAATCTAGGTGTGAAAGTAAGCTGTGAGGAGGACGCAAAGAGGCTGCAAGGGGATACAGACCAGAGATTGGGCAAAAATGTGGCAGATGGAGTATAATATGGAGAAGTGTGAAATCATCCACTTTGGTAGTAAGAATGGAAAGCAGAATAGGTTTTAAAAGGTGAGAGACTAGTAAATGGTGGTATTCAAAGGAATTTGGGGTGTCCTTTTACACGAATCACTGAAAGGTAACATGCAGGTACAGCAAGCAATTAGGAAAGCAAATGGTATGTTAGCCTTTATTGCAAGGGGGTTGGATTATAAGAGTAAGGAAGTCTTGCTGCAATTTTCTAGGGCTTTGGTGAGACCATACCTGGAGTACCGTGTACAGTTTTGGTCTCTTTACCTAAGGGAGGATCTACTTGCCTTGGAGGGTTTGCAATGAAGGTTCATTAGATTGATCCCTGGGATGAGAGGGCTGTCCTATGAGGAGAGACTGAGTAGAATAGGCCTATATTCTCTGGAGTTTGGAAGAATGACAGGTGATCTCATTGAAATGTATAAAATTCTTAGAGGGTTTGACAGGGTAGATCCTGAGAGGCTGCTTCCCCTGGCTAGAGAGTCTAGAACTCAGGGTCATAGTCTCAGGATAAGAGGTCAGCCATTTAGGACTGAGATGAGAAATTTCTTCACTCAGAGGGTTGTGAATCTTTGGAATTCTCTACCTCAGAGGGCTGTGAATGCTCAGTTGTTGAGTATATTCAAGACAGATATCGATAGATTCTTGGGCACTAAGGGAATCAAGGGATATGGGGATAGGGCGGGAAAGTGGAGCTGATGCATAAGTTCAGCCATGATCTTATTGAATGGCGGAGCAGGCTCGAGGGGCCATGTGGCCTACTCCTGCTCCTATTTCTTACGTTCTTCTAAGTACATTATTTTGAAGTCAATTCGCTAGGCCACAGAAAGTTAATCGGGCTTGGCAAGCACAAGAGTGATGGGTGTTTGGAAATTTGTGCAGGCGAGGATCTGGGCAGAAGATTCTGGATTAGCTGAAGTATGTGACGGGTGGAGGCAGGCAAAGAGATCACTTTTCAGAAGTAAATCCTGAAGGTGATAGTGGCATGGATAAGGGTTTCAGCAGTGATGAGGAATTAAGCAAGCAATTTTTGAAAAGTAAAAAAAGTGACTTTGTGATTTAAAAAAAAATAACCTCAAGCAGAATGTCAAATTAGTGCACTTAGTCTAAGTGGGTAACCAGGGAGGTTTATGTAGTTAAGGCAGAAGTATGTTGCAGCACTTCATCTCTCTTAGGTTCTTGCAATTCACTCCACCTTTGCATTACAAAGCATCATCTAATCTGTGCACAATGTGTGCTGGCCCTGGGCACCTGCCATGCTATTTGCATTCTTAGAGTTGGAATTAACTGGTTTCTGATGTTTGTTTTTTTGTTGCTGTTCTTTTTACTTGTCAAATTGTTGTTGCTTATGCATGTTTTCAGTACCTGGCACACCAACTTGGTGATATCTAAGGCAATCTGCTTTGGCCATCTCTGCTTGACAGATTAATGCCATCTACTGGGGCTTGACCTGCAGTAAAGTTAGGAGAATTTCCTCAAAGTGAGTTACAACACTGTTGCACATTTTTTTAAAGTGTTGTGTCCAGAAGTGTCCTGGGTCTGCTTATTTGCATATGCATTGGAATAGGCATTGGCATAAAATTTGTCTAGTGTAGCTGAACCGGATGGAAACTCACATGCAGCCTTTTAAAAATACTTCAGCCTGCACACTTTAGCAGCTGACTGGAGGACAACCGCTTTGCTCTCACAGAACTTCACTGCATGTTTATCATACTTTTCAAGAAGTATGACATTAGCACCAAGAAGGCAGTAGGGCATGGCACCAAGCCAGCGAAGAAGAACACAGAACTCCACTGAAGAGTGCAGAACTTCACTCTGTTAGACTTCCAAGCTCTCCAGGAGAGGATTGAAGGCAGGAATTACACACTCCCGGGTCTGGGTGCCACCAAGCCACCCAGAAATATCACTCTTGCTGCCTGGAGGGAGGTTGCACTGGCACTGACTGCTAACTCCCTCACACCCAGGACTGCAGAACAGTGCTACCAATAGTTCCACATCCTCAGTGGGACAGGCAAGGTAACGCACTGCACACCTTTCTCCCTTGGGCAACAGCACACTCTTCACCTTCTTAAAGCAACACCTGCACAACTAATCCTTCACAATGCTCTCTGGTTAAGGGGGTTTCTAACCTGGGATTTTGCAATGTGGCTACCCAGCTCCCCAATACTCCAGGTGTGTGAGACCACACCTGGAGTACTGCGTACAGTTTTGGTCTCCTTATTTAAGGAGGGATATACTTGCATTGGAGGCAGTTCAGAGAAGGTTCACGAGGCTGATTCCTGAGATAGAAGGGTTGCCTTATGAAGAAAGGCTGAGCAGGTTGGGCCTATACTCATTGGAGTTTAGAAGAATGAGAGGTGATCTTATTGAAACATGTAAGATACTGAGGGGGCTTGACAGGACAGATGCAGAGAAGATGTTTCCCTTCGTGGGGGAATCTTGAACTAGGGGGCTTAGTTTCAGAATAAGGGGTTGCCCATTTAAAACTGAGATGAGGAGGAATTTCTTCTCTCAGAGGGTCATAAATCTGTGGAATTCTCTGCCCCCAGAGAGCTGTGGAGGCTGGGCCATTGAATATATTTAAGGTGGAGATAGACAGATTTTTGAACAATAAGGGAGTGATGGGTTATGGGGAGCGGGCAGGGAAATGGAGCTGAGCCCAAGATCAGATCAGCCATGATCTCATTAAATGGCGGAGCAGGCTCGAGGGGCCAAGTGGCCTACTCCTGCTCCTATTTATTATGTTCTTATGTTCTCACATGCACAACCCTAAAACCCCTTCCTCCTCTTTGACTGCTTCATACCCCTACATCTCTTATTCAGTTGCTCCCATGCCACTTGGCATACATCCTCAAATGCTAGCTTTACCCTCTTCTTGTAGGACAAACTGGCACACAATGCCGGCTGAAGGCAGGGCACTGCTGGGGATTACTCAAAATTAGACACATAACCCCATTGAGGAGAAGATCATGATCTTCATAGGGAGGCATGTGGCTCGTGCCGTGGAAGATGGGAAGTTTGGCGACATCTCGCTAGTGCCAGGTTACCAACTGAGCTCCTACATTGTTGCCCTGGCATCCCTGTGAAGCACCACGTAGCCACAATCTTCCCCCTCTGTCTTAATTGGCTGTAAAGCACTTTGGGACGTCCGGTGTTCATGAAAGGCATGATATAAATGCAAGTCTTTTTAATCCCAAGGAGGTGATGCTCACTAATTCTTAGCTTCAAACCTTCTCTCCTGTGGATCCACCATGGTAATGGGTGGCACAGAAGGGGGAAGATGATGGTGAAGATGATTGAGGAACAAACTACCCAGGAGTCACAGCTGCATGATACTGCCATTTCTCAGGACAGCAGTATATGCCAGGCCTCTGGCCATACTTCTCGGTGCAACACCTAACTGCCCAGGAGCAAGCTGATGTGAGATGAGGGTTATCTCCATCCCAGAGTCTTCTGTACAGCATGAGGAACCAACCTCAGGTGGCACATGGAAGGAGCACTATATAGGTGATAGAAAAGTCACATGTAGGCACCCGGGGCAGCATTGTGATATGAAAGAGTAGGGTGATGGTGCGCACTTGCAATTATTGTATTAAAAAAGACTGTGCGCTGACATGACGCTTTGTTAGAGATTAGAGACCTATAGGAAAAGATGTAGTTATTTGGTACTAACTTAGTCAGGTTACCACCTGTATTAGCATAGTAATGTAGGGGCAAGAGGGACTGTCATAGAAACATAGAAGATAGGAGCAGGAGTAGGCCATTCGGCCCCTCGAGCCTGCTCCGCCATTCAATGAGATCATGACTGATCATCCAAATTCAGTACCCTGTCCCTGCCTTCTCCCCATATCCCTTGATCCCTTTAGCCTTAAGAAATATATCCAACTCCTTCTTGAATATATTTAATGAACTGGCCTGCACTGCCCTCTGTGACAGAGAATTCCACAGGTTCACCACTCTCTGGGTGAAGAAATTCCTCCTCATCTCAGTCCTAAATGGCTTACCCCTTATCCTTAGATTATGACCCCTGGTTCTGGACTCCCCGGCCATCGGGAACATCCTTCCTGCATCTAGTCTGTCCAGGCCTGACAGAATTTTATAGGTTTTGATGAGATCCCCTCTCAATCTTCTAAACTCCAGTGAGTATAAGCCCAATCGACACAGTCTCTCCTCATACGTCATTCCTGCCATCCCAGGTATCAGCTTGGTGAATCTTCGCTGCACTCCTTCCATGGCAAGAACATCCTTCCTCAGATAAGGTGATCAAAACTGCACACAATACTCAAGGTGCGGTCTCACCAAGGCCCTGTACAACTGCAGCAAGACATCCTTGTTCCTGTACTCGAACCCTCTCACTACGAAGGCCAGCATACCATTTGCCTTCTTAACCGCCTGCTGCACCTGCATGCTTACCTTCAGCGACTGGTGCACAAGAACACCCAGGTCTCTTTGCACTTCCCCTTTTCCCAATCTATTGCCATTCAAATAATAATCTGCCTTCCTGTTTTTGCCACCAAAGTGGATAACCTCACATTTATCCACATTATAGTGCATTTGCCATGTTTCTGCCCAATCACCCAACCTGTCCAAATCATACTGGAGTTTCACGACATCCTCCTCACAGCACACCCTCCCACCCAGCTTTGTGTTGTCTGCAAATTTGGAGATATTACATCCAATTCCCTTGTCCAGATCATTAATATATATCGTGAACAGCTGGGGTCCTAGGACCGATCCCTGCGGTACCCCACTAGTCACTGCCTGCCACTCGGAAAATGACCCGTTTATTCCAACTCTTTGCTTTCTATCTGCCAACCAGTTCTCTATCCAAGTCAATACCTTGCCCCCAATCCCATGTGCCTTAATTTTGCACGCTAATCTCTTATGCGGGACCTTATCGAAAGCCTTCATGTTCTAGGATGGGTACTGAATTGATTGATCCATTATTTGAAGGTGGGGGAAGAAGGGAAGTTACAGGTGTCAAAGGCAGACTTTAAATAAAAAAGACTTCAGTGATGAGATGTGTTCTGATGCCGCTTGCAGCAGCCACTGAGGAGGTTATCCTAAAGCTCTCCTCCATGTACTGCCTCCGAACCTGCTGTGGTCACATCCCCAGCTATGCCTAAGTTGTGCAGGGCACGGCGGGCTACAACTATGCAGGACACACAAGCTGTGGCATACTGCACTGCCTCTCCTGGCCTGTCTAGGCAGTGAACTCCTCCTTTAAGACATCAATGGCTCACTGGATGAATACTGTTGCAGGGATGAATGCATTGTGAAGCCTTCCAGCCTCTCTCACATTGTCGTGTAGGATCCATTACATGTTACTACTCACAATCTATTAATTCAGGGAGTGGAAGCCCTTCCTAAGGTAGTTGAAGGTGTGGGGCATCCGGATGAAGCTGACAAAGCAATGTGGGTGCCATCTATTGCACCCTGGACCTTGGGGAAGCTAGCAACCCCATGAAACTGGGTAGCCCTATCTTGCACTGCCTTGCTGTCATGTGATGACATACCATGTCTCTAGCTCATTCCTGGGCTCTCCTGTAAAGTCTATCACTAACTTGATAACTGCATACACATACTTCCCCATAGTTGGCTGAAATGATCTTGTCATAAAAGTTGCGTGCGCCCATCACCTTCATAGCCACAGAGAGAATAGTGAGCACAGATAACCATGGCTGCAGGTCCTCATGCACTAGGTGCCAGTGCTACCCTATTCCCTCTTTGATGAGGCACTCGGAGTGGAGCTATAGTAGGGGGTGATGCACAGCCAAATATAGAGGAAAAAACAAGTCAGCCTGGAAGGCAGAGCAAATATGTAACGGCACAAGGGAGTATGGCAAGGCTGGATGGCATTTATTTTAATGCAAGGAGTCTTGCGAGTAAGGCAGATGAATTGAAGATGTTGATGAACACATGGGAGTATGATATTGTTGCTATCACAGAGACATGGTTCAGGGAGGGGCAGGACTGGCAGCTCAATATTCCGGGGTATAGAATCTTCAGGCGAGACAGAGGGGGGTGTAAAAGAGGAGGGGGTGTCGCAATATTAATCAAGGAGTCAATTACTGCTGTAAGGAGGGATGATATCTTAGCAGGTTCCTCTAATGAGGCCATATGGGTAGAACTTAAAAACAAAAAGGGGGCAAGCACTTTGCTGGGAGTGTACTATAGGCCCCCAAATAGTCAGGGGGAGATAGAGGAACAGATATGTAGGCAAATCTCAGAGAAGTGTAGAAATAATAGGGTAATAATAGTAGGGGATTTCAACTTCCCCAATATTAACTGGGATAGTCAGAGTGTGAAAGGCTTAGAAGATGCGGAATTCTTAAAGTGCATCTAGGAGAGCTTTTTGAGCCAGCATGTAGAAAGTCCTACAAGAGAGGGGGCGGTACTGGACCTAATTCTAGGGAATGTAGCCGGGCAAGTGGTAGAAGTGTCAATAGGAGAGCATTTTGGTGACAGTGACCATAATTCGGTGAGATTTAAGGTAGTCATGGAAAAGGACAAAGATGGACCGGAAATAAAGGTTCTAAATTGGGGGAAGGCCGATTTTAATATGATAAGGCAGGATCTGGCCAAAGTGGACTGGGATCAGCTACTTGTAGGAAAATCCACATCAGAGCAGTGGGAGTCTTTCAGAAAGGAAATAGAGAGAGTACAACGCCAACATGTTCCCATAAAGGTCAAGGGTGGGACCAACAAGCCTGGATGTCAAGGGATATACAAGAATGGATTAGGAAAAAAAGGGAGGCTTTTGGCAGATACAAAGGACTAAAAACAGTGGAAGCCCTAGAGGAGTATAGAAAGTGCAGGGGGGTACTTAAAAAAGAAATTAGGAGAGCCATGAGGGGGCATGAAAAAACACTGGTGGGTAAAATAAAGGAAAATCCCAAGGTGTTTTATAAGTATATTAAGGGCAAAAGGATAACCAGGGAAAGAGTAGGGCCCATTAGGGACCAAAGTGGCAATCTGTGTGTAGAGCCGGAAGATGTAGGTGAGGTTTTAAATGAATATTTTGCATCCGTGTTCACTATGGAGAAGGATGATGTAGGCATAGAAATCAGGCAGGGGGATTGTGATATACTTGAACAAATTAGTATTGAGAGAGAGGAGGTATTAGCGGGCTTAAAAGTGGATAAATCCCCAGGCCCAGACGAGATGTATCCCAGGCTGCAGTGTGAGGCAAGGGAGCAGATTGCAGGGGCTCTGACACACATTTTCAGAACCTCTCTGGCCACAGGGAAGGTGCCAGAGGACTAAAGAACAGCTAACGTAGTACCATTATTATAGAAGGGTAGTGGGGATAAACCAGGGAATTACAGGCCAGTGAGCCTAACATCAGTGGTAGGGAAATTATTGGAAAAAATTCTGAGGGACAGAATTAGTCTCCACTTGGAGAGGCAAGGATTAATCAAGGATAGTCAGCTTTGTCAGGGGGAGATCATGTCTAACCAATTTGATTGAATTTTTCGAGGGGGTGACTGGGTGTGTGGATGAGGGTAGTGCAGTTGATGTAGTCTACATGGACTTCAGTAAGGCTTTTGACCAAGTCCCGCATGGGAGACTGGTCAAGAAGGTAAGAGCCCATGGGATCCAGGGCAATTTGGCACATTGGATCTAAAATTGGCTTAGTGGCAGGAGGCAGAGGGTGATGGTCGAAGGTTGTTTTTGTGACTGGAAGCCTGTGTCCAGTGGTGTACCGCAGGGATCGGTGCTGAGTCCTTTGCTGTTTGTAGTGTACATTAATGATTTAGATATGAATGTAGGAGGTATGATCAGTAAGTTCACAGATGACACAAAAATTGATGGAGTGGTAAATAGCGAGGAGGGAAGCCTCAGGCTACAGGATGATATAGACGGGTTGGTTAGATGGGCAGAACAGTGGCAAATGGAATTTAACCCTGAAAAGTGTGAGGTGATGCATTTTGGGAGGACTAACAAGGCAAGGGAATACACAATGAATGGTAGGACCCTAAGAAGGACAGAGGAACCTTGGTGTACATGTACATAGATCCCTGAAGGCAGCAGGACAGGTAGATAAGGTGGTTAAAAAGGCATATGGGATACTTGCCTTCATTAGCCGAGGCATAGAATATAAGAGCAGGGAGGTTATGATGGAGCTGTACAAAGCGTTAGTTAGGCCACAGCTGGAATACTGTGTGCAGTTCTGGTCGCCACACTATAGGAAGGATGTGATTGCATTGGAGAGGGTGCAGAGGAGATTTACCAGAATGTTACCTGGGCTGGAGCACTTCAGCTATGAAGAGAGACTGGACAGGCTGGGGTTGTTTTCCTTAGAGCAGAAAAGGCTGAGAGGGGACCTGATTGAGGTGTACAAAATTATGAGGGGCTTAGATAGGGTAGATAGAAAGGAACTTTTCCCCTTAGTAGAGGGGTCAATAACCAGGGGGCATAGTTTCAGGGTAAGGGGTAGGAGGTTTAGAGGGGATTTGAGGAAAAACTTTTTCACCCAGAGGGTGGTTGGAATCTGGAACTCACTGCCTGAAAGGGTGGTAGAGGCAGGAACCCTCACAACATTCAAGAAGCATTTTAGATGAGCACTTGAAACGGCATAGCATACAAGGCTACGGACCAAGTGCTGGAAAATGGGATTAGAATAGACAGGGCTTGATGGCCGGTGCGGACACGATCGGCCGAAGGGACTCTTTCTGTGCTGTGTAACTCTATGGGGGAGAAATTGGGTATGTTGCGCCACCTATTAGCGCATAAAGAGGGCAGTCAGTGGCTGTAGTGCCACTGGCCGCGCCTCCCGCGATATTCAGCGGGGCCGCTAATGGTGGCGTTAGCCTGCTGCGCTGCGCCGCCACCAATGACGTCTTCGGTGTGCGCAGCGCCCCATTAGCGTCTCGATTGCGATAATTGGTAGCGAACGCCGCTGTAGCGCCGTTCGCTACCCGCGCCCGGTTCACGGTCCTTGCTGTGCTGGCAGTGGCGCAAGTTAAGGTGGAGGTGCGGGGCGGCCGCCGAAAGAGGCGGCCGCCTGCCAGCACCTCCGTCCCCGGCCTCCTGACCACCCCCCCCCGCGGCATTGCCGGCTGTTTCCCAAGAGCCCGGCACTTCTCCTCGGTGTCGGGCTCTTTTGCTGGCACTCGCGATCGGGGATCGTGCTGTTGCAGGCCCCTCCCCCTTAACAATGGGAGGAAGGCCTGCAGTACCGCAGCGTGTGGCGCTGCGGCACGTTGCGCTGCGATATTCAGTTTCAGTGCCCTAAGAGGGACGCGGAGCGCCTCGAGCCTCGCCCCGTCTCCCTCTAGGGGTGCTGAAACTGAATTTCTGACGTTCGTTAATGCTCCGAACGCTGCGCAAAAATCAGCGCCCAGGCGAACTTGGCGCCACTTTGGCGCCTCAACCCAATTTCTAGGCCTATGACTCTTCTTGTACAATCCTTAGCAAGATCTTCATTTGACCTGTGCTGTCTATATATTCTATTTGGGGGCGGTTAATATCTTGTGGGCTCTATCGTCATGAAATGCTGTCTGACTCTCCTCCGCTTCATCCTGTGCTCCTCTTCCTCATTCATGATAATGGGTATCTTTGTGGGAATGCCACACCTGCTCCTGAGAAACACTCACTGTGGGTGGGGAGTGTTTGGGTTGGAAATCTTCCAGTGGCTTCACACGTTTTGAAGCAAATCCAGATCTGTGTAGGTTGAAAGGCAAAAAAACCCAAACAAATCGGCACTAAATGTTATTTCCAGCTACAGAATTAACTGTTAAAACTCTCTACGTTGTTCAGCCTCACAAACTCCTCACTTTTGCATCTCTCAGCTGATTCTGGCAGCAAGTGTGTCGTATAATTCTCATTCTAACTACCCGGGTGCATTGCGAGTGTAAAAAAAGGAAACTCGAGAGCTGCAGCATCACTGGCCTCATTACAATATACATGTGGGAATGAGCTCACTCTGGAATCAGTGGATATATCATGGGAAGGGCCAAAAAGCACCAGGGAATTCATAGAATGGAGGTGGGGGAGGGGGTCGACTTTGCCATGGAAAACCACTGGAAATGGCTTCTGCTCCATTTTGCTGCCAAAAAAAAAACTTGCCCCGATTGTACACTGAAATTGTGTCGGAAACAGAATGGGACTTCGGAGGGCTATAGCAATGCAGTTGTACATGTACAGTGAGCGTAGGCCTGTGAGTTCATCTTTAAATCAGCTGAAACAGCACAGGCTCAGTGGATTATTGCACCATTGTAAAACAGAAAATGTGAAGTACTTGTAGCAGAGGAAATACAGCCAGTTTAAGACTTTACCGGAATCTTCTCCAATTCTTTAAATAGGAGCAAAAGAAACTCCCGCACCAAATATAGAAACAGCATAGCTCAGCTGTGGTAAAAGATTTTAAATCTAACTAGGGCAAATAAGAGAATAAAAACACCAAACAAAGGAAATTCCATTGAGAGGATTCAAAACCAAAGCTATTTGCTGAATTTAAATTGTTAAAATCAGAAACATAAGAACATAAGTAGGAGCAGGAGTAGGCCATATGGCCCATCGAGCCTGCTCCGCCATTCAATAAGATCATGGCTGATCTTCTACATCAACTCCACTTTTCTGCACTATCACCATATCCCTTGATTTCCTTAGTGCCCAAAAATCTGTCGAACCCAGCCTTGAACATACTCAACTGAGCATCCTCAGCCCTTTGGGGTAGAGAATGTCAAAGATTCACAACCCACTGAGAGAAGAAAGTTCTCCTCATCTCAGTCCTAAATGGTCGACCCCTTATCCTGAGACTATGACCCCTAGTTCTAGACTCTCCAGCCAGGGGAAACAGCCTCTCAGCATCTACCCTCAAGAAGCTCGACACCATCCAGGACAAAGCAGCCCACTTGATTGGCACCCCATTCACCACCTTAAACATTCACTCCCTCCACCACCAGCGTACCGTGGCTGCAGAGTGTACCATCTACAAGATGCACTGCAGCAACTTGCCAAGGCTTCTTCGGCAGCACCTCCCAAACCCGCGACCTCTTCCACCTAGAAGGACAAGGGCAGCAGGCGCATGGGAATACCACCACCTCAAAGTTCCCCTCCAAGTCACACACCATCCTGACTTAGAAGTATATCGCCGATCCTTCATTGTCGCTGGGTCAAAATCCTGGAACTCCCTACCTAACAGCACTGTGGGAGTAGCATCTTCTTAGGCAGTCCCTCGGAACCGAGGATGAGCTCACAGGTGACTGATTAGTCCAATGCGGGACCTACAGTCTCTGTCACAGGTGGGGCAGACGGTGGTTGAAGGGGCGGGTGGGTGGGGTGCTTGGGTTGACGTGCACTCCTTGCGAAGAGATTCAAGGTGTTCGGCGCCTTCCTGGATGCTTCTCCTCCTCCACTTTGTGCGGTCTTGGGCCAGGGATTCCCAGGTGTCGGTGGGGATGTTACACTTTTTCAAGGAGGCTTTGAGGGTGTCCTTGAAGCATTTCCTCTGCCCACCTGGGGCTCTCTTGCTGTGCCGGAGCTCCGAGTAGAGCGCCTGTTTTGGGAGTCTCGTATCGGGCATGCGGACAATGTGACCCGTCCATCGGAGCTGATTGAGCGTGGTCAGAGCTTCGATGCTGGGGATGTTGGCCTGAGCAAGAACACTGACGTTGGTGCGCCTATCCTGCCAATGGATTTGCAGGATCTTGCGGAGGCAGCGTTGCTGGTACCTCTCCAGTGCTTTGAGGTGCCTGCTGTACATGGTCCATGTCTCTGAGGCATAGAGCAGGGCAGGTATCACTGCCGTCCTGTAGACCATGAGCTTAGTGCCGGGTTTGAGGTCCTGGTCTTCAAACACTCTCTTCCTCAGGTGACCGAAGGCTGCACTGGCACATTGAAGGCGGTGTTGGACTTCGTCGTCGACGTCTGCCCTTGTTGACAGTAGGCTCCCGAGGTATGGAAAGTGTCCACGTTCGCCAAGGCCTTGTCATGGATTTTGATAATCGGGGGGCAGCACTGTATGGCAGGGGCAGGTTGGTAGAGGACTGATGTGCCTTCAATAACCACAAAACTAGAAGTTATAGACTTTAACAAGTTGGCTTTTAATCACTAAGATCAGAGCTAACATCTCAACACACTGACTGGCTCACAGGAATGAGTCAGAGAAGTCAGGGAAGAGGAAGTGAAACTATACACCGTGTGGGGGAGGGTAATATACATGAGTGCAAAACGAATACAGGCAAGACAAACAGATTTCATTACATTCACCCCTTCTTTAGATTTAGTCCATCGGGGTGATGTTTCTTAAAAGTTGGTATAAGTGAGTCTGTCAGGAGGTTTTGCGGTTCTCAGTGATCGGCGCAAAGCCGGTTGGGGAGCCTCTAGGGGAGTGGGTTCTGGTTCCTCTGCTGTCCGGGCCTCCGCAGTGTCTTCCAGGTTATCTGCAGTGTCCTCCAGGTTAAAGTTGGGTATTGATACCTCTGGGTGTCCTGTCTCTTTTTGGTGTAGGTCTTCCTCGGGTAGTCTCTCATCGTTCTCTCCGCTCCCCGAGGGAGCGAGGTCTTTTATGGAAACAGTGTCCTCTTGCCCGTCAGAATATTCGATATAGGTGTACTGAGGGTTTGCATGGAGGAGCTGTACCTTTTCCACAAGGAGGTCCGTTTTATGGCCTCTCACGTGCTTCCGCAATAGTACTGTCCCCGGAGACGTCAGCCACGCGGGTAGAGATATGCCCGAGGTGGATTTCCGGGGGAAAACGAACATCTTTTCGTGAGGGGTAGCGTTAGTGGCTGTACATAACAGAGACCTTATGGAGTGGAGCACGTCTGGGAGGACTTCCTGCCAGCGGGAGGTCGGAAGGCCTTTTGACTTTAAGGCTAACGTGACAGCCTTCCAAACAGTAGCATTCTCCCTTTCCACTTGCCCATTACCCCGGGGGTTGTAGCTAGTGGTTCTGCTAGTGGCTATCCCCTTTGAGAGCAAGAACTGGCGCAGTTCGTCACTCATAAATGACGTCCCCCTATCGCTGTGTATGTAGTTCGGCATGCCAAACATGCAGAATAGATTACAGAGACACTTGATGACCGTGGCACTGGTCATGTCTGGGCAGAGAATGGTGAAGGGGAAGCGGGAATATTCATCGATGATATTGAGGAAGTATACGTTACGGTCGGCAGAGGGAAGGGGTCCCTTGAAGTCCAGACTTAGGCGCTCGAATGGCCGTGTGGCTTTGATAAGGTGTGCACGGTCAGGCCTGTAGAAACGAGGCTTGCATTCCGCACAGATGCGGCAGGCTCTGGTCATTGCCCTGACCTCCTCGATGGAGTGGGGCAGATTGCGGGACTTTATAAAATGGTATAGTCGGGTGACCCCTGGGTGACAGAGGTCGTTGTGGAGACCCTGTAATTTGTCCGTATGAATGCTGGCACACATTCCCCACGATAGGGCGTCTGGGGGTTCATTAAGGGCTCCCGGCCTGTACATAATATCATAGTCGAACGTGGATAGTTCGATCCTCCACCTGAGTATTTTGTCATTCTTGATTTTCCCCCTTTGTTTGTTATTAAACATGAAAGCCACCGACCGCTGGTCGGTGAGCAGGGTGAAACGTTTGCCGGCTAGGTAGTGTCTCCAGTGCCGCACTGCCTCCACTATAGCCTGTGCCTCCTTCTCGACAGAAGAGTGCCTGATTTCAGGTCCCTGAAGGGTTCGGGAGAAGAAGGCCACAGGTCTCCCAGCCTGATTGAGGGTCGCAGCTAAGGCAAAGTCTGACGCATCGCTTTTGACTTGAAAGGGAATGCTTTCGTCCACTGCACACAGTGCAGCCCTTTCAATGTCCTGTTTGATACTGGTGAAAGCCTCCCGAGCTTCAGCTGATAGTGGGAAGGACGTCGATTTAATGAGGGGTCGGGCCTTATCAGAGTAATTGGGCACCCATTGGGCATAATACGAAAAAAATCCCAGGCACCTTTTTAAAGCTTTGGGATTGTGTGGCAGGGGCAGTTCCTTTAGGGGGCGTAATCGGTCAGGGTCCAGTGCAATTACCCCATCTTCCACCACACAGCCGAGGATACAGAGACGGGTTGTGTTGAAGACACATTTGTCTTCGTTGTAGGTTAGATTCAGCTTTAGGGCAGTTTTTAAAAATCTCGCAAGATTTAGATCGTGGTCTTGCTGGTTGTGCCCGCAGATAGTGACATTGTCCAGATAGGGGTAGGTAGCTTGTAGTTTATTCTCGTCAACCATGCGGTCCATCTCACTTTGGAAGACCGAGACCCCATTTGTTACCCCGAAGGGCACTCTGAGAAAATGGTAGAGGCGTCCGTTCGCCTCAAAGGCGGTGTATGGGCGGTCCTCCGTTCTAATGGGGAGCTGGTGATACGCGGATTTGAGGTCGATAGTCGAGAAGACTCGGTATTGCGCAATCTGGTTGACCATTTCTGATATGCGAGGTAAAGGGTAGGCGTCCAGCTGGGTATAAATATTAACAGTCTGGCTGTAGTCAATTACCATCCGTTTCTTTTCGCTATTTTTAACTATGACTACTTGGGCACGCCACGGACTGGTACTGCATTCAATAATGCCTTCCCGCAGGAGTCTGTCCACTTCCGCCTTGATAAAGTGTCTGTCTTCCAGACTGTACCGTCTACTTTTGGTCGCTATGGGCCTACAGTTCGGAGTGAGATTAGCGAATAAAGAGGGCGGGCTGATTTTTAAGGTTGATAGGCCACAGACTGTGAGTGGCGGCTGGGACCCGCCATATGCTAGCGTGACACTTTCGTGGTGGCACTGGAAGTCCAGGCCCAAGATTACATTAACACAGAGTTCTGGCATCACGAGGAGTTTAAAATCCTTGTAGTCCGTGCCTTTTACAGTCAGTGTGACCACACAATAGCCCAAAATGTCCGAAGTGTGGGGCTTAGCAGCCATAGCAATTCTGCTCCGTGTAGGGGTTACCGTTAATGAGTGCCGCCGTACCAGGCTAGGGTGGATAAAACTCTCGGTACTCCCACAGTCAATTAAACATTTCGTTAAATTCCCGTTTACCTGTATGTCCATCATAGATTTTGTCAACGGGTGTGGCCTGGATTGATCCATCGTGATCGAAGCCACTGTTGGGCCCTGGGCGGCCGTTGAGTCGGGAAAAGATGGCGGATCCCAAGATGGCGGCCCGCACGGCACGCACGAGGCGGTGATGGAGTTGGAAATCGGATTCCCCCTGCAGACTTTGCTAAAATGCCCCTTTTTCTTACATTTGAAGCATGTAGCGTCCTTCGCTGGGCATCGTTGTCTGGGGTGCTTGGCCTGGCCGCAGAAGTAGCATTTCAGGCCTCGAGACATTGCCGCTGTAGTAGGACTCCTGGGTGAACTTCTGTGTGGGGACTCCGGCGGTGTAGAGCTGGTCTGAGACCTGGATGGGGAAGATGGCTGATTCCAAGATGGCGGCCTGCTCGGTGCACATGAGGCGGTGAGGGCCGCATGGCCGGAAGAATAAGAGTCAGAGTGCCTTTTTTAAGTCCAGGACCTCCTTCTCCAGCAGTCTCTGCCGGATATAATTCGATTTGAGGCCCGTGATGAAGGAATCGCGGACCAATTCGTCAGAGTACACGTTGGCCGTCACGGCCTTGCAGTTACAGTCCCGGACCAAGTCCTTTAGGCCCTGTAAGAAATCGTCCATTGATTCCTCAGGTCGCTGCCTGCGTGTAGCCAGCAGATGTCTGGCGTACACTTCGTTTACTGGCCTCTGGTATTGGGCCTTCAGGATAGTGATGGCTTCCGTGTAAGAGGTGGCGTCCCGGATGAACGAATAAATCCGATGATTAACGCGAGTAGTCAGTAGACTCAGTTTATCTACCTCGCTAGCGGATGAGGCCCTCGCGAAGAGTTCGAAGCATTTGAGCCAGTGTCCAAGTTGATTTGATGCTTCAGCAGAATGTGGATCCAAGTCCAGACGCTCTGGTTTTAGGAGTCGATCCATCCTAGTATTCTTTAGTGATTAAAATTGATGTGCCTTCAATAACCACAAAACTAGAAGTTATAGACTTTAACAAGTTGGCTTTTAATCACTAAGATCAGAGCTAACATCTCAACACACTGACTGGCTCACAGGAATGAGTCAGAGAAGTCAGGGAAGAGGAAGTGAAACTATACACCGTGTGGGGGAGGGTAATATACATGAGTGCAAAACGAATACAGGCAAGACAAGCAGATTTCATTACAAGGACCTTTGGCCTAGAAATTCAGTTGGGCGCGCCAGCCGTTAGCGCCTTAGGAGGAGTAGATCTCGAGCGCTAGGCGCTTAGCGCCCGGGCGCAGCGCGGTCTGCGCCTCGCCCCAACTTCAGTACACATTTAGCGCCGGCGCAAAGTCTTAGCGCGCGCCCTGCTGCGCGCGCAGATCATGACGTCATTTACTAGTGCAACGCCCTTTGTCCGCCCCGAACCGGAACTTCACTCGCGCCGGGCCATTGTGCGCCGGGCAGCCCTAACGACTGTGAAGTGGAATGGTACACAGCCGAGGCGGGCCGCGGGGAGCGCTAATTAAAGGGCACTTACCCTGCACTATAAAGGGCAGCCATTTTGCAGCATTCACTCTTGTGCAACGGTTTTTTGGAGAGAGACCAAGCAGGAGAGCTTACTGGTTTGGACCAACACTAGGACAGGTATTTTTGGCTCAGGCCAGAGCTTAGCAATTATCTTTGCCTTCATTGAGAGCTCATTGTTTGCCAGCATATAATGGGGGCTGCATTGGGTGCCAACGCTGACTTTCAGCCTTATGCCAGAAGGGCTTACAGACGCCGTGAGAGAGTGGCAGCCCTGGCTAGACGCAGAGGGGGCAACAGGCGTCGCCAACTGAGGCCTTACCCACCCAGGATATACCGCCAGCAGTCCTCCTATCTGACCATGTCTGCCGCGATGTGTGTAAGGAGGCTGCAATTCAGAAGGGAGGTGGTTGCAGACATCTGCCAGCTGCTTCAGAGAGATCTGCAGCCACAGCTGATGCGCAGGACGTCTCTGTCGGTGGCAGTGAAGGTGACGGTGGCTCTCAACTTCTATGCCACCGGCTCCTTCCAATCCGCTGCTGGGGACATCGCTAACATCTCCCAGTTCACCGTGCATTGCTGCATCCGCCAGGTGGCCGAAGCCCTTTTCAGAAGGAGACATCAATTCATCTCCTTCCCCATGACCCTGGACAAGCAGCAGCAGCGTGCAGTGGGATTTGCAAGAATAGCGGGCTTCCCCATGGTGCAGGGCGCCATTGACTGCATGCATGTGGCTTTGCGGGCACCTCTGGAGCATGCCGAGGATTACCGCAACCAGAAGGGCTACCATTCCCTCAACGTACAGCTGGTGTGTGACCACAGGCAGCGCATCCTAGCTGTCAATGCCCGCTTTCCAGGCAGCAGCCACGATGCCTTTATCCTGCGACAGACAACTGTGGCTGACATGTTCCAGGCACAGCCTCCCCCAAGAGGATGGCTTATCGGGGACAAAGGCTATCCTTTGTGTACCTGGCTCATGACCCCGCTCCGCGCGCCCACGACCCCTGCTGAAGAGGCATACAACAAGAGCCATCAAGCGACTAGGAACATCATAGAACAAACAATCGGCGTCCTCAAGCAATGGTTCCGCTGTCTCGATCGCTCCGGGGGAGCCCTCCAGTATTCGCAGGAGCGAGTCTCCCAATTCGTCGTCGTTTGCTGCATGCTGCACAACCTGGCTATCCGCAGGACTCAGGCACTGCCACCTCACGTTGGGCCCCCACCTCAGGAGGAGGAGCATGAGGAGGAGGAGGATGAGGAGTACCAGCCCAGGAGGGAGGCACAAGGTCCAAGGGCCGCCCGTCGGCGGCTTATTGAACGTCACTTCTAGGCACCCTGTCAGGGAATGGCTTGTGCCAATGAAAGAACATGATTGCAGCCGCTCCGCAAGCCCTCAGCCGGTTAAGGCAACAAACACTTCAAAGATCAAACATGGACAATGTTAATAAATAAAATGCTTTATTGTACAAACTCAGGGCCCTTCCCACATGAAAACCAAAAACAGACGAAACCCCCAAAAAACACTCAAACACATTACTCGCTCCCACAACCTGGAGAGGATTAACAAAACAGTGCAACTAAAATGGCCGTCATCCTCGGACTTCGTAAAATACAAACATCACATCCTCGGCCTTCAAAAAACAAATATCCAATTCTCGGCCTCAAAAAACAAACATCCAATTCTCGGCCTCAAAAAACAAACACAACTGGCCACACATTCGACTTTTTGGCCCGCTAGGGCGATGCCTTGGCCATCTTTGTGTGGCCCCTGCCCGCCCTGCTGCTCCTCCTCAAAATAAGGCCATTGGCTGCTGCAAGGCTGGGGGCAGGCTCCAGAGGGGCACATGTCGTGACGGCAGATGCCCTTGGGGGTCGGCCTAGTCGAGGTCTGGCCGTCGAGCGGGCGGCTGTTGAATGCTGCAGCTGTGGCTGGCCAGCATCAGTCGCTGCAGCAGCTCCTGGCAGCTCCACTGGGGGAGTGGCAGTGGCGGCTGGAGGAATGGGGGCAAGCTGGCGGATGGCAAGCGCTCGCTGGTCGCCTGAGACACTGGCACTCGCCCGGGCCAGCACTGCAGCATGCGCACCAATCTGCCGAGGGACAGACCGCTGTGCTGCTGCAGCGCGCCGGGTGCCCTGGCGATGCCTGGCTGACACAACGAGTGTGGCAGCAGTGAGTGCCCGTGTTGACCTGTTCAGTGACCTCATCAGAGCACCCAGTGACTGCATGGCACCACTGATCAGCTGCCCACTCGCTGCCTGAGCTGCCCCGAATGCCGCCCGACTCGCTGCCTGATCTGCCCCAAATGCCGCCCGACTCGCTGCCTGCTCTGCCCCGAATTCCGCCAAACTGATGGCCTGTGAGGCCCCGACATCAGTGACACGCCGAGAGAGGGACTCGATGGCCTCAGGCAACCGTGCCACTACCCCCGTGAGCTCCGTGTGCCGGCGCTCTGAGTCCGCGGACAAGTCCTCGAGGCGTTCCATCTCCTCGGCGAAGACCATCTCCAGACTGGAGGCCGGACTCGCCCTCTAGGGAGAAGGCCGCCGAGCTGGCCGACCCTTCCTGCATTGCTGGACGCCGCTGGGCCCAGCAATTGGACTCCCCTCCGACCCTTCCCCCCTCTGGGGAGAAGGCCGCCGAGCTGGCACCCCCCTCCCGCGTTTCTGCAGGCCGCAGGTCCCATGAGCTCCCCTCCCCTCTGACACTTCTGCGACGCTCCCCTCCAGGGAAGACGTGTCCCCTACATTGGCATGGGTTGCCATGGCTGAGGGTTCCCCTGATGGGCCGCCTTCCTCTTGCTCCTCCTCCTCCTCCTCCTCTGAGGGGCTGTCACTGGCAAGTTCAGGGACCTCCTCCTCACCATCTGAAAGCAGGAAGGCACAAGAGTAGCTTTAGAGTGAGGAGAGGGCGTCAGCGAGGGATGCATGAGTGGTGGCATTCAGCGCATTGGTCGGACAGTGGCAAAGGATGTAGATCTGATGCGCAAGTGGGACGAGAGAGGTCCTAACATTGATGTCCTTACCATTGGTGCCCAGAACAGGGTCGGCATCTCCACATGCAACGGGGCCAATCACCTGGCCACCCATGATGCGCTCCACGCGATGTTGCAGCTCGGTGAGCAGCTGGATCTGGGGTCGGCCTCCCCCGGTCGCAGTCCAGCTCTTCTTGTTATTGGCCAGCTTGGCCTGCAAGAGAAAGGACGGCCTCTAAGTACAGTGTGTAGCCCTGATCTTGTGTGCACTGCCTCCCATGGTGGAATAGCCTGGCCAGTGTGTCGCCCTGATCTTGTGTGCACTGCCTCCCATGGTGGAATAGCCTGGCCAGTGTGTTGCCCTGATCTTGTGTGCACTGCCTCCCATGGTGGAATAGCTTGGCCAGTGTGTTAAGTGCAGAATGTGCAATTGATGTTCATGCCTGTTCCATAGCTGCTGGATGAGGGCTGGCCATTAGGGCTTTCAGGTCCCTTTGCCCATAATGTGAGGTGCACATGCAAGGATGAGGAGGTCACTGGAAAGGGTACTCACCCTGACAATCCGCGTGAGGTCATTAAACTTTTTGCGGCATTGGACACCGGTCCTGGGGACCTCGCTGTTGGCTGACACCTTGCTGGCGACATGCCTCCAGGCTCTCCGGTAGGCATGGACTGGCGCCTTCCTGCCATTGTCCGGGTACAAAATATGGCGCCTCTTCTCCACACCACCAACCAGCAAACTCAGATCACGCTCTGAGAAGCGCTGCGCTCGTTCACGGACCCTCTGCATGGCTTCAGGCACTATTTGGGTCCAGCAGCAGTGTTCAGGCCTAGCTGGAGGGCTCCACTATCCAGGGCGTGGCAGCAGACAAAGTCGACCCTTCCCCCT
Source organism: Somniosus microcephalus (assembly GCF_052327205.1). Classification (NCBI taxonomy): domain Eukaryota; kingdom Metazoa; phylum Chordata; class Chondrichthyes; order Squaliformes; family Somniosidae; genus Somniosus; species Somniosus microcephalus. The sequence continues at coordinate 79,818,680 of NC_140992.1, forward strand.
TAAGAGCTGGCCGGCGCCAGGGTGTCTGCTGTCAATCACGAGATGGCCGCACCTGCGCTGCGCCTGGCCTGGGCGCTCTCGCTCAGCACCTCCGGCTTAGCGCCTAAAGAGAGGCGTCCAGCGCCAGTTTTAGCGCTCGAGCAAACTCTTAGGGCGAAGCTAATGAATATCGGAGAAGTGGCCTCAATTTGGCGGCGGGTGCAAACTTTAGCGGCCGCCCGACTTTAACGCCCCAAAAGTGGCTACAATGAATTTCTAGGCCTTTGTCTTATGGATGTTTAGTGTAAGGCCCATGCTCTCATATGCTTCGGTGAAGGTGTTTACGATGGTTTGGAGTTTGACCTCCGAGTGAGCGCAGACGCAAGCATCGTCTGCACACTGTAATTCGACGACAGAGGATGGGATGACCTTGGATCTGGACTGGAGGCGACGGAGGTTGAACAGTTTCCTGTTTGTTCTGTAAATTAGCTCCACTCCAGTGGGGAGCTTACTGAGGGTGAGATGGAGCATTGCAGCAAGGAAGATTGAGAAGAGCGTTGGTGCGATGACACAGCCTTGCTTGACCCCGGTTCATAAGTGAATTGGGTCTGTGGTGGAACCGTTGGTCAGGATCACAGCTTGCATGTCGTCGTGAAGCAGGCGGAGGATAGTGACAAACTTTTGAGGGCAGCCGAACTTGATGAGGACACTCCATAATTCCTCACGGTTGACAGTGTCGAAGGCCTTTGTGAGATCAAAGAAGGCCATGTACAGTGGTTGGTGCTGTTCCCTGCATTTCTCTTGTAATTGACGTGCGGTGAAGATCATGTCCATTGTGCCTCTTAGTGGGCGAAATCCGCATTGCGACTCTGGGAGGAGCTCTTCAGCCACTGGGAGAAGGCGATTGAGGAGGATTCTTGCGATGACTTTCCCTGTGGCAGATAGCAGGGAAACTCCTCTGTAATTACCGCAATCGGACTTGTCACCTTTCTTGAAGATGGTCACAATTATGGCGTCTCTGAGATCCCCTGGCATGCTCTCCTCCTTCCAGATAAGAGAAATGAGTTCATGGATTCGCGCCAGTAGTGCTTCTCCACCATGCTTTAGTGCCTCGGCGGGGATTCCATCTGCTCCTGAGGCCTTGTTGTTCTTCAGTTGTCGGATGGCCTTTTCAACCTCATGCCGGGCTGAGGTTGTGCTGAGATGGTGGCGGGTAGCATGCTGTGGGATGGAGTTGAGGACACTCGTGTCGAAGACAGAGTCGTGGTTAAGGACCACCACCACATGGACTGCAGCGGTTCAAGAAGGTGGCTCACTACCACCTTCTCAAGGGCAACTAGGGATGGGCAATAAATGCTGGCCTTACCAGCGACGCCCAGATCCCATAAACAAATTTTAAAAAACCCTGTCTAAACTTGTAAAACAAGAACAGTTTAAAAAAAAACACTCGAAGCACCCATGAAAAGTTTTGGTGCCATGCCAATAACTATCATGAATTAGTTTGGTAGAATGATTCATTATGGATGAAACCTACACCCATTTCATTAACAGTAGCTGGTCAGAAAATAGGGTGCCGTCATGAGCGTGAAGTCCATGTTGGGAGTGCAAAGTAGGAAAATTACCCCTTATATATAGGCTAGTCTGGTAATTAATGGCAGATCATCATTTGATAAATTTACAGTTAGTATTTCACAGTTGTTGACCCCTCAGGGAACACATTGTCACAATTTAACTGCATTGGGCATCCTGGCTGCTAATGCTAGTAAACAAGTAGAGTGGAAACAGAAAACCACTGACGAGGACAGTAATCTCATGTTGGGGTCAAATTTCAATTCAATTCAATTCAATTCAATTTTATTTGCCATATGTAACCAGTACAAGTACAATTACAATGGAATGCTTACTCCCCGTAGGGGCACGTCAGTTATTCTTACAGCGCCGTGTTCAGAAAGTCAATACAATGGCTTCCAGTGGCAGTGGGAGCACGATGACCCTCAGCCGCTCCGTCCTCCTCATCACCGCGGCCTCCTCCTCACTGTTGCCGGCTCCAAGTGGTGGCCTGCTTCTCCCGCTCACGATCTGACCTCTGGCCTGCGAGCTTCTCGCCATGGAGCTGCTGGCCGACGTGCTGCAGCGGGTCGTTGTGGCTGCTGCTGCTGCTCGTTGCGCTGCGCTGCCTCCGCCCGACTCGCCGAACACATCGTCGGGATGTGAATGATGGTGAGAGTGAGTTAGAGTACTGTGTTCAGTATTGGGCTCCACACCACAGGAAGGATTTTAAAAGCTTTAGAAAGGGGGACAGCACAGATTCACCAGAATGCTGCCTGAGGAAATACAAATACAAAGAGAGATTTGAAAAATTAAGGCTTTTTTCATGTGGTAAACAGCGAGGAGAATGGTAGCAGACTTCATGAGTACATAGACTGGTGAAATGGGCAGACACATGGCAGATAAAATTTAATGCAGAGAAATGTGAAGTGATGCATTTTGGAAGGAAGAATGAGGAGAGGCATTATAAACAAAAGGGTACAATTTTAAAGGGGGTGCAGGAACAGAGATTCACATACACAAATCTTTGAAGGTGGTAGGACAAGTTAATAAGACTGTTAAAAAGCATAGGAATCATGGGCTTTATAAATAGAGGCATAGAGTACAAAAGCAAGGAAGTTATGCTAAACCTTTATAAATTACTGGTTAGGCCTCCAGGTGGAGTATTGTGTCCAATTCTGGGCACCACACCTTTTAGAAAGGATGTCAAGGCCTTGGAGATGGTGCAGAAGAGATTTACTAGAATGGCACCAGGGATGAGGGACTTCAGTTATGTGGAGAGACTGGAGAAGCTGAGATTGTTCTTGGATCAGAGAAGGATAAGGGGAGATTTAATAGAGGTGTTCAAAATTATGAAGGGATCTGACAGAGTAGATAGGGAAAAACTGTTTCTACTGGCAGGAGGGTCTGTAACCAGAGGACACAGATTTAAGATAATTGGCAAAATAATCTGGGGGTTAAAAATAATTGATGCAGCGAGTTGTTATGATCTGGAATGCATTACCTTAATGGGTGGTGGAAGCAGATTCAATAGCAACTTTCAAAATGGAATTGGATGTATACTTGAAAAGGAAAATGTTGCAGGGCTATGGGGAAGAGCAGGGTAGTGGGACTAATTGGACAGCTCTTTCAAAGAGCCGGCACAGACATGATGGGCCGAATGGCATCCTGTGCTGTAAGATTCTATGATTCATCAGGACAACACAGGTTATGGAGCGATATTATGTGTGTTTAAAATTATGAGAGATGGGACAGAGTAGATAGAAGCATGCTGTTTCCAATAGTTGAGGATACTATAATGAGGGGCCATAGATATAATAATAATAATAATAATCAACTTTATTGTCATTGTTAGTGCACAAGTGCAGTACAACGAAATGTAGGCTTGCGGCTCCCGAGAGTGTACATTTAGATTAAGACATTTAAACATTCAACATTCATTTGGCTTGTAATATATTAACATAAACATAATAAAGTGCATTGGCAGATGTGCAGGCTTTATTTGTGGAGTTCAGTAGGATGACAGCCCTGGGAAAGAAGCTGTTCCTAAATCTGGTCGTTCGGGTGCGAATGCATCTGTAGCATCTCCCAGATGGCGAACAGACTGTGGCTGGGGTGGGTAGGGTCTTTGATGATGGTCCGTGACCTCCGTAAACAGCGTTTCTGGTATATGTGCTCTATGGTCGGTAGCCGGGTGCCGGTAATGCGTTGGGCAGTTTTGACTACCCGCTGCAGGGCTTTCCGGTCATAGTAGCTACAGCTGCCATACCATACTGTGATACAGTTCGTCAGGATGCTCTCTATTGTGCAGCGGTAAAAGTTAGAGAGGATCAGGGGTGACAGGTTACATCCCTTCAGCCTCCTTAGGAAATATAGGCGCTGCTGGGCCTTCTTCACCAGAGAGGAGGTGTTGAGGGACCAGGAGAGGTCTTCCGTGATGTGGACTCCGAGGAACTTAAAGCTGTCCACCCTTTCCACCGCAGCCCCATTGATGTGGATGGGGGTGTGACTTCCGCCTTTAGACTTCCTGAAGTCCACAATGATTTCTTTGGTTTTCTTGATGTTAAGGGCCAGGTTGTTATCGGCGCACCACTTCACGAGATGCTGGACCTCCTCCCTGTAGGCTGACTCATCGTTGTTGGTGATCTGGCCTACCACCGTGGTATCGTCCGCAAACTTGATGATGGTGTTGGAACCATGAACAGCCACACAGTCGTGGGTGAAGAGGGAGTAGAGGAGGGGGCTCAGCACACATCCTTGTGGGGCCCCCGTGTTCAGGGTCGGGGGGGGGAGGTGTGGTTACCTAATTTGACAGACTGGGGTCTGTTTGTTAGGAAGTCCAGGGTCCAGTTGCAGAGGGAAGTGTTCAGGCCAAGAGTGTGGAGTTTGGTGGCCAGCTTGTTGGGGACGATAGTGTTGAATGCTGAGCTGTAGTCTATGAACAGCATTCTGATGTAGGTCTCTTTACCGTCTAAGTGATTCAATGCAGAGTGTAGAGCAGTTGTGATTGCATCCTCCGTTGATCTGTTTGCACGATAGGCAAACTGGTGTTGGTCAAGAGAGGCTGGAACACTGGCTTTGATGTGAGCCAGGACCAGTCTCTCGAAACACTTCATTATGATGGGTGTGAGTGCGACAGGTCGATAGTCGTTCAGACACGTCACAGCCGTTTGCTTTGGCACAGGAATAATGGTAGCGATTATGTGTAAGAAATTTAGACTAGAGAGCAAGTGAAACTTATTTTTAATGAAGTGAATTGTGAGGCTGTGGAATTCACTTCCAGGCTCAGTAGTTGAGGCAGAAACTATGTCAACATTCAAGATTAGATTGGATAAGTGGATGAAGGAAAAAGGAATAAAGGAATATGGGAATAGGGAGGGGAAATGTCATTAGGATTATTTGCTTGCGTGGAAGGTAAATACTGACAAAGACTGGTTGGGCCAAATGGCCTGTTTCCATATTCTAACTATGTAGATGGAATCAAGTACAGGACAAATAGTGAATTAAGAGGTTTCAAAACTGCGATGGCCTGCAGATGCAAATTGATGAATGTGAATAGGCTGGAGACATTATGGTCAGGGTACCGATTTATGGTGACTGAATAAATGAAATGTAATTTTCATGGCCTGGAATACTGAGATTTTTACTGGTGTTTTGAGGATTGGATCCACAATTGATTTTTTTATAATTAGGACTAATGGTTTATGGTGACTGATTAAGTCAAATTCTGGTTTTTTTAAGCAGGATTACAGGATTTTCTAGGATTGTTACTGGCGTTTTGGGGATTGTTTTCAGTGACACCATCCTTTTCCCTATGAAAACCATACATCAGCTGCCTTGATGGTAGTAACAGTTCTGTTTGGCATTAGAATAATGGGTTTGCCTGTGTTTGTAATGAAACAGCCTGAGCCAGAAAACGATCCTATGAGATCCCCCTGCAGACTTTATTGGCAATGACTGAAAACTAGGCATTGTACTCAGCAACCACACACATCAGTATTGCCTAATGCTGTATTTGAAGCAGTGTTTGCAATGTTAATATCATTTTAATTTTTTGACTATTTTAATTTGCACTAAATATCATTTTTAAATTTGATCATTTTTGTTTCTTATTTCCAGTATCAGCCAGTGGCTCAGTGGGTAGCACCCTTGCCTTCACGTCAGAAGGATGTGGGTTCAAGTCCCACTCCAGAAACTTGAACACAAAAATCTAGGCTGACACTCCAGTGCTGAGGGAGAGCTGCACTGTTGCAGGTGTCATCTTTCGGCTGAGACTTTAAACCGAGGCCCCGTCTGCCTGCCCAGGTAGATCTAAAAGATCCCTTAGCTCTATTTTGAAGAAGGGCAGGTGAGTTATCCCCGGTATCCTGGCCAATGTTTATCCCTCAATCAACATCACAAAAACAGATTCTCTGGTCATTATCAAATTGCTGTTTGTGGGAGCTTGCTGTGCACAAATTGGCTGCCGTGTTTCTCACATTACAACAGTGACTACACTTTAAAAAGTACTTCATTGGCTGTAAAGCACGTTAGGATGTCCAGTGGTAATGAAAGGCGCTATATAATGCAAGTCTTTCTTTTTACTTTTCCCTTATTTATGTTTCTTCCCAGGATATGAATCGGGAGTATTCGTAGAAGGCTCACTGAAACCAACAGAGGGATGTTCAAGCATTCAAGATTTTTAAGTAAATAGATATATTGGCCCTGATATTAGCGGGGAGGGAGCGGGGGGTGGGGGCAGTTTTGTGGTCAGGAAGTACGGGTTTCCCGCAGGTTTTGCCGAAATAAATGGCAGGTCCATTACCATTTTTCTTTCTGTTTCCCGGCTGCAACCAACCAGATTGAGAGGCTGGCTGGATGTCAGGCGGGTAGGCCTTCGGCACCAGGCCATAGCCAGGGAGTGGAGAGGAGGGATAGAAAGATCGGGGGGGGGGGGGTGGGTGGGTGATGGTGAGACATCGATGGTGGAGGGGGGGGCGGTGCAGAAAGATTTGGGATCAGGGTGGCATCGATTGGTGGGGGGGGGGCGCGGAGAGATTGGGGGTGACTTCAATGAGGGCCTGGAGAGATTGGGCTTTGGGGGAAAGAAGATTCAGGAAGGGGCCGGAAAGATCAGGGAGGAGAGAAGATTGGGGTTGGGCCATGGAGGATATGGGGGGTGGTTGGGAGGAATTTGCGGCCCCAAGAAAACATCGGTAGGGCATCGGATCGCGGGGTGGGGGTGGGGTCCGATTGCTGGGGAGGTTAACAGGTTTGCTTGGGGGGAGCACACCTGCTCCTCCTGGCCCACAAGCAGTGCTGGAAAAGCACTTACCTGTTCCATGCAGCAGTCCTCACCTCCCTTTAGCTGCCGGATTTCCCAAGGCCCGGGAAACCCAGCCCACCAGCTGGAATAGAGAAAAAAGTCCGAAGCACGTAGCCTCATTAAAATATTTAAATGAGCGACCCACCTCCTGGAAGCGGGTTGGTTGCCTGCCCCCCAGTCCCGCCACCATTAAAACAGGAAGTGTGCGGGTTCAAGGCAGGTTTTGTTGGGTTTAAGATTTTTTTTACATTTTTACTTCCCACCTGATTGAAACGCACCCATTTTTGGGGGTTAAAATTCCCTCCATTGAATCACAATAATATGTTTGAGATTGCTCTATACTCTAGTACCAGGGATCTCTTCTGACATGCCCAGGAAGGACTTGCAATTATATACCTTTAATGTGCTATATAAATGCATATAAACCTGCCCACTGAAAATGGGATTAAAATCAACCTTAATCTGACCAGTTAAAAATTGGAAATTGAGCTATTAGAATTTGCTTTCGGATTCATAGAGACAATGCAAATGGAACTGACACTTATGTGAGGAAAAAGAATGAATTGGACCACATAAGGACACAAGATATAGGCCCAGAAATTTGGGTCGGGGGCTTCCCGCGGGTGTAAGCCCCCAATCTACACTTACCTTGCGTGCCGGCCTTTGAGCTGTGGGCCCACGTGGAATTGCGATCCTGGGCCTGCTCCAGCTGCCGGTGCGCAGTGCTTGCGTATCCCAGGGGCGCAGTTAGTTCGATGCGTCCCCTGGGATCATGTGGGCCATGGAGAGCCAATGGTAGCAGGGAATGCTTCATTCATAAGTTTGACAGGAAGTGCTGTCAAAACTTAGAAATACAACGGCCCCAAAACATCACTAAATCTTCAAATACATTTTTTTTTAAATCACATTTTTAAAATAAACTATAAATTACATGAAATAACTATTTTAAACAATAATTTAAATTTTTGAAAAAAATAATTTTATTTTCTAACGGGGCTAAAAATAAACTTGCCTTTCTTTAAAGTATTTAAAAATAATAAACCTGTGGAAAAAATGTTTTAATTTTAATTAATTCACCACTTACCTTGTAAAAAGCAGGCCTTAAGCCTGCTTTTTAAATGTGTAACTTCTGGAGACTTACCCTCCCGGGAAAACCTGTAAAAAGAACGTAAATCTGATGCGCTCGCGCAGCCTCTCCTGCGCACGCGTTCGAACTCTGAACCCCTGCTTTCAGGGGAACGGAAGTGCTGGTTTCCCGCGCATGCGCAGTGCATGCAGGAAACCGGCACTTCCATTGGGCCTAAGGGTGAGTACCCCGTGCGTACTCACCCGTGGAGACCCGAAGTTCTGCCCCAGTGTCTCAGGGAAGTCAGATGGTGCAGTATAAAAATCTCTTTTCATTAATGAGTTTCTATGTTGAGCTATCTGTTTATTTCATGGTAAGTTGAGCATAATAAAGAAGCAAAAGAAGTTTGTCTTGTGTCTGCAAAGATGATTGTCCTTAAACTACTGGCGTGAATGTAATACAAATAGAAAAGTATATAGAGCTGATGAAAATTTCTTAATAAAAGATTTGCTCAATATTTTTATCTTTGGTTTTAGAAATACTTTAGTTCGGAGTTAGCTTAGTCTCGATGCATTTGTGGTATAATCTAGTCCTATTCTTGTTCCGCTTTAGATAGTTTTACTTCCCGTTTCAGCTGTCCGATTTCATGAATGATCGCTACAACTGTAAGCAGAAACTTTGGGCTGAAGTTTGCCGGCGCTCAGAGTGCGGGTTTGGAGGTGAGTTCGCTGTCAAAATCACAAAAATTGACAGTAGGTCGGTATCCCTCTGTAAACCTGCCTCCTTGTCAGTTTCACAAGTGTCGGGTCTGTCATCCCTGAACAGACCCGACACCAAGCGGCGGGTCAGCCAATTTAGATAGTTAAAAGTTTATTAAAAGGTAGTTAAGAACCATTTTCCCATGTACTTACCTTTGTACCAGGTTTTCAACGAGGTTCCCAGAGAGCGGCTATCACGTCAGGTGTGTCGAGTTCTCAATGACTGTGGATTGTTGTGAATAGGTGAAAGCTGCAAAAGTGGTCTAAAACCTACCATTTTGCAGCTGTTCACTTCCCAATATTAGAAGCTGGAGCATTAATAATTTGGAAACCACTTTTGAGCTTTATGTACTTTTGAAGTGTTTGGGCTAATCTCTCTATCCACTGTCACCTCCTTGGAACAACCTAGCTCAACATTGACAGATTACTTCTGTCATCTCAACCTCACCTGCCATCTATTCCATCAGCATCGGTGCCCTTTAAAAAAAAATCTCACCTTGGTCCTCAGAATCCCAACATGATCAGCCCCAACGCCAGCATCACCGGGCACAGGACACTGCGCATCATCACCCCTGCACATTGCTGCCTGCGATGGCCTCACCATGTCCAGATTTGCTTCACTTGATGCTGTATGCCCTGTCTGCCACATGATGCACCAGGTTGGCACCACCCCACACCAGCACCATAAAGCATCCCTACAATGTCCAAGCCATTCCTTTCACACTCATCACCATTGGCGGCGGGGGGACGGGACGTTATGCCTCACCATTCACTGGAATTCAGTAAGACACTTTCAAAGGTGCACACAAATCTGTCCAAGAAGGCAAAGTGGTGACAATAAGGATTTCAATGCTTAGCAACACATTAACAGAAAGTTTACACCAGCATTGGCTAAAGCACCCAAGTGCCTACTCTGTGTATTGTTAGTTGGTATGCTTGCAGTAGGATGAGGTTGCGAGTGAGGGGTGGTTAGTGAGATGGGGAAGTGATAATGTAGATATAGAGGGATGGGTGGAGGTGCAAGGTAAGTTGGTGTGAGTAAGGATGTGCAGGAGTAGGGTAGGGAAGGCAGAGTGATGGGGATGTGATGAGTGACACAGGATGAGTTTGAGTGTGAAATAACAACAGAAAACACTGGAAAAACTCAGCAGGCCAGGGCAGCATCCGTGGAGAGAGAAACAGAGTTAACGTTTCAGGTCGATGAGCTTTCGTCAGAACTTGAGTTTGAGTGTGGCTTTGCAGTAATATTTCGTGATCTTCTGTGATCATTGAAAGGTTTGCACCACTGCTGCCTGGTCCTCCTGATGACATCCCTGCTTGTGTCCTCCTGTGCAATGTGCAACCAGGCTGCGTTGATCTCCTGGGAAGGTCTCTTCTACCCATGGGAAGGGAAGAGAACCTCCCTCCATACGCATATGGAGGGAGTCATGGGAGAACCTGGGTGCAGCCCTGTGCATTTTGTAGTCATTATCAGTGTTCTGCAGCACCTCAATGCTGCAGAACACTGACAGCACAAATGTCAAAATCAATTTGGACATGGCCCCTTTAAGGAAACCGGCTGATGATGCGTCATCAAATGACGTCATCAGACCTGCTTCCTTTAATTGGCTGGGAACCTCGCAGGGCGGGCTTAACAAGCCCCATCAATGGAAAATTCTTCTCGCAGAGCGGGATGAAGCCGGGAGCGGGGTTGCAACTGGCACCTACCTCAGCCGCACTGAGTTCACCTCAGTTGGCGAAATCACGGCCTTCATCTTTGTCACAAGATGTGTAATATTGTCAGTTTGCAGCTGTGCAAGACTCATTAATGATATGTAGAGTTAACTCACTTGCCATAAGATTGAAATGGATCGTAAGTTTTCATCCACATGATTCATTTCTACAAGTAATTTCATCTTACAGGCTGGTTGAAAATTGACAAAACTCACCAAAATGTTAGCTGTAAGATCCCATTATCAGCAAGTGATAGGGACCTAATCTTGATCACGGCAAAACCAAACAGGTCTATAGGCTCTCTTCCAGTGGTGCTGTTTCTATCAAAAGCCTGATTTGGTTCTTCTCTTGCTTCCATCATATAGCCACCAACAACCAAAGGTTAGCTGGTCACCAAATTTCACATTTTTCCATGTAAATAACCAGTAAGTGTTCATAAGCAATGATGCTCAATTGCTTGTATTCCCGCTTTGCCTTGCGAATGCAAAGTCCTAGACCAGGCCTCACCTAGATACCTATAGATGAAGTCAGGAAGTTGCATGTGGTGAACCTCAGCCATTAGTCCTTTACGTCTATGGCATATATTTTTGTACATTAGTTTAATTCCATTTATTCCGTTAATTTACCATACACAACTCCTCAGAATTATGATTATCACAAATATTTCCAGTTGCTCTGGTTTACTAAAGTTGGATTGTTATGTGGAGAGAATGGTGCAATATTCAAGACAGTATTCTGTGATGATTTGATTGATTTGTTTTACAGAACATTTGTCCTCAAGTCAGTTTGCATATTTGGTGTATTTTGAGATACAGTATAAACAAATTCCATGTCAAATATAATTCTGGCTCTAAAAAAATTATGTGGACTTTGCATGCAATGGGTCAGGCAAGGTAAAATTGAGAGGAGTTTGTCCTTTTAAGAGACTTCAGTTTAAAAGCAGATCACCGTTTCCCTTTATTGCATCTGGAAGACCCCTTGTTATTTTCACTTAAATTCTAATTGGAGAAAGGAGATCTCTTAATTCAGGGTTTATAAATCCACAGATCTTTAGGATGGAAGTGGAAATAATTATATTTATCATTGTACTAAACCTTAAGTATCGGTCATACAATTGTTAATGTAACAATTTGAAAAAAGCAAAAATGCACTCAAAAAGCAATCCTGTCAACCTGTCAGCAGTGAAGTCTCCAGTGTTGCAAAAGAAAAGTACTGCGGGTGCTAGAAATACTCAACAGGTCAGACAGCATCTATGGAGAGAGAAATCAGTTAACGTTTCAGGTCGATGACCTTTTGTCAGAACTGGAAAAAGTTAAAGATGTAACAGGTTCTAAGCAAGTACAGAGGTAGGGAAAGGGGGGGTGAGGTTAAAAAACAAACAAAAGGGAAGGTCTGTGTTAGGGTGGAAGGTAGGAGAAATTAAATGACAAAAGGGCTGCTGGTGCAAGGCAAAAGGAGATGGAAATGGGACAAGAAACAAAAGATGGGTCTATAGGAGGTGTAAATAGGAGTATCAGAATCATCAGCAACAGCTGCCATCTGAAAAAATGGGGGCAGTGGTTATGATTTGAAATTGTTGAATGCAATGTTGAGCCCGGAACAGTGTAGGAGGCCGAGGTCAGAGTGGAGCGGATAGAGACATGTCTATTCGCAACACCAAAGTTCTGCTTGGCCACCTTGAATGACAAGATCTGATTTCTGATTGGTCCCCTTGGAGAACAAGACACACCCAGCAGTTTCTCTGGAACGTGTAATTAGGTCTTGCCTGCCTACGTAATCAGTTACTTGGCAAAGTGTAATTTGAGCCATTCTGACTGCCAGGCTCCAGACACAACAGAGCTCACCCTCACGGGTTAAGACCTTCTGCCACCCCCCGCCCAAGTTCCTGACCTCTTCCCCCCATAACCGAGTTCCTGACCTCCCCCACCCATAACCGAGTTCCTGACCTCGGCCCTCCCCCAACCTCGCCCATGTTCGTGACATCTCTTCACCGCCCCCCGCCAGGTTTCTGACCTCCTCTCCCCTCCCCGCCCCCTCCCCCCCAAGGTTCCTGATCTTTTCCCCCTGCCCAAGTTCCTCATCCCACCCCCTGGGTTCCTGACCTCAGCTTCCCCCCCCACCTTCCATAGATGGGGCACTGATTGTTAACAGGCTTCTTGGGTATAAAGTGAATAGTTGACAGTATTATGACTTCCAGATTTTGTCCAGTCCAATGATGTCACTTGCCACACATGCACCAAGCTTTCCGAGAAATCAACCAGGTCTAGGGGGAAGAGGGAGAGAACATGGTGTGGGTATAAAGGGGTGGGGTTGGAAGAACGTGATCCGTCTTACCATCTGGATTAATATCTCGCTCTCATTACCTTCCCCCCCCACTTTAGACGTAGATCACGTTCTTCCCCTATCCCCACCGTGCTCTCCATGCTCCTTACAACCGAACCCCCTCACCCTCCCCAGTTCCTGATCATCGCTTTCCCCCAGTTCCTGACCTCTCTCCCCCAGTTCCTGACCTCTCTCCCCCAGTTCCTGACCTTCTCTGCTCCCCCCAGTTCCTGACCTCTCTCCCCCAGTTCCTGACCTTCTCTGCTCCCCCCAGTTCCTGACCTCCCTCCCCCAGTTCCTGACCTTCTCTGCCCCCCCCAGTTCCTGACCTCTCTCCCCCAGTTCCTGACCTTCTCTGCCCCCCCAGTTCCTGACCTCTCCCCCCAGTTCCTGACCTTCTCTGCCCCCCCCAGTTCCTGACCTCTCTCCCCCAGTTCCTGACCTCTCTCCCCCACTTCCTGACCTTTCTCCCAAGTTCCTGACCTTCTCTGCCTCCCCAGTTCCAGACCTCTCTCCCCCAGTTCCTGACCCTTCTCTCCCCCCCCCACATCCAGACCTCCCCCCCCACCTGAGTTCTGGACATTCTCCACCACCCCCCACCCCCCAGTTCTTGACTTTCTCTGCCCCCCAGTTCCTGACCTTCTCTTCCCACCCCCCACCCCCAGTTCCTGACCACCTACCCCTTCCGATTTTCTCTCTCCCCTTTTGATCCTCTTCTCCTCCATGTCCTTCACCCTAAATTATTTTCACAAATTAGCATTAGATCCTAACACATGGTGGAGCAAGATTAATATAAGTATATCATAGGAAACAAATTTTATTTTTTTATTTTACATATTTGTACATAACATTTCCAGATAACATTTCTGAATCCAATTGACTGAAATTATATTAACACACTTTAAAATGGTTGAGTCAGGTAATCAACATTTACAAAATGTTGAAAACTTATTCAAGTGACCTAATCACCAATAGCTACAACTTCACTACAAGGCAGGCATGTATTCTTTGACTTTAATAGCACCTTTAAATAAAGTTTATTTGTTTAAAACTACCATCTCTGAAGAATAAAAAGAGGCCCATGGTAAAATACTGTTTAACTAAAATCCAAGCAGTCAGAAGTTAGCTTCTCTTAACTACTTTATATATCTTCCAATCCTGCACATTTCTCAGTTTTACTAGAATTGCATATCAGTTACCAACATTTTACTGAAATGCCCGATACAACTCAGTGACAACTGTAATCATATTAAAATAAATTATAAAAGAAGCATAGGCCAATCACTGGACATAAAGCTTCAAACAGTACCAATGACTAACACTGATTTTCTTGAAGTGCACCATCTTGAGCATCAGCATTTTACAACCACAGAAGCAAAGTAAAATCTAGCTTTTTTTTTCTCTCCAGTCTCGTGGCTTGTTGGAGGCATTTCAGTTTCACTTGGCTGTTGTTTTCTCTGCCATGTGCTTCTGCTGACTTTCAGCATGTCTGGAGAAAGGAGAAGAGAAGTCAAAAGTCTCCCCGAGGTAATGTCACATTTTGGGAAGCTTGACCATTTTGAAGTGTCACTTAAAAAAAAAAAATTAATTGAGCTCACAGAGGTTTAAAATTTATATCTAGAGTTTAGGGGTTTGGGGCTGAGGGAGTTGTGTATTCAACAAAGCCCGACAGGCCAGCCTGTCGCGTGCTGCCAGTCTTCAGATCAGACAAAAGAAAGACGTTCAGGCTCATTATATTCAATTCAAAAAAGAGAGTTAGTTTCTAGCAGGCTCCATCCAGCGGGGGCAGTAGCTGGTTTAATTGACAGTTCCACTTGCCAATCCTTGGACAAGGAGAAGCTCAGCGGTCAAACTACCAACTTCCTGGTCTGAAACATGACAAAAGAATGTGGAAGCACACGTTTGAGAACGGTTGGTAAGATCTGGGCCAGTCAAATCCAATCAGCTTCAGAGTAAGCCTTGGTCTGAGTCAGTGGAGGTGTTTACTTCATGACATTCAAAGCGTGTTGGTGAGGCAGACAGCGTAATGCCATTTTCGCAAAGCTAATGGTGCAACTCAGACAGCAACTTTTGGATATTAGCATTTAACCACGTATCTGCCCTTTGCCTCAAGTTTCTATACCATTTACACATAAATAACAGCGAACGTCATTAGTCTCACTGTTATTTTAACAGCAAAATCTGGCCGAATCAGTTCGTCTTTCGGAAGATTGGAGAAAGCATGTGGAACCATGTACCATATCTAACTCACATAACAAGGAAGTCTTATTGTCACACTATCATATGATTAGATATTTCACAGTAAAGGTAAATTCCTGACAGTCATGGATGAGAGATCCTCTTATGGGCGAAGTCAGTGACAATGAACCGAAGAGAATATCTGGAGTAGACCTGAAGTTAGTAACAATTAGTGGCTGCTACATGGGGTACAGATATATACTGGTGATGAAGTGGAATTAAAACTTTAAAAATGAACTGCACAGCAACACTGAAAATTCAAAATCTCCAAATCATAAAAGTCCAAACTTGAGTTTGTACTACAGTTGAACCAATGCAGATAAGAAAAAGAGCAGACACAACATAAATCCAAGAATGACAAACAGCACTAATATGAAAGGTTGTAAGGAGGAGAGAGTGCACCAGGATGAGGCCAAGGAGAAGCAGAAAAACTGTTGTCCTGCTCTTGAACTGGCAGAGAAATGCATTTTGGCAGCAATTCAGGTAATTGAGGTTGCAGAATATGATTGATAAATTGAAACTTTAAAGAGGGAGCGTAGGCCCTGTCAGTGCAGGAAAGAGGAGGCCCGAGAGATGTGAAGCATAGGCCTGTCAGTGCAGGAAAGAGGAGGCCCGAGAAATGTGAAGCGTAGGCCCTGTCAGTGCAGGAAAGAGGAGGCCCGAGAGATGTGAAGCGTAGGCCTGTCAGTGCAGCAAAGTCAGCTGCCAAAGTCACTGATTGAGTGTCGCATGATCTAGAGCCTTTCTCTCTAAAATGGCAGGGGGTTGGGAACCTGTGCAGGGAGACACAGGAAAGGGAAGCAAGGATAGAAGCAAAAGACAGGAAGGAGAAAAGCAAAAGTAGCAGCCAGAGAAATCAAGGGTGTAATTCAAACATGGCCACAGTAAATAATAATTCTAAAAGGTCTAAGAGTGTTAAAAAAACAAGCCTGAATGCTTTGTGTCTTAATGCGAGGAGCATTCGTAATAAGGTGGATGAATTAGCTACGCAAATAGATGTAAACGGATATGATATAATTGGGATTACGGAGACATGGCTCCAGGGTGACCAAGGCTGGGAATTCAACATCTACGGGTATTCAATATTCAGGAAAGATAGGCAAAAAGGAAAAGGAGGTGGGGTAGCATTGCTGGTTAAAGAGGAGATTAACACAATAGTAAGGAAGGATATTAGCTCTGATGATGTGGAATCTGTATGGGTAGAGCTGAGAAATACCAAGGGGCAGAAAACATTAGTGGGAGTTGTATATAGACCCCCAAACAGTAATGCTGTGGTTGGGGATGGCAATAAATGGGAAATTAGAGACGCGTGCAATAACGGCACAGCAGTTATCATGGGTGACTTTAATCTACATATAAATTGGGCTAACCAAATTAGTAACAATACTGTGGAGGCGGAACTCCTAGAGTGTATACGGGATGGTTTCCTGGACCAACTAGAGATCAGGCCATCTTAGACTGGTTATTATGTAATGAGAAAGGATTAATTAGCAATCTTGTTGTGCGAGGCCCCTTGGGGCGGAGCGATCATAATATGATAGAATTCTTCATTAAGATGGAGAGTGAAGTAGTTCACTCAGAGACTAGGGTCCTGAATTTAAATAAAGGAAACTACGATGGTATGAGGCGCGAGTTGGCTAGGATGGATTGGGGAATGTTACTTAAAGGGTTGACGGTAGAAAGGCAATGGCAAACATTTAAAGATTGCATGGATGAACTACAGAATTTTCATCCCTGTTTGGCATAAAAATAAAAAAAAGTGACTCAACCGTGGCTAACAAGGGAAATTAGGGATAGCATAAGATCCAAGGAGAAGACATATAAATTGGCCAGAAAATGCAGCAAACCTGAGGATTGGGAGCAGTTTAGGATTCAGCAAAGGAGGACAAAGGGATTAATTAAGAGGGGGAAAATAGAATATGAGAGTAAGCTTGCAGGGAACATAAAAACTGACTGTAAAAGCTTCTATAGATATGTGAAGAGAAAAAGATTGGTGAAGTCAAGCATAGGTCCCTTGCAGTCAGAATCAGGGGAATTTATAATGGAGAACAAAGAAATGGCAGACCAATTAAATATATACTTTGGTTCTGTCTTCACAAAGGAGGACACACATAACCTCCCAGAGATGTCGGGGAACATAGGGTCTAATGAGAGGGAGGAACTGAATGAAATCAGTATTTGTAGGGAAATGGTGTTGGGGAAATTGACGGGATTGAAGGCCGATAAATCCCCAGGGTCTGATAATCTACATCCTAGGGTACTTAAGGAAGTGGCCCTAGAAATAGTAGAGGCATTGCTGGTCATCTTCCAAAATTCTATAGACTCTAGCACAGTTCCCATGGATTGGAGGATAGCTAATGTAACCCCACTATTAAAAAAAGGTGGTAGAGAGAAAACGGGGAATTATAGACCAGTAAGCCTGACATCGGTAGTGGGGGAAATGCTAGAGTCCATTATAAAAGATGTAATAGCAGAGCACTTGGAAAACAGTGGCAGGATCGGACAAAGTCAACATGGATTTACAAAAGGTAAATCGTGCTTGACTAATCTACTGGAATTTTTTGAGTTTGCAACAAGTAGAATAGATAAGGGAGAACCAGTGGATGTGGTATATTTAGACTTTCAGAAGGCTTTCGATAAGGTCTCGCATAAGAGATTAGCGTGCAAAGTTAAAGCGCATGGGATTGGGGGTAAGGTACTGACTTGGATAGAGAACTGGTTGGCAGACAGAAAGCAAAGAGTTGGAATAAACGGGTCTTTTTCCGAGTGGCAGGCAGTGTCTAGTGGGGTACCACAGGGATCGGTGCTAGGACCCCAGTTATTCACAATATATATTAATGATCCAGATGAGGGAACTAGATGTAATATCTCCAAGTTTGCAGATGACACAAAGCTGGGTGGGCGTTTGTGGTGTGAGGAGGATGCAGAGAAACTCCAGGATGATTTGGACAGGTTGGGTGATTGGGCAGATGCCTGGCAGATGAAGTATAATGTGGATAAATGCGAGGTTATCCACTTTGGTGGCAAAAAACAGGAAGGCAGATTATTATCTGAACGGCAATAGATTGGGAAAAGGGGAAGTGCAACGAGACCTGGGTGTCCCTGTGCACAAGTCGCTGAAGGTAAGCATGCTGGTGCAGCAGGCGGTTAAGAAGGGAAACGGTATGTTGGCCTTCATAGCAAGAGGATTCGAGTACAGGAGCAAGGATGTCTTGCTGCAGTTGTACAGGGCCTTGGTGAGACCGCACCTTGAGTATTGTGTGCATTTTTGGTCGCCTTATCTGAGGAAGGATGTTCTTGCCATGGAGGGAGTGCAGCGAAGATTCACCAGACTGATACCTGGGATGGCAGGAATGACGTATGAGGAGAGATTGGGTTGATTGGGCTTGTACTCGCTAGAGTTTAGAAGAATGAGAGGGGATCTCATTGAAACTTATAAAATTCTAACAGGATTAGACAGACTAGATGCAGGAAGGATATTCCCGATGGCGGGGGAGTCCAGAACCAGGGGTCACAGTCTAAGGATAAGGAGTAAGCCATTTAGGACTGAGATGAGGAGGAATTTCTTCACCCCGAGATTGGTGAACCTGTGGAATTCTCTACCACATAAGGCAGTTGAGGCCAATTCATTAAATATATTCAAGAAGGAGTTAGATATATTTCTTAAGGCTAAAGGGATCAAGGGATATGGGGAGAAAGCAGGGACAGGGTACTGAATTTGGATGATCAGTCATGATCTCATTAAATGGCGGAACAGGCTTGAGGGGCCGAATGGCCTACTCCTGCTCCTATCTTCAAAGTTTCTATGTTTCCCCTGAAGAGCCATGGTGGAAAAAGCCATGGGGGAGGGGGGGAATGCATTTTTAGGCAGCGGATTAGTCGCGTCGACTCTGAGTGCAATCAAGGCACGCAGAGCGCTGAGAAATTGTACACCAAATGATTTTAAGGATTTAATGATCCAGGAAGGCCTAGGTAATATAAACTGAGGGGGCTGGAGAAGGTACAGCTAGCCAGCTGCACCTCAGACTGCAGAGAAGGGCAGAGAGAAAACTGGCAGCTCACTTCAGTCCGAATTTAAAAAGGAACAATCCATGAGCAGCACCCAGTTATGGTCCCGGGACAAAGCTGGGGTCACATGCTGGTTTGGGGCCCCATGAGCTGATGCAAGCATACGCCGCTGCACAATACATAGAATCACGGTTGGTGTGAGAGATCAGAGGTGCTCAGTACAAAGGTGACTAATCCCTCTGCCAGGTTTCCACATAGCCCATGGGCACTTGGGGTCCGTGAAGATCAGCAGCTCTTGTAACATGCCTAGTTTGCTGCACAGGTTTCGCAAGTGAGTTGTAAAACAATATTTTACATATTTCCCGGAAATCTAGCTGCAAATTTTGGAAGAGTTCCACATTTAAAACAAGACTTTTATATATAAACCTACCACATACTTTTTGTTTTCGTTTCAGTATAAACAAGCTAGCCTTACAAAGAAGTCCCCTGCTAAACTTCCATGACAAAATTATAACAATTCCAGTTAGCCAAAGTATCTCAGCTTTTTAAAAAAGATGAAAATATTTCAGGGAAAATACATACGAATGTAATGAGAGAGGAATATGTCAAAAACTGCTAAATGGTCCACTGGGGAAGTACAGAACTGCCCAGTTGAACTACTGCAGGATAAAGGAAACCAGTCAACCATTCATGCTCAATCCTAGCACCAACCTGGTAAGGTCTTCTATGTCCACCAGCATGGCATCCTGTTCCATGTGCAGCTCATCCCTAATGAGTAGAAGCTGGACCAACTCTTCATTTAAACCTGATTAACAAAAGGAAAGGTCAATTTATAGGATTAGTGCCACAACTGTTATTTTTTCCTCAAAACAGCTCCTCCATTTCATGAGAACTGAAGAAGCTTTAACATCAATTGGCATTTATTTAATTGCCATTTATTTTTCTAAGTGACAATCTGTAAAGTATTTTGCAAAATATATGGGAACATCCTGGCCATTCAGTACCAACTGAAATCTCTATGCACAAACACCAATATGAATTATTTTTATGCAGAAAAACAGTAAAATAGCAAAGGACAGTAATGTCGCTTTGATGGGTTGAGATGGTAAAAACCCATCATACTTTCCTCCTGTTTCTCACCTAGTAGTATTTTACTGAAATGGATACCCACTTTGTTGAAATGCAATATTTTTATTTTTCATTATGTAAAGGACAAGTAAATAAATGGGAGCAAATATTTAACATCTTCACAATTGCAACAAGTGTAAATTTGTTCTAATAATTTTTGATATATTTTGTCTAAATACAATTGTCTTATTATATGAACCTGATGATGAAGAATAAGAAAGTTATGGACTAAAGGGCTGTAAGATGGCCAACGTTCGATTCATGAGGTGAAGAAAAATCATTGAGAAACAATTTTGATTCAAGGTTGTATGACATTTAGAAGTGGGAGATTTAAAGATGATATCACACTAATTGTTTATCACATGCTTGCTAAGGACAGATTATATATGCGTGAAGAAAGCTTTTTAATTATTCAGTACATTTAGATATTGTACATTACAAATGTGGGATTGCAAAATAGAAATGTAAAAGCAAATTTGGAACATTATGTTCAAGACAGGAATATTATTGAAGAAATTCAGATTGTAAAATAACACATGATTCTTGTACTAAAAACATTGTAAATTATTTCCTAGACACTCCTTTAACATAATCAGATCATTTCAGCATCAAATAATATTTGAAGCAAGAAATATAGAATGTTTAGAAACAGTTGAGAAAAAAGTCCGTTTTTTCTGTTCATTTTAGGTTTCCATTTTTCCCTACAAGAACAAAACTGAAAACAGTATAGAACACAGAGCCAAACACACAAAAAGGACTTCAGATTATTTCATGATACACAACTACCTTTCAAATTACATGAAAATCCATGCTTAAACCTTAAAGCAGCCATATTTATTCTTTTGGTATTGCTTGCAGCAGAGTCACTCATACTGTAACATCAAAAGTCTGGCCAATTACAAAAAAATGAAAACATTTTATATAAAAAACACAATTCTAAGCAGAGCAACATTACTGCTTTTTAAAAAAATCAACAGTCACTTTTCCCAAATAGTATGTGACGCAATGGCAAGCAAAGCTAACCTGGAGATATGATGGCTAGGGATTAGGAATCCCACGTAGTTTTTAAAAAAGTAAACTAGTTTCACGAATAATGAAGTTACAATAAAACGGCACGAAAGTAGTAAGAAAATAGCTAACTGTGCTGCCTTAGTGTGTAAATGCACTGTAGGGAGTGGTACCTGTGCACAAAGACAGGAAGCTTCAAAGCTCATTCCTTATTCTGTGCTAGGTTAGCAGTGGGATCACAAGTACCCTTAATGTTATTTAGCTGGACGGCGGTGGGGTGGGGTGGGGTGGGGTGTGAAATCGCAAGGGCAAATACTGGCACTCCCTACCTAACAGCATTCTGGAAGCAACTTCACTACAAGGACTGCAGCGGTTCAAGAAGGCGGCCTACTACCACCACCTTCTCAAGGGATGAACGATGCCCATATCCAGAAAAGGAATTAAAAAAATTACAAGCACGATTTCTGTTTGTGTGTGGACATCAGGTTCCTTTGCAATGCTCATCATGGTCAAATAGCACGTTGAGATTCATGTATAAGGAATGGTGATATCGATGAGGCAAATGAGGGCTCTTCAGCACCAGTGGAACTGTACCCAGCATAGGTCTGGAAGGGTTGAGAGAAAATGGAGTTCTTTTATTAAAAAAAAAGATGTAGCCCCATTAACATTTCCTCATTCCAGGTATTTTTAATGTGTATATCAATAACCGAGGGAATAGCTTAGAAGGAAGGGTTAGTGCATTATGAAGATGACGGCTAAAGATCTCTGACAATGCTGCTCTGCTCAGTTGACAGGAGCTATGCTTATAATAAACTAAGACAGACACAATCACTGACGCCTCTCCTCTCGGCTTCAAAGGCTGACCAGTTTATCACATATTCTGGCTAGCTTGTCATTCATATTTGAACTTTATTCCTTAAAAGGCAAAATTTCTGGAAGCAGTCATTTTGCACCCATGGTGCAGGAGATTACTTGTTTACACTTGCCTTGTGATCACAGCTGCCTGTGTAATGAGGTTTGACAGTCAGTTTCATATTTCAATTTCAGAGTATCGTAACACTAAATGTTGTGGTTTCCATTATACTTTGAGCAAACCTAAACATATTTGGCAAAAGTTTAAAATTACAATGGCCCAGATTGTGTGGTCAGCGGGGAAGTGATGGCACTGGCCGCTGATCTCAAAAAAAGCCGCCTACAAAGATCTAACGATCGCTGTAACATGGATTTCACCTCTCCTGGCATTAATTTGAATCTGGCGCCAAGTCTAGGGGATCGCCAACGTCCAGCAACAGTGATATCATCAAGCTGGCTAAGCTGCCAATCACATTGAAGAATTCTCAGAGACAGCAAACCAGGAAGTTCTTCATTTTTAAAAGGGAGCGAAATAAAGATTAGGACATACGCATGGGATTAAGGTAACATAGAAACATAGAAGATAGGAGCAGGAGTAGGCCATTCGGCCCCTCGAGCCTGGTCCGCCATTCAATGCGATCATGGCTGATCATCCAAATTCAGTACCCGGTCCCTGCTTTCTCCCCATATCCCTTGATCCCTTTAGCCTTAAGAAATATATCCAACTCCTTCTTGAATATATTTAATGTATTGGCCTCTACTGCCTTCTGTGGTAGAGAATTCCACAGGTTCACCACTCTCTGGGTGAAGAAATTCCTCCTAATTTCTGTCCTAAATGGCCTACCCCTTACCCTTAGACTGTGACCCCTGGTTTTGGACTCCCCAACCATCGGGAACATCCTTCCTGCATCTAGCCTGTCCAGTCCTGTCAGAATTTTATAAGTTTCAATGAGATCCCCTCTCATTCTTCTAAACTCCAGTGAGTACAAGCCCAATCGTCCCAATCTCTCCTCATACGTCATTCCTGCCATCCCAGGTATCAGCCTGGTGAATCTTCGCTGAACTCCTTCCATGGCAAGAACATCCTTCCTCAGATAAGGTGACCAAAACTGCACACAATACTCAAGATGTGGCCTCACCAAGGCCCTGTACAACTGCAGCAAGACATCCTTGTTCCTGTACTCAAACCCTCTCGCTACGAAGGCCAACATACCATTTGCCTTCTTAACCGCCTGCTGCACCTGCATGCTTACCTTCAGCGACTGGTGCACAAGGACACCCAAGTCTCGTTGCACTTCCTCTTTTCCCAATCTATTGCCATTCAGATAATAATCTGCCTTCCTGTTTTTGCCACCAAAGTGGATAACCTCACATTTATCCACGTTATATTGCATCTGCCATGCTTCTGCCCAATCACCCAACCTGTCTAAATCATCCTGTAGTTTATCGGCATCCTCCTCACAGCACACACGCCCACCCAGCTTTGTGTCGTCTGCAAATTTGGAGATATTACATCTAGTTCCTTTGCCTAGATCATTAATATATATTGTGAATAGCTGGGGTCCAAGGACCGATCCCTGTGGTACCCCACTAGTCACTGCCTACCATTCGGAAAAAGACCCGTTTATTCCAACTGTTTGCTTTCTGTCTGCCAACCAGTTCTCTATCCAAGTCAATACCTTGCCCCCAATCCCATGCGCCTTATCTTTACACTCTAATCTCTTATGCGGGACCTTATTGAAAGCCTTCTGAAAGTCCAAATACACCACATCCACTGGTTCTCCCTTATCTATTTTACTAGTTACATTCTCAAAAAATTCCAGTAGATTAGTCAAGCACGATTTACCTTTTGTAAATCCATGTTGACTTTGTCCGATCCTGTCACTGTTTTCCAAGTGCTCTGCTATTACATCTTTTATAATGGACTCTAGCATTTTCCCCACTACTGATGTCAGGCTTACCGGTCTGTAATTCCCCATTTTCTCTCTACCACCTTTTTTGAATAGTGGGGTAACATTAGCTACCCTGCAATCCATGGGTACTGTTCCAGATTCTATCGAATGTTGGAAGATGATCAGCAATGCATCTACTATTTCTAGGGCCACTTCCTTAAGTACCCTAGGATGTAGATTATCAGGCCCTGGGGATTTATCGGCCTTCAATCCCATCAATTTCCCCAACACCATTTCCCTACAAATACTGATTTCTTTCAGTTCCTCCCTTTCATCAGACCCTATGTTCCCCGACATCTCTGGGAGGTTATTTCTGTCCTCCTTTGTGAAAACAGAACCAAAATATGTATTTAATGGTCTGTCATTTCTTTGTTCCCCATTATAAATTCCCCTGATTCTGACTGCAAGGGACCTACGCTTGACTTCACCAATCTTTTTCTCTTCACATATCTATAGAAGCTTTTACAGTCAGTTTTTATGTTCCCTGCAAGCTTACTCTCGTATTCTATTTTCCCTTTCCAAATTAATCCCTTTGTCCTCCTTTGTTGAATCCTAAACTACTCCCAATCCTCTGGTTTACTGCTTTTTCTGGCCAATTTATATGTCCTCTCCTTGGATCTTATGCTATCCCTAATTTCCCTTGTTAGCCACGGTTGAGTCACCTTTTTTGTTTTATTTTCATGCCAAACTGGGATGAACAAATTCTGTAGTTCATCCATGCGGTCTTTGAATGTTTGCCATTACCTATCCACCGTCAACCCTTTGAGTGACATTCCCCAATCAATCCTACCCAACTCGCGCCTCAGACCATCGTAGTTTCCTTTATTTAAATTCAGGACCCTAGTCTCTGAGTCAACTACTTCATTCTCCATCTTGATGAAGAATTCGATCATATTATGATCGCTCTGACCCAAGGGGCCTCGTACAAGATTGCTAATTAATCCTTTCTCGTTACATAATACCCTGATCTCTGGTTGGTTCCTCGACATATTGGTCCAGGAAACCATCCCGTAAACACTCCAGGAATTCCTCCTCCACAGTATTGTTACTAATTTGGTTAGCCCAATCTATATGTAGATTAAAGTCACCCATGGTGACTGCTGTGCCCTTATTGCACGCTTCTCTAATTTTCCTTTTAATGCGATCCCCAACCTCCACATTACTGTTTGGAGGTCTATATACCACTCCCATGAACGTTTTCTGCCCCTTGGTATTTCTCAATTCTACCCATACAGATTCCACATCATCAGAGCTAATATCCTTCCTTACAATTGTGTTAATCCCTTCTTTAAAAGCAATGCTACCCCACCCCCTTTCCTTTTTGCCTATCTTTCCTGAATATTGAATACCCCTGGATGTTGAGTTCCTAGCCTTGGCCACCCTGGAGCCATGTTTCCGTAATCCCAATCAAATCATATTTGTTTACGTCTATTTGCGCAGCTAATTCATCCACCTTATTACGAATGCTCCTCGCATTAAGACACAAAGCCTTCAGGCTTGTTTTTTTAACGCTCTTAGACCTATTAGAATTATTATTTACTGTGGCCATGTTTGATTTAAACCGTTGATTTCTCTGACTGCCACTTTTGTTTTTCTCCTTCCTATCTTTTGCTTTTATCCTTGTTTCCCTTTCCTCTGTCCCTCTGCTCAGGTTCCCAACCCCCTGCCATTTTAGTTTAAACCCTCCCCCAGAGCACTAGCAAACATTCCCCCCAGAACATCGGTCCCGGCCCTGCCCAGGTGCAAACCGTCCGGTTTGAAATGGTCCCACCTCCCCCAGAACCGGTTCCAATGTCCCAGGAATTTGAATCCCTTCCCCTCGCACCATTCCTCTAGCCATGTATTCATCTGAAATATCCTTCTATTTCTACTCTGACTAGCACGTGGCACTGGTAGCAATCCTGAGATTACTACCTTTGAGGTCCTATTTTTAAAATTTACCTCCTAACTCCCTATATTCAGCTTTTAGGACCTCATCCCATTTTTTACCTATATCGTTGGTGTAATAATAATAAATAACTTCCGGATGAAGTTATGTGCACATCACTTCCTGTGAACTGTGACCTCTGTGCATACATCACTTCCTGTGCATACGTCACTTCCTGTGTTTGGACTAGTATAAATACTGAACTGCTCAGTATGGTAAAAGGGCTTCTCCTAGAGGCATGGTGAAGACCGCTCTTGTATATAGTATAATTATAAGTTGCTTAAAGCTTACTTTAAAGTTCCTTGATGTGTGAGACTCCTTTTTACATCAATTTAAGCAACTTAGTATTTACACTCACAAATACTAGACCTTCGGACAAACTCGGAGTTAAGGATCCAGGGAACCACCCATCATGGAAAACATCCTTAAACCTACTCGTCTGGACTTGGACCCAAACGCACCAGCAGCTGGCAGGGTATGGAAGCATTGGTACCGTACTTTTGAGAATTTTCTTGATGAATGTAAAGCGAATGCTTCTACTAAACTGAGGATAATTATCAAATATGTGACCCCAACAGTGTTTGAATATGTTGATGAATGGGATAATTACGATGAGGTGATCTGGCCACTTAAAAAACTATATGCCAAGACCGCAAATGAGGTCTATGCTAGACATCTACTGGCCACAGCCCGACAAGGGCCAGGGGAATCGATTAACGAATTCCTTCAAGAACTTCGCAGGCTCAGCATAGATTGTAACTTTCAGGCAGCCTCGGCTGAGCTGTACCGCGAAGAAATGATTCGTGATGCTTTCATCTGCGGGATTGCCTCTCCATTTATACGCCAGCGTCTACTAGAAAGTAAAACACTTGAGCTACAAAAGGCTTTTGACCTGGATTGTTCTCTGGATTTGGCAAAGAAAAATGCAGACCTCTATCAGCTGCCCAGATCTCGATCTGCTGCTGTAACTGCAACCAGACAATTCAAGTGGCCTCAGGTGAACCCTATCATGGAGGAATCTAATCCTGATGATAATTCTGATGAAGAAGAGGAGGATGACCCCACTTTAGCAGCCTCTTGGCAATCTAGGAAGGAATGCTTCTTTTGTGGAGATTCTTTTCACCCTAGGAAATTCTGCCCTGCTCGCAATGCGATCTGCAGTCATTGCGATAAAAAGGGACACTTTGCAAAAGTTTGCCAATCAAGAGCCTCTACGAGGGCCTATCCAGCTAAGGCCTACTGAACTGCCCCAATTAGGGCCTATCAAGATGCTCCGGCTAGGACCTATCAAGCTTCCTCTCAAGCTCTCTCCTGAAAAAGCACACCTAGAGTTTCAGCCACTCTCTGTGCAACCACACCAATTACAGCTGCTTGCCCACAGAACCTGTTTCATGCAGCTACAAAAGTTTCAATTAATGGGCTTACCTTAGATGCCTTAATCGACTCAGGAAGTACTGATAGTTTCATTAGAGAACAGATTGTTGCGAAATTGAAACTACATATCTTCCCATCGGACCAGGCAATTGCGATGGCTCAGTCATCACTTAATACCAGAATCTCCGGCTTTTGTATTATTGATATGACACTTAATGGTCGCATGTATCCCTCCACCCGACTTTCGGTGCTCAAGGACTTATGTAGTGATCTCATCTTAGGGCTGGATTTTCAAAAACAGCATAAGAAACTCACCATTGAGTTCGGCGGATCCAAACCTGGACTTACTATTTCTAATATACTGTCTAAATTACCGTTTTGTGTATTATCAGCAGCTTCACTTGATGAACCCTCATTATTTGCCAGTATTCCTCCTCGATGCAAACCAATAATAACGAAATCGCGGCGCTTTAGTCAGGAAGACCAATCTTTTATTGAGGCTGAAATCTCTCGACTTTTAGCAGAGGATATCATCGAACCATGTTCGTCGCCCTGGCGGGCTCAAGTCGTCATCGTCAAGAACCCTCTAAAACCTCACAAACAACAACTATGCATTGATTATTTGCAAACCATCAATCAATATACTGACTTGGACGCCTACCCATTGCCACGCATTGATGATATGGTTAATAAACTGGCCGAATAGAAAGTGTTCTCAACTTACGATTTAAAAAGTGCCTATCATCAGGTACCCTTGAAGGTCTCAGATAAGCAGTACACGGCCTTTGAGGCTAATGGACGGCTGTACCAATTTCGTCGCCTCCCATTCGGGGTTACTAATTGAGTGGCTGTCTTCCAACGGGCAATGGATGGCCTGGTTAAGCAGGAAAACTTAAGGGACACTTTTCCCTATCTTGATAACATTACTATTGCAGGTCACGATCAACAGGAACACAACGCCAACCTCCAAAAATTTCGGGATGCCCTCCATCACCGTAACTTAACTTTGAATGAATCTAAATCTGTTGAGTCGCAACCGACCATCAACATCCTTGGCTACTGCGTAGGCAATGGTATCATTAAGCCAGACCCAGAAAGACTTCGCCCGCTCCAAGAGCTCCCGTCACCTAAGAATCCGGCTTCTTTACGTCGGGCTCTCGGCCTGTTTGCATACTACGCTAAATGGATTCCTCATTTTTCAGACAAAATCCAACCCTTGCTGCATGCTAGATAATTTCCATTGGAAACAGCGGCTGTTGCAGCCTTTAACCTTCTCAAAAAACAGTTGGAGAAAGCGGCTCTTCACTCCATCGATGAGCATCTCCCTTTCATAGTCGAATGTGATGCCTCGGAGGTGGCGATCTCGGCTACTCTAAATCAGGAAGGTCGTCCTGTAGCATTTATGTCCAGGACCGTACAAGGTGCCGAGCTACATTATCCTCCGGTTGAGAAGGAAGCTGATGCGCTATCAATTACTCATAAAAGACTGAGAGTTAGAAGAGTAACTAAAGGCTTTTATTAACAACAGAATGGAGGTCTGCCTCGAGTGGTCGACCGGTCCAGGATACAAGGGCTGGGGAGCAGTCACCTTTATACTAGGACCTGTGGGAGGAGTCAGCCGAGGCATGTCCAGGCATGTACACAGTGGAATACAAACAGGACAAACAGGAATACAAACAGTGGTTTACCACATTCACCCCTTGTTTAAAATTGAGTCCGGCGGGGTGAAGTGTATTAAAAGTTAGTGTATTGGAGTCTCTCCGGAGGTCTTGTCTGCCGCTGTGATTGGCGTGGCGACGGCAGGGGTAGTGAAGCTTCCGGCGTCGAGTCCAGCGTAGGCTGTGGCACAGGCGTGTCGTCCTCGTAGATGTCGAGCGGGTCGCGGGGCCCAGGCCTGCCGTCTGCTGGGGCTGGATATCGGATCGTGGGGGGGGGTGGTAGTGGGTAGTGGGTTATTGTGGTCCCCGAGGGTGCAAGGTCTCTTATGGAGACTGTGTCCTCCCGCCCGTCCGGGTATGCGATGTAAGCATACTGGGGGTTGGCGTGGAGGAGGTCGACCCTCTCGACCAGGGGGTCCGTTTTATGGGTCCTCACGTGTCTTCTCAGTAGGACCGGCCCTGGGGACGTCAGCCATGGCGGTAGCGATGTCCCTGATGTGGACTTCCTTGGGAAGACAAACATTTTCTCATGAGGGGTGGCGTTAGTGGCAGTGCAGAGCAGTGACCGAATAGAGTGGAGCGCATCGGGGAGCACATCCTGCCAGCGGGAGGTTGGAAGGCCCCTAGACTTTAAGGCTAGCAGGACGGCCTTCCAAACTGTCGCATTTTCTCTTTCCACCTGTCCGTTCCCCCGGGGGTTGTAACTGGTGGTCCTGCTTGTGGCAATACCCCTAGTTAGCAGGTACTGACGGAGTTCGTCGCTCATAAACGATGAGCCCCGGTCGCTATGGATATAGCTGGGGAAGCCGAACAGGGTGAAGAGGTTGTTCAGACATTTAATGACCGTGGCACTGGTCATGTCCGGGCAGGGGAAGGCGAACGGGAAACGGGAGTACTCATCAATAATATTGAGGAAGTACACATTGCGGTCGGAGGAGGGGAGAGGCCCTTTAAAATCAACGCTCAGGCGCTCGAAGGGGCGAGTGGCTTTTATCAGGTGGGCCCTGTCTGGTCTATAAAAGTGTGGTTTGCACTCAGCGCAGACTTGGCAGTTCCTGGTCATGGTCCTGACCTCCTCAATAGAGTAAGGCAGGTTGCGGGCCTTGATGAGGTGGAAGAACCTGGTGACCCCCGGGTGGCAGAGGTCATTGTGGAGGACCCGTAGTCTATCGATCTGCGCGCTGGCGCAGGTGCCACGCGATAGCGCATCCGGGGGTTCATTGAGCTTCCCGGGCCGGTACAAGATCTCGTAGTTGTAGGTGGAAAGTTCGATTCTCCACCTCAAGATCTTGTCATTTTTGATTTTGCCCCTCTGCTTGTTGTTAAACATAAAAGCAACTGAACGCTGGTCAGTGAGCAGGGTAAATCGTTTTCCGGCCAGGTAGTGCCTCCAATGACGCACAGCCTCCACAATCGCCTGGGCCTCCTTCTCAACAGTGGAGTGTCTGGTCTCCGGGCCTTGGAGGGTTCATGAAAAGAAGGCCACGGGTCTCCCCGCCTGATTGAGGGTAGCGGCTAGGGCAAAGTCGGACGCGTCGCTTTCCACCTGGAAGGGGATGGATTCGTCCACTGCGTGCATGGTGGCTTTGGCAATGTCCTCCTTGATACGGTGGAAGGCTAAGCGGGCCTCTGCCGTCAAGGGAAAAGAGGTGGACTTGATCAGCGGACGGGCCTTGTCCGCATAGTAGGGGACCCACTGGGCGTAATAGGAGAAAAACCCTAGGCACCTCTTCAGGGCCTTGAGGCAGTGGGGCAGTGGAAGTTCCATAAGGGGACGCATCCGGTCGGGGTCGGGGCCGATGACTCCGTGTTCCACAACACAGCCAAGGATGGCGAGGCGGTTTGTGCGGAATATGCACTTCTCCTTGTTATATGTCAGGTTTAGGAGTTGGGCGGTGCGGAGGAATTTTTCGAGGTTTGCGTCATGGTCCTGCAAGTCACGGCCGCAGATGGTCACATTGTCCAGATATGGGAAAGTGGCCTGCAACGCATTTTGATCTACCATCCGGTCCATCTCCCTTTGGAAGATGGAGACCCCATTGGTGACGCCAAAGGGAACCCTAAGGAAGTGATAGAGGCGGCCGTTTGCCTCAAAGGCAGTGTACTGGCGGTCCTCAGGGCGGATGGGGAGCTGGTGGTACGCTGATTTCAGGTCAATGGTCGAGAAGACGCGGTACTGCGCGATCTGGTTGACCATATCAGCTATACGGGGGAGTGGGTAGGCGTCCAGCAGGGTGTAGCGATTTATTGTCTGGCTGTAGTCGATGACCAGGCGCTGCTTCTCGCTGGTCTTAACGACCACAACCTGGGCTCGCCAGGGGCTGGTGCTGCCCTCAATAATCCCTTCTTTCAGGAGCCGCTCCACTTCGGTTTTAATGAAAACCCTGTCCCCGGCACTGTATCGCCTGCTCTTTGTGGCGATGGGCTTACAGTCGGGGGTGAGGTTAGCAAACAGTGGTGGGGGGGTGACTCTGAGTGTGGAGAGGTTGCACCTGGTGCGCGGCGGGCAATTTGGAAGCTGCTGGCTGCGGACTGTGAGTGGGGGTAGGGGTCCACCGTACGCCATCGTAACACTTTTAAGGTGGCACTGAAAATCTAACCCCAGCAGGACGGCAGCGCAGAGGTCAGGCAGGACCAGAAGTTTAAAATGATCGTACACGGTCCCGTCTACTACGAGTGTCACCACGCAGTAGCCGCCGATGTCCGCCGACTGGGACTCGGAGGCCATAGAAATCCGCTGTTGCGCAGGCAGGACTGGGAGAGAGCAACGCCGCACCGTGTCGGGGTGGATGAAGCTCTCCGTGCTCCCAGAGTCAAAAAGGCAGATTGTATCGTGACCATTTACCTTAATGTCCATTGTGGAACTGGCCAGTTGGTGCGGTCTCGCTTGGTCCAGTGTAACGGATGCCAGCGTAGGGGTCGGTGTGTCGCTGCGGGTATCAGATGAGGCGGTGTCGGGGGCCTGCTGCGTCCCGGCTGTCGTCCAAGATGGCGGCGTCCATGATCCCCATGTGGCTGGAGGCGTCCAAAATGGCTGCTGTACCGGTGATTCGCACACGGCCGGGGAGGTCCAAAATGGCGGCCCGCATGGCCCACACGCGGCGCTGCTGGGGTTCGGGGTGGCTTTGGCCCTGCAGACGCTAGCGTAGTGTCCCTTCTTCCCGCAGCCCGAGCAGATCGCGTTTTTCGCCGGGCAGCGCGCTCTGGGGTGTTTTGCCTGGCCACAGAAGTAGCATTTCTGGCCTTGGGGCACTGCTGTCTGGCCTTGGGACACTGCTGCGGTAGTTGGGCCGTTGTTGGGGTGTGGCTGGGGTGGCACGGCGCTATGAGGCGGTCCTACCGTGTCCCAGGCTGTCATTCCCCGCGGCGTCCACGGTGCAGAGGAGTAGGCATCCATGCCCTGGTAGGCTGCATCCAACGATAGTGCGAGTTCAGAGGCCTTGTTGAGGTCGAGGTTACTCTGCTCCAACAGTCGCTGTCGTGTGTAATTGGATCTGTGGCCCGCTACAAAAGCGTCCCGGATAAGTTCCTCTGTGTACACGGCGGCCTTTACATCCTTACAACCACAGGCCCGGCCAAGCACAGACAGTGCCTGAAGGTATTCCACGGTCGATTCCCCAGGTTGTTGTTTACGACTCCCCAGGAGGTGCCTGGCGTACACTTCGTTCACTGGGCGCGTGTACTGGTCCTTGAGGAGCTTGATAGCATCCGCGTACGAGGTCGCGTCTTGGATGACCGAGTACACTCGGTGGTTCACTTTGGAGGTCAGGACATCCAGTTTGTCCTCGTCCGATTTGATTGCTTCGGAGGCGGTCAGGAATGTTTCGAAACACTTAAGCCAGTGAGTAAACTTGGTGGATGAGTCCGCCTCCCGATGATCTAAGTCCAGGCATGCTGGTGTGAGGATCTTCTCCATTATAAAAATGTTGTTAATAAAATTGATGCGCTATCAATTACTCATAAAAGACTGAGAGTTAGAAGAGTAACTAAAGGCTTTTATTAACAACAGAATGGAGGTCTGCCTCGAGTGGTCGACCGGTCCAGGATACAAGGGCTGGGGAGCAGTCACCTTTATACTAGGACCTGTGGGAGGAGTCAGCCGAGGCATGTCCAGGCATGTACACAGTGGAATACAAACAGGACAAACAGGAATACAAACAGTGGTTTACCACAGAAGCCACAGCCATCATAGAGGCGGTACGGAAGTGGAACCATTTCCTAGCTCGCCAGCACTTTACATTAATCACGGACCAGCGATCAGTCGCCTTCATGCTCGATAATCGAAAACGAACCAAAATTAAGAATAATAAAATACAGCTTTGGAGGATGGAACTGGCCTCTTTTGGTTACACCATTCACTATCGACCTGGCAAGGAGAATGTGGCCCCGGATACCCTCACACGAGCATTCTGCTCCACTATGTCGTCCTCTACTCTCATAGATGTCCATAATGGATTGTGTCATCCTGGCGTTACGCGCATGCTACATTTCGTACGATCACGGAATCTCCCTTTTTCTACTGGAGATGTAAAGAAAATGTGCTCAGAATGCCGGCTTTGTGCAGAATTAAAACCTCAGTTCTTCCGCCCCTCAGATGGTATGCTCATACACGCAACCCAACCGATGCAACGACTTAGCGTCGATTTTAAGGGCCCAGTGCCCTCTTCAACTCGGAACACATATTTGCTCACCATGATTGATGAATATTTACGTTTTCCGTTTGCCTTCCCCTGCTCCAATATGCTGGCGTCCACAGTAATCTGCTGCCTTGAGCAGGTATTTTCTCTCTGTGGCATGGCGGCTTACATTCACTCGGATCGGGGTCCATCCTTTATGTCAAGGGAACTCAAGGACTACCTCTCAGAACGGGGAATTGCTACAAGCAAAACGACGCCATATCATCCCATCGGAAATGGGCAGGTAGAGAGGTATAACGGTATCATCTGGAATTCCGTACATCTTGCTTTAAGATCTCGGGGCCTACCAAACCAGCAATGGGAAGCAGTGCTTCCGGATGCATTGCACTCTATACGGTCCCTTCTTTCTACAGCCACAAATACTACACCTCATGAGCGGTTCTTTGGATTCCAGTGTCGCTCATCTTATGGGACATCCCTCCCGTCATGGCTAACTACTCCTGGACCTGTACTACTCCGAAGATACGTTCGGACGTCTAAAAATGACCCTCTCGTAGACGAGGCCGAACTAACCGATGCCAACCCCACCTATGCATACATACGATATCCCGACGGCCGAGAATCTACCGTATCATTACGAGATCTGGCTCCCTGCCCACCAGGACCTAGTGGGACATCGAGTGATGGTATTTTACCAGGAGCCTCTTGGAACCTACCGGGTACCCCTTTCCAGGATCCTGATCTGACACCAACTAGCTTGGTGCCAGTAGAACCCCGTACCCAAAGTTGCGACCCTCCCAGTACCGCGTACCAAAGTACTGATCCGCCACAGACCAGCTCTGAACAGAGACAGACCAACTCTGCACCTATTGGGGCTCGTACACGAAGCCATGATCTCCCCGACCCTTCACAGGGTAATCCAGGCCACACAGACTCTGACCAATGGCCAACAGCATGTAAGCGGACCAGAGACCCTCTACGACGGGAACCCAAACGGGTGCGATTCTTCCTCGTTCGGCGGCTGCGGAATAAAAGGAAGACCACAGCCTTCTAATCTCGCAGGAGGGAAGAATGTAATAATAATAAATAACTTCCGGATGAAGTTATGTGCACATCACTTCCTGTGAACTGTGAACTCTGTGCATACATCACTTCCTGTGCATACGTCACTTCCTGTGTTTGGACTAGTATAAATACTGAACTGCTCAGTATGGTAAAAGGGCTTCTCCTAGAGGCATGGTGAAGACCGCTCTTGTATATATCACAGAATCACAGAAACCTCACAGTACAGATAGAGGCCATTTCGGCCCATCGAGCCTGCACCGACACATATCCCACCCGATCCCCGTAACCCCTACACCAACACATATCCCACCCTATCCCCGTAACCCCACGTATTTAATCCCCCTAACACTAAGGGTCAATTTTTATCATGGGCAATCAACCTAACCCTGCACATCTTTGGACTGTGGGAGGAAACCGGAGCACCCGGAGAAAACCCACGCAAACACGGGGAGAATGTGCAAACTCCACACAGACAGTCACCCGAGGCCGGTTGCTTAAAGCTTACTTTAAAGTTCCTTGATGTGTGAGACTCCTTTTTACATCAGTTGGTACCTATATGCACCACGACAACTGGCTGTTCACCCTCCCCTTCCAAGATGTTCTGCAGCCGCTCTGAGACATCCTTGACCCTTGCACCAGGGAGGCAACACACCATCCTGGAGTCTCGTTTGCGGCCGCAGAAACGCCTATCTATTCCCCTTACAATAGAATCCCCTATTACTATAGCACTACCCCTCTTTTTCCTCCCGTCCTGTGCAGCAGAGCCACCCCTGGTGCCAGGAAGTTGGCTGCTGTTGCCTTCCTCTGATAAGCCACCCCCCCCCAACAGTACTCAAAGTGGTGTATCTGTTTGAGGGGGATGTCCACAGGGGACCCCTGCACTACCTGCCTGTGCCTAGTACTCTGTCTGTTGGTCACCCGTTCCCTTTCTGCCTGTCCAACCTTTGCCTGCGGTGTGACCAACTGATTAAACGTGCTATTCACGACGTCCTCAGCCTCGCGAATGGTCCAGTATGAATCCAATCGCAGCTCCAGTGCCGCAATGCGGTCTGCCAGTAGCTGCAGCTGGACACACTTCCTGCACACATAGTTGTCAGGGACACCGGAAGTGTCCCTGAGTTCCCACATATCACAGGAGGAGCATACCATGCTACCGGGCTGTCCTGCCATGACTTACCCTTTAATTAATTGCAATTAAATTAAATCAAATCAATCCCACCAATTACACTACAGTTAAATGGTATAATTTAAAGGCCCTGGTTTACAAACAGTCCCCGCTACACCACAGAGACTTTAGAAACTATAAACCACAGAGTTAAAGTTTAAAGAGACGAGATATCAAAAACTGTAAAAAATATTAAAAACCATGGAATTTTTTAAGCATAAATTTGACATTCCACAAATATAAAGTTAGTTTTTCAGGGCCAGAACGGTTGTTCAGCAGTAGTTATGATTCAGTACGGCGTTAAAAAACCCAGGTACACCGCATTGAACACGGTCCAACTTTTTGAGTGGTTTTTAACAGCGATATTAGAGCGTAAAGGCAGGAGCTCTTGTCAGTTCAGTGATTTCAATTGATTGCCCGCTGCGGGGAGTTCAACAGCGCGCCCTGTGGAGGAGCAGGGAATGACTGACAACAACTTCTGGATTTCCCCGTTTAACTGCGCGTATGCGGATAATAGAAGTTGCTGTCAGTTTCACAGATGGAATGACGGCGAATGCGGACAGTTTCGCCGTCATTACAACCAGAAATTCCGGGCCATAATTAGTTGGTGTAATTTTAGTCAGTGCAGTAAACATAGAATAACTGCAATAGATTTTACAATCTTACGAAAATGATGAAGAAGAAAAGACCTACTGGTCCATCCAGCCTGTCCGATGCCTTATGCATTAGAATACATACACTGCCCACACATCCGGAGCCATGTAATCTCCAGCGAGAGGCAAAAAACCCATAAAAACCCAGGCTAATTAGGGGGAAAAGCCTTGAAAATCTCTTTCTGACCCTGCCTTAGCAGATTGAAAGTAGTCATGGAGACCACACTGGCCCTGATTTACATTACAGAATAGCTACTGCTTATACAAGGGGATCGCTGCCCCAGCCAGGAACAGGTCCAGTTCTCGCTTGAAAGAATGCAGTGAATCCACGTTCACCACACGAGCTGGCAACCTGATCCACAGGTCCAT
The DNA here is from genome assembly GCF_052327205.1 of Somniosus microcephalus. Lineage (NCBI taxonomy): Eukaryota > Metazoa > Chordata > Chondrichthyes > Squaliformes > Somniosidae > Somniosus > Somniosus microcephalus. The sequence goes on from NC_140992.1 coordinate 79,855,405, forward strand.
TATTCTCTGGGAAAGGAAGATCTGACTAATCAACCTAGTTCTGCTCTTAAATAACATTTAATCATGACTCCTGGTGCTCTCTAACCTATTCAGCTGAAATAATTGGTCTACATACACACAATCTAGTCTCATTATTTTACAAACCTCAATCAAGTCACCCCATAGTTTACGCTTCTCTAAAGCATCGAGACGCAGCTCATTGAGCCTATCTGGGTAATTAAGGCGTTGTAACCTCATCATCACCCTTCTCCTCAAAAAAACAACCCTTGACCACTCCGTCCATGCAAACTACCGCCCCATCTCCAACCTCCCTTCTCTAAAGTCCTTGAGCACGATATCGCCTCCCAAATCCGTGCCCATCGTTCCTGGAACTCCATGTTTGAATCCCTCCAATCAGGTTTCTGCCCCTGCCACAGTACCAAAACGGCTCTTATCAAAGTCACAAATGACATCCTATGTGACTGTGACAAAGGTAAACAATCCCTCCTCGTCCTGTCTGCAGCTTTTGACATGGTTGACCACTCCATTCTCCTCCAACCCTCTCCATCGTCGTCCAGCTATGTGGGACTGCACTCGCCTGGTTCCATTCTTAAACTATCCAGTCGTAGCCAGAGAATCACCTGCAACGGCTTCTCTTCCCGCTCCTGCAACGTTACCTCTGGTGTCCCCCAAGGATCAATCCTTGGCCCCCTCCTATTTCTCATCTACATGCTTCCCCTTGGCGACATCATCTGAAAACACAGCATCAGTTTCCACATGTATGCTGATGATACCCAGCTCTATATCACCACCACCTCTTGCGACCTCTCCACTGTCTCTAAACTGTCATGCTGCTGGTCCAACATCCATTACTGGATGAGCAGAAATTTCCTCCAACTAAATATTGGGATGACCAAAGCCATTGTTTTTGGTCCACGCCACAAACTCCATTCCCTAGCCACTGACTCCATCCCTCTCAAGAAAGGAGGGAGAGCGAAAACAGGCCAGTTAGCCTGACATCAGTCGTCGGGAAAATGCTGTAATTCATTATTAAGAAAGTGGTAACAGCGCACTTATAAAATCATTATATGATTAGGCAGAGTCAACATGGTTTTATGAAAGGGAAATTGCGGTTAACAAATTTATTAGAGTTCTTTGAGGATGTAACTAGCAGGGTAGATAAAGGGGAACCAGTGGATGTAGTATATTTGGACTTCCAAAAGACGTCTGATAAGATGCCACATAAAAGGTTGTTACGTAAGATAAGGGCTCATGGGGTTGTGGGTAATATATTAGCACGGATAGAGGATTGGTTAATGGACAGAAGAGAGTTGGGATAAACGGGTCATTTTCCGGTTTTCAGGCTGTAACTAGTGGGGTGCCGCAAGGATCAGTGCTAGGGCCTCAGCTATTTACAATCTATATTAATGACTTAGGTGAAGGGACCGAGTGTAATGTATCCAAGTTTGCTGACGGTACAAAGCTAGGTGGGAAAGTTTTTTTGAAATAGAAGTAAAAGTATTTTTTGAAATAGAAACCACGTGTACATTTGCTCTAACAACAGATTTAGAAATAATGGAGATACAGCTGACTTGTACTTAATAATCTTTTACTAGCCAGATCCTATGTCTAGGGAAAGTCTCGGGCCTAGAAATTCAGTTGGGCGCGCCAGCCGTTAGCGCCTTAGGAGGAGTAGATCTCGAGCGCTAGGTGCTTAGCGCCCAGGCGCAGCGCGATCTGCGCCTCGCCCCAACTTCAGTAGACATTTAGCGCCGGCGCAAAGTCTTAGCACGCGCCCTGCTGCGCGCACAGATCATGACGTCATTTCGTCGTGCAACGCCCTTTGTGCGCCCGGAACCGGAACTTCACTCGCGCCGCCCCATTGTGCGCCGGGCGGCCCGAACGACTGTGAAGTGGAACGGTACACAGCCGAGGCGGGCCGCGGGGAGCGCAAATTAAAGGGCACTTACCCTGCACTATAAAGGCCAGCCATTTTGCAGCATTCACTCTTGTGCAACGGTTTTTTGGAGAGAGACCAAGGAGGAGAGCTTACTGCTTTGGCCCAACACTAGGACAGGTATTTTTGGCTCAGGCCAGAGCTTAGCAATTATCTTTGCCTTCATTGAGATCTCAGTGTTTGCCAGCATATAATGGGGGCTGCATTGGGTGCCAACGCTGAGTTTCAGCCTTATGCCGGAAGGGCTTACAGATGCCGTGAGAGAGTGGCAGCCCTGGCTAGATGCAGAGGGGGCAACAGGCATCGCCAAGTGAGGCCTTACCCACCCAGGGTATACCGCCAGCAGTCCTCCTATCTGACCATGTCTGCCGCGCAGTGTGTTAGGAGGCTGCGATTCAGAAGGGAGGTGGTTGCAGACATCTGCCAGCTGCTGCACAGAGATCTGCATCCACAGCTGATGCGCAGGACGTCTCTGTCGGTGGCAGTGAAGGTGACGGTGGCTCTCAACTTCTATGCCACCGGCTCCTTCCAATCCGCTGCTGGGGACATCGCTAACATCTCCCAGTTCGCCGTGCATTGCTGCATCCGCCAGGTGACCAATGCCCTTTTCAGAAGGAGACGTCAATTAATCTCCTTCCCCATGACCCTGGAGAAGCAGCAGCAGCGTGCAGTGGGATTTGCAAGAATAGCGGGCTTCCCCATGGTGCAGGGCACCATTGACTGCACGCATGTGGCTTTGCGGGCACCTCTGGAGCATGCCGAGGATTACCGCAACCGGAAGGGCTACCATTCCCTCAACGTACAGCTGGTGTGTGACCACAGGCAGCGCATCCTAGCTGTCAATGCCCTCTTTCCAGGCAGCAGCCACGATGCCTTTATCCTGCGACAGACAACTGTGGCTGACATGTTCCAGGCACAGCCTCACCCAAGAGGATGGCTTATCGGGGACAAAGGCTATCCTTTGTGTACCTGGCTCATGACCCCGCTCCGCGCGCCCACGACCCCTGCTGAAGAGGCATACAACGAGAGCCATCAAGCGACTAGGAACATCATAGAACAAACAATCGGCGTCCTCAAGCAATGGTTCCGCTGTCTGGATCGCTCCGGGGGAGCCCTCCAGTATTCGCAGGAGCGAGTCTCCCAATTCGTCGTCGTTTGCTGCATGCTGCACAACCTGGCTATCCGCAGGACTCAGGCACTGCCACCTCACGTTGGACCACCACCTCAGGAGGAGCAGGAGGAGGAGGAGGACGAGGAGTACCAGCCCAGGAGGGAGGCAGAAGGTCCAAGGGCCGCCCGTCGGCGGCTTATTGACCATCACTTCTAGGCCCCCTGTCAGGGAATGGCTTGTGCCAATGAAAGAACATGATTGCAGCCGCTCCGCAAGCCGTCAACCGGTTAAGGCAACAAACACTTCAAAGATCAAACATGGACAATGTGAATAAATAAAATGGTTTATTGTACAAACTCAGGGCCCTTCCCACATGAAAACCAAAAACAGACAAAACCCCCCAAAAACACACACACATGACTCACTCCCACAACCTGGGGAGCATTAACAAAAGATGTAAACAAAAATGGCCTTCATCCTCGGCCTTCACAAAACACACATTCCAGAAAACACATTTGGACACACCCTCTACTTAGTGGCCCGCGAGGGCGATGCCTTCTGCAAACTTTGGCGGCCCCTGCACGCCCTGCTGCTCCTCCTCAAAGTGAGGCCATTGGCTGCTGCAAGGCTGGGGGCAGGCTCCTGAGGGGCACATGTCGTGACGGCAGATGCCCTTGGGGGTCGGCCTAGACGAGGTCTGGCCGTCGAGCGGCCGGCTGGTGAATGCTGCAGCTGTGGCTGGCCAGCATCAGTCGCTGCAGCAGCTCCTGGCAGCTCCACTGGGGGAGTGGCAGTGGCGGCTGGAGGAATGGGGGCAAGCTGGCGGATGGCAGGCGCTCGCTGGTCGCCTGAGACACTGGCACTCGGCCGGGCCAGCACTGCAGCATGCGCACCAATCTGCCGAGGGACAGACCGCTGTGCTGCTGCAGCGCGCCGGGTGCCCTGGCGATGCCTGGCTGACACAGCGAGTGTGGCAGCAGTGAGTGCCCGTGTTGACCTGTTCAGTGACCGCATCAGAGCACCCAGTGACTGCACGGCACCACTGATCACCTGGCCACTCGCTGCCTGAGCTGCCCCGAATTCCTCCCGACTGGTGGCCTGTGAGGCCCCGAACTCGGTCACACTCCGAGAGAGGGACTCGATGGCCTCAGGCAACCGTGCCACTACCCCCATGAGCTCCGTGTGCCGGCGCTCCGAGTCCGCGGACAAGTCCTCGAGGCGGCGCATCTCCTTGGCGTTGGCCGTCTCCGGACTGGAGGCCGGACTCTCCCTCTGGGGAGAAGGCCGCCGAGCTGGCCGACCCTTCCTGCGTTGCTGGACGCCGCTGGGCCCAGCAATTCCACTCCCCTCCGACCCTTCCCCCCTCTGGGGAGAAGGCCGCTGAGCGTCCACCCCCCTCCCGCGTTTCTGCAGGCCGCTGGTCCCAGGAGCTACCCTCCCCTCCGACACTTCCCCCACGCTCCCCTCCAGGGAAGACGTGTCCCCTACATTGGCATGGGTTGCCGCGGCTGAGGGTTCCCCTGATGGGCCGCCTTCCTCTTGCTCCTCCTCCTCCTCCTCTTCTGAGGGGCTGTCACTGGCAACTTCAGGGACCTCCTCCTCACCATCTGAAAGCAGGAAGGCACAAGAGTAGCTTTAGAGTGAGGAGAGGGCATCAGCGAGGGATGCATGAGTGGTGGCATTCAGCGCATTGGTCGGACAGTGGCAAAGGATGTAGATCTGATGGGCAAGTGGGACGAGAGAGGTCCAAAAGGTGACGTCCTTACCATTGGTGCCCAGAACAGGGTCGGCATCTCCAGATGCAATGGGGCCAATTACCCGGGCACCCATGATGCGCTCCACGCGATGTTGCAGCTCGGTGAGCGGCTGGATCTGGGGTCCGCCTCCCCCAGTCACAGTCCGGCTCCTCTTATTATTGGCCAGCTTGGCCTGCAAGAGAAAGGACGGCCTCTAAGTACAGTGTGTAGCCCTGATCTTGTGTGCACTGCCTCCCATGGTCGAATAGCCTGGCCAGTGTGTAGCCCTGATCTTGTGTGCACTGCCTCCCATGGTCGAATAGCCTGGCCAGTGTGTTAAGTGCACAATGTGCAATTGATGTTCATGAGTGTCCCATAGCTGCTGCATGATGGCTGGCCATTAGGGCTTTCAGGTCCCTTTGCCCATAATGTGAGGTGCACATGCAAGGATGAGGAGGACACTGGAAAGGGTACTCACCCTGACAATCCTGGCGAGGTCATTTAGCTTTTTGCGGCATTGGACACCGCTCCTGGGGACCTCGCTGTTGGATGTCACCTTGGTGGCGACATGCCTCCAGGCTCTCCGGTAGACGCGGGCTGGCGGCTTCCTGCCATTGTCCGGAAACAAAATATGGCGTCTCTTCTCCACAGCACCAACCAGCACCCTCAGATCAAGCTCTGAGAAGCGCTGCGCTCGTTCACGGGCCTTCTCCATGGTTTCAGGCGCTATTTGGGTCCAGCAGCAGTGTTCAGGCCTAGCTGCAGGGCTCCACTATCCAGGGCGTGGCAGCAGACCAAGTCGACCCTTCCCCCTTAACAGCTGGCTGGCGCCAGGGTGTCTGCTGTCAATCAAGAAATGGCCGCACCTGCGCTGCGCCCGGCCTCGGCGCTCTCGCTCAGCACCTCCGGCTTAGCGCCTAAAGAGAGACGTGCATCGCCAGTTTTAGCGCTCGAGCAAACTCTTAGGGCGAAGCTAATGAATATTGGAGAAGTGGCCTCGAATTTGCGCCGGGCGCAAACTTTAGCGGCCGCCCGACTTTACCGCCCCAAAAGTGGCTGTAATGAATTTCTAGGCCTCTGTGTCTTGGAAAAAACACTTTAGTTTCAGTGTTAAACGAAGGAATTCTGGGGATACAATGACATATTTAAAAAAATCTTTTCATTGTGCGCATCAAGATGAGGAATATTACTGCTGTGGAAATACTTTCCACTTCAGGCATCCAGTGTCAACATCAATTCAGTCAGTTATAGCACAATGACATACAGAATAAAGCACTGTCTATTCAGACCAATTATATATATACCTCAGCCCCAACTTCAACCTGCAAACACCACTCACCAATGTTTGACAATTTTCCTATTTTCCACACCAACCATCCTCAAGTGACATTTGAAGCAGTTGTGTGCTGTAGGCCTGTGCCCATTAGGTACTGGATTATGATTGCCCGAACCCCTACAGCTAGCAGACAGAAGAGACTTTGATCCTTTCAATCGGCGTTGGATTTGAACCTGGGCCCAAAGGTGAGAGGCCAGTATCTAATCCACTGTGACACCCATTTCTACCATGCAACTTTATTGAGGAACGGTGATTTATTTTTGAAAAAAATTAAATTCTTCAAAGTTATGGTTTATATTTTAGCTATACAATACCATATTTAATGCCATGGAAGGAGTTCAGCAAAGATTCACCAGGCTGATACCTGGGATGGCAGGAATGATGTATGAGGAGAGATTGGGTTGAATGGGCTTATACTCACTGGTGTTTAGAAGAATGAGAGGGGATCTCATTGAAACTTATAAAATTCTGACAGGACTGGACAGACTAGATGAAGGAAGGATGTTCCTGATGGTCGGGGAGTCCAGAACCAGGGGTCACAGTCTAAGGATAAGGGGTAAGCCATTTAGGACAGAAATGAGGAGGAATTTCTTCACCCAGAGTGGTGAACCTGTGGAATTCTCTACCACAGAAGGCAGTAGAGGCCAATTCATTAAATATATTCAAGAAGAAGTTGGATATATTTCTTAATGCTAAAGGGATCAAGGGGTATGGGGAGAAAGCAGGGACAGGGTACTGAATTTGGATGATCAGCCATGATCTCATTGAACGGCGGAGCAGGCTCGAGGGGCCAAATGGCCTACTCCTGCTTCTATCTTCTATGTTTCTATGTAACAAATATAATCAGAACTTTTCAAAGAGAATTGAGTTGCTGGAATGGCAAAAGTGTGCGAATGTATAGTGAATCTGAAAGTATGAGCGCAACTTCCAAAAAAATAAGGTGGAGGAGGAGTGAGCAGAAAGCAACCAAGAACTGCAGGTTCTATGTACTCTACCTCTGACATACATTTACTTATCATTCCATTTTCAGGCTTTTTAATCTACAGATTTTTTCCCCCCCAATTATCAACTGGCACTACTCGAAAAACAGCAGGAGAGTGCTCCAGGCCTAGTCAACTGTTATCCCTCAACCAACAGGTCATCTGGTCATTTATTTAATTGCAGTTTGTGGGACCTTGCCGTGTGCAAATTGGATGCTATGTTTGCTTACTTTACAACATTGACAACACTTCAAATAAAGAAATGCTTTGGAACATCCTGATATTGTGAAAGGTGCTACATAAATGCAAGTTCTTTTCTTCTCTAGTTTAACTGTCATAGTGCACACAGCACTCATTGTCTGCCTTGTGACATTCTGTCAACTAAACCATAGCTCTGTTGGTCACCTCTTCATCAAACTGACAAGCTTTGGTTAAAGCATAGCATAAATAAATAGAGCTTGGGTTGTTTTGCTATTCCACTTGGTATATCTTCCATCTTTCAGCAGATGGAAGTGTCAAGACCAAGCCTATTTAGGAAATGATTCATTCTGCCTGACCAATAATTCTCTTGTGACTAGCTGTTCTTCATTACATTCAAACTTGTGCTGAGTGCCGAACCTGTGGGCTACATTTAACGTTCTTTTATATTGCCTGAAAGATGATCATTAATCACTTACAGGTTTAAAAAAAATTATAATGTGCCCTTCGAAGGTTTACAAATTGGCTTTGACACGTTTGAGTTGTACGATTTATAATTAGATATGTTGGATCAAGTTAGGGGACCATTCCAGTGAGGCTCATCCTATCACTTCCATTTAAAATTGCATTATAGCTGACAAACCCTGCCTCTCACTTCAAATTCCACTTGACTGCAATTCATTGCACTAGGACTTCAATTATATCCTTCACCATTTTCCTGCTAGGCAGTGAAAGAAAGCAGCCTCCACTGAAAAGACCAAAATGTAGTTTTCATTACCGAATCAGCAGTAAGTTCTTCGTCTTTTTTAACAGATAGGTTATTTGAAACAATTACAGACAAAAGATTACTCAGTACAGAGACCTTTAAAGTATCACTAGAAAACAGATACTGTACAACAATTACTCAGAATCATAAAGATACAATAGGCCTGAATTTGCGGTCGGAGGCTTCCCGCAGGGAAATGCCTTCAATCCGCAAATAAAATCCGCGCCTAATTTCTGTCTCGAGATCCACAGAGACTCGCGCTCCTGGGCCTCTACGTTTAGACAAGTGCAGAGGCCCACGTATCCCAGGGGTGCAGGCGGTTCACAAGCGCCCCTGGGATCATGTGGGCTGGCCCAACCAATGAAAGAAGGAGGATCCCCATTCATGCTTATGAGAATTCCGTATGTACTGATTCCCAATAAGCATGAATGGGGATTACATAAAAAACATTTACATACCAAATAAATTAAAACAAAATTACATATTTGAAATTAATTAAAATACAATTTAATTAAACAGTTAAAACAAAATGTAATTTTTTGAAAGATAAATTTAAATGTTTTAAAGGTGCTAAAAATAACTAACTTATTTTACAGGTGTTTTAATGTTTGAATAATTGAGAAAAAATATATTTTTATATTCATTTAAACTCTTATGCCTGCTTTTACCAGGCGTATGAATTTCACGGGCATTCGCTGGACAGTAGTTGGGCAAATAGCCCAACTCTCCACCCACAGATGTTCATTTCCCGGGGATGGCTACAAACTGCCCCAGTTCCACTGCACCAAAACATTCAGTCTGATCTTTGGCCTGGATTTACATTGGCCCATATTTTCCGGTGCCTACTGGTGCGTATGCAACCTTAAAGGCCCCGCAACTTGCGATCTGTCAAGATTCTTGGCAGATCGCAAGTTGCGGGGCCTTTAAGGTTGCGTACGCACCTGTAGGCACCGGAAAATACGGGCCAATGTAAATCCAGGCCAAAGATCAGACTGAATGTTTTGGTGCAGTGGAACTGGGGCAGGTCATGATTCAATCTTGACCTTCCCACAGAATGTAAACTTGATAAAATCCTATGAAATTTTAACTTTCCTATTCTGATCTTGTGAAAGTTGAAACAAATTACTAACATCCATAATATAGCCACAGTACAAGAATAAGTGTATACCAAGTGCAAGTGATTTTAATGGAATAGGGAGACTGATTGCTGTCTCAAGGGAGAGTAAGATTGAGGATCAAATGCCAGCAGGGGCAGACTGACTTTTCTATGATCTGCAGACTACAAGACAACCAAAGACTCTGATCGGGAGGGGAGGGAGATCAGATCCGAGAAACTGTTTGAAAGAGAAGCTGTTGTGTGGACATAATTTGATGTGAGCTGAAATCTAGACTGAAAGCATTTGCTGTATGAAGGGGTTCACATTGCAGGAGTAGAAGTGAAGAGTCCTGTAAATGTCCGCAGGTTCTCAGGTAAAAATGCTTATTTCTGTCAGTTAAAATCCTATCCATTATTGTTGCTATCCAGCTTACACAGGAGACTGCATTTTACTCAGATTACATTGATCTAAATTGAACTTGATTTCCTTAATATCTATAGTAGAACCAGTTGCTCAACCACCATGTCTGGAATGTATAAAATTACAGTCCAGTGTACATGAGGTGGTATACAGAACACCCATTGTACCATCTACATGAATTTGATTCAATTTAAGTTATTTCACAGGTATACAGAGGGCGCTAGGAAGTGAACATTTTTACTCTGAAGGAACATTGAAATAAATAAGCGGTGTCTGTGCTGTGCGTCTTAATTTGGAGCCGGTGTCAATTTGAAACAATTTTAAAATTTACAGCTTTCATGTAAACTGGGGTTTACTCCACTTTAAAAAAAAGGATTATTTATATTTCTTAGTATTCAACTTCCATCGGTACTATCAATTAAATTTGATAGCATCCATCAATCTAGTTTTTTTTTTGAAGAGCCCATCAAGATCTCTGCTCTCCAAGTTACCCTAGTGCTCCAGGGCTACGACAATGAAATACCTGACATGCAGCAATTTTATACATTTAGGTCCTAAAATTCAATGGGGAGATTGGATCCTGCAGGTTATTTACTTGCCATGGAGACCCTGGCAGCTGACAGTTCCCAATATTAACCTACTGAACTGAACAGGCAGCAAGCACGCCCTGATTTCAGGTGGGTTCAAGTGTAAGGCCCACTGCTAACTTCTTAGGGTGCCACTGTAAATGAGTGCCCTTGGAGGCAAGAATAGCAAATTAAGGTGGGTGGAAGAGTCGGCAATGCCGTCTCAAGCATCATTACCATGACAGTGCTGGGCTTGTATGGTTTGGTCCCCGTCCCCTTTTCCCCTCAGCAACACCAAATAAATTAGCATTCTCTAGGTGTTAGCGATGGCAATATTAGGACCCACATCTCACAGGGCATAAAGGAACTTTGAAATAGTGCTCATCGGCAACATTCTTCCACTGATGAGTGCTAATTGCTTAAAAACCACCTGCTGGTTATTATGGGAAATGGCCAATTTTTCATTACATAAAAAGACTTATATAACGTCTTTCACAACCTCTGGACGTCCCAAGGTGTTTCACAGCCAACGTAATACTTTTGAAGTGTTGTCACTGTTGTAATGTAGGATAAACTGGTAACATAGCTTGGCTTTCTTATTCAACCATCGGACTTGACAGGCAAACCCTTTTTATATTCCTCCTTTTCAAATACATCTCCAATTCTCTTTGAAATGAGGTTATCTCCCTGCCTCTGTGCATCTTGTGGTAAAGCATTCCGCAGTGTAGTAACCCTGTGTGGGAAAAAAAGTTCTTCCAACTTCCTTCCTTAAAATACAATAGAGATGGCAGGGCAGGTGATGTGTTGTAGCTGTAGCATGTGGGAGCTGGTGGACCCCAGTGTGATCCACAGCAACCACATCTGCAGTAAGAGTCTGCAACTCGAGGAACTTCGGCTCAGAGTTCATGAGCTGGAGTCCAAGCTTCAGACATTGCGATACATCAGGGAGGGAGAGAGTTACCTGGACACTTTGTTCCAGGAGGCAGTCACACCCCTTAGGTTAAATACTTCAGATTTGGTCCGTGGTCCGGGACAGGAGGGTGTGACTACGAGTGAGGCAGGTATGAGGATCCAGTATGAGTCTCAGCCCTTGCACTTGTCCAACAGGTACAAGGTTCTTGCAGCCTGTGTGGACAAGAGCAGGGACTGCAGGGAGGATGAGCAAACTGACCACAGCACCGTGGTACAGGGGGCCATTCAAGTTGGGGGGAGTAAAAAGGAATGTAGTAGTGGTAAGGGACAGTATAGTTAGGGGGATAGATACTGTTCTCTGCAGCCGAGAGCGTGAGTCCTGAAGGCTGTGTTGCCTGCCCAGTGTCAGGGTTAAGGACATCTCCTGGAGCTGGAGAGAAATTTGGAGTGGGAGGGGAAGGATCCCATTGTCGTGGTCCACGTAGGTACCAATGACATAGGTAAGACTAAGAGGTTCTGCTGAGGGAGGTATGAGCAGCTAGGGGCTAAATTAAAAAGCAGAACCACAAAGGTAATAATCTCTGGATTACTACCTGAGCCACGAGCAAATTGCCATAGGGTCAATAAGATCAGAGAGTTGAATGCGTGGCTCAAGGATTGGTGTGGGAGAAATGGGTTTCGATTCATGGGGTACTGGCACCAGTACTGGGGAAAGAGGGAGCTGTTCCGTTGGGATGGGCTTCACTTGAACCGTGCTGGGACCAGGTCCTGGTGAATCAAATAACTAGGGCTGTACATCGGGAGTGGGGGGGTGGGGGAGGGGAGGGTTCAGGTGAGGGGAAACTTAGAAAGTTAAAGAGAAAGGACAAGGTAATAATGCAGGGTAGCGATAGGGGTAATGATAACCAAAGTGTGACAGGAAGGGACAGAGCATACAGCATAAGAGTGCACCAGCAAATAGGGTCAGAGTAGAGAAAAATGGTAAAAAGACAAAATTAAAGGCTTTTTATCTGAATGCACGCAGCATTCAAAACAAGATAGATGAATTAACAGCACAAATAGAAATAAATGGGTATGATCTCATAGCCATTACAGAGATGTGGTTGCAAGGTGACCAAGGCTGGGAACTGAATATTCAGGAATATTTGACATTTCGGAAGGATGGGCAGGTAGGAAAAGGAGGTGGGGTAGCTCTGTTAATAAAAGATGAGATCAGTACAGTAGTGAGAAATGATCTTGGCTCGGAAGGTCAAGATATAGAATCAGTTTGGGTGGAGATAAGAAATAATAAAGGAAAGAAGTTAGTGGTGGGAGTAGTTTATAGGCCCCCTAATAGTAGTGACACAGTGGGACAAAGTATAAATCAAGAAATAATGGGAGCTTGTAAGAAAGGTACTGCAATAATCATGGGCGATTTTAATCTTATAGATCGGACAAACCAAATTGGCAAAGGTAGCCTTGAGGACGAGTTCATAATGAATTCAGGACAGTTTCTTAGAACAATACATTGTGGAACCAACCAGGAAACAAGCTATTTTAGATCTGGTAATGTGCAATGAGACAGGATTAATTAATGATCTCATAGTAAAGGATCCTCTAGGGAAGAGTGATCATAACAGTGAGAAACTTGGGTCTGAAACTAGTGTCTTAAACTTAAATAAAGGCAATTACAAGGGTATGAATACAGTTGGCTAAAGTGGAATGGGAAAATAGATTAAAAGGTAAGATGGTAGATAAGCAGTGGCAGAGGAGATATTTCATAACTCTCAACAAGGATATATTCCAGTGAGAAAGAAAGACTCTACGAGAAGGATGAACCATCCATGGCTAACTAAGGAAGTTAAGGAGAGTATCAAATTGAAAGAAAAGGCATACAATGTTGCGTTAGTGGTAGGCCAGAAGATTGGGAAGTTTTTAGAAACTTGCAAAGGATGACTAAAAAAATAAGAGGGAGAAAATAGATTATGAGAGTAAACTAGCAAGAAATATAAAAACTGACAGTCATAGCTTCTACAAGTATATAAAAAGGAAGAGTAGCTAAAGTAAACGTAGGCCCCTTGGAGGATGAGACTGGGGAATTAATAATGGGAAACAAGGAAATGGAAGAGACTTTGTGCAAATATTTTGTTTCTGTCTTCATGGTAGAAGGCACTAACATCATCCCAATATTAATGGAAAATCAAGATGCAAAAGGGAGGGAGGAACTTAAAACAATCACTATCACTATAGAAAAAGTACTAGGCAAACTAATGGGACTAAATGCTGACAAGTCCCCTGGAACTGATGGCCTGCATCAGAAGATCTTAAAAGATTTGGCTGCAGAGATAGTGGATGCATTGGTTGTAATCTCCCAAAATTCCCTAGATTCTGGAAAGGTCCCAGCGGATTGGAAAACCGCAAATGTACCGCCCCTATTCAAGAAAGGAGGGAGACAGAAAGCAGGAAACTATAGGCCAGTTAGCCTAATATCTGTCATTGGGAAAATGCTGGAATCCATTATTAAGTGAGTAGTAGCAGGACATTTAGAAAATCATAATACAATCAAGCAAAGTCAACATGGTTTTATGAAAGGGAAATCATGTTTGACAAATTTATTAGAGTTCTTTGAGGATGTAATGAGCAGGGTGGATAAAGGGGAACCAGTAGATGTAGTGTATTTGGATTTCCAAAAGGAATTAGATAAGGTGTCACATAAAAGGATACTGCACAAGATAAGAGCTCATGGTGTTGGGGATAATATATAAAGATGGATAGAGAATTGGCTAACTAACAGAAAACAGAGTCAGGATAAATGGATCATTTTCAGGTTGGCAAACTGTAACTAGTGGGGTGCCTCAGGGATCAGTGCTGGGGCCTCAACTATTTACAATCTGTATTAATGACTTGGATGAAGGGACTGAGTGTACTGTAGCCAAGTTTGCTGATGATACAAAGATAGGTGGGAAAGCAAGTTGTGAGGAGGATAGAAAGAGTCTGCAAAGGGATATAGATAGGTTAAGTGAGTGGTAAAAATTTGGCAGATGGAGTATAATGTGGGAAAATGTGAGGTTATCCACTTTGGTAGGAAGAATAGAAAAGCAAAATATTATTTAAATGGAGAGAGACTACAGAATGCTGCGGTTGAGGGGGATCTGGGTGTCCTCGTACATGAAACACAAAAAGTTAGCATGCAGGTACAGCAATTAATTAGGAAAGCAAATGGAATGTTGGCCTTTATTGCAACAGGGATGGAGTATAAAAGTAGGGAAGTCCTGCTACAGCTGTACAGGGCGTTAGTGAGACTACACCTGGAGTACTGCATGCAGTTTTGGTCTCCTTATTTAAGGAGGAATATACTTGCATTGGAGGCAGTTCAGAGAAGGTTCACTAGGTTGATTCCTGGGATGAAGGCGTTGTCTTATGAGGAAAGGTTGAGCAGGTTGGGCATGTACTCATTGGAGTTTAGAAGAATGAGAGATGAAACATATAAGATTCTGAGGGGGCTTGACAGGGTAGATGCTGAGAGGATGTGTCCCCTCATGGGGAAATGTAGAACTAAGGTGCATGATTTCAGAATAAGGGGTTGTCCTGGAGGAAGAATTTCTTCTCTGAGGGTTGTGAATCTTTGGAATTCTCTACCCCAGAGAGCTGTGGAGGCTGAGTCATTGAATATATTCAAGGCTGAGATAGACAGATTTTTGAACTACAGGGGAGTTAAGGGTTATGGGGAACAGGCAGAAAAGTGGAGTTGAGACCAAGATCAGATCAGCCATGATCTTATTGAATGGCGGAACAGGCTCGAGGGGCCGAATGGCCTACTCCTGCTGCTATTTCTAATGTTCTTCTTCATTCTTCTGGTGATAGGTTTATGCCCCATCATTAACCAACCAGGAACCGTGGATGTCAGGGGATATACGAGAATGGATTAGGAAAAAAAGGAGGGCTTTTGGCAGATACAAAAGGCTAAAGATGGAGGAAGCCCTAGAGGAGTACAAAAAGTGCAGGGGGATACTTAAAAAAGAAATTAGGAGATCAAGGAGGGGCCATGAAATAACACTGGCGAGCAAAATAAAGGAAAATCCTAAGATGTTTTATAAGTATATTAAGGGTAAGAGGATAACTAGGGAAAAAATAGGGCCCATTAGGGACAAAAGTGGCAATCTGTGTGTGGAGCCGGAAGATGTAGGAGGGGTTCTAAATGAATTTTTTACATCTGTTTTCACTATGGAGAGGGACGATGTAGACATAGAAATAGGGCGGGGGGACTGTGATATGCTCGAACACATTAACATCGAGAGGGAGGAGGTATTGGCGGTTTTAGCAGGCCTAAAAATGGATAAATCCCCAGGCCCGGACGAAATGTATCCCAGGCTGCTGTGTGAGGCAAAGGAAGAGATTGCGGGGGCTCTAACACACATATTCAGAACCTCTCTGGCCACAGGGGATGTGCCAGAGGACTGGAGAACCGCTAATGTAGTTCCATTATTCAAGAAGGGGAGTAGGGAAAAACCGGGGAACTACAGGCCAGTGAGCCTAACATCAGTGGTGGGAAAATTATTGGAAAAAATTCTGAGGGACAAAATCAGTCTCCACTTGGAGAGGCAAGGATTAATCAGGGATAGTCAACATGGCTTTGTCAAGGGAAGATCATGTCTGACTAATTTGATTGAATTTTTTGAGGGGGTGACTAGGTGTGTGGATGAGGGTAACGCAGTGGATGTGGTATACATGGATTTCAGTAAGGCCTTCGATAAAGTCCCGCACAGGAGACTGGTCAAGAAGGTAAGAGCCCATGGAATCCAGGGTGCCTTGTGTGGTAAACCACTGTTTGTATTCCACTGTGTACATGCCTGGACATGCCTCGGCTGACTCCTCCCACAAGTCCTAGTATAAAGGTGACTGCTCCCCAGCCCTTTGTATTTCTGGACCGGTCGACCACTCGAGGCAGACCTTCATTCTTTTGTTAATAAAAGCCTTTAGTTACTCTCTTAACTCTCAGTCTTTTATGAGTAATTGATAGCGCATCAATTTTATTAACAAAATTTTTATAATGGAGAAGATCCTCACACCAGCATGCCTGGACTTAGATCATCGGGAGGCGGACTCATCCACCAAGTTTACTCACTGGCTTAAGTGTTTCGAAAAATTCCTGACCGCCTCCGCAGCAATCAAATCGCCACCACAGCCACACCCCAGCAACGGCCCAACTACCGCAGCAGTGTCCCAAGGCCAGACAGCAGTGCCCCAAGGCCAGAAATGCTACTTCTGTGGCCAGGCAAAACACCCCAGAGCGCGCTGCCCGGCGAAAAACGCGATCTGCTCGGGCTGCGGGAAGAAGGGACACTACGCTAACGTCTGCAGGGCCAAAGCCACCCCGAACCCCAGCAGCGCCGCGTGTGGGCCATGCGGGCCGCCATCTTGGGCCTCCCCGGCCATGTGCGAACCACCGGTACAGCAGCCATTTTGGACGCCTCCAGCCACATGGGGATCATGGACGCCACCATCTTGGACGACAGCCGGAACGCAGCAGGCCCCCAACACCGCCTCATCTGATACCCGCAGCGACACACCGACCCCTACGCTGGCATCCGTTACACTGGACCAAGCGAGACCGCACCAGCTGGCCAGTTCCACAATGGACATTAAGGTAAATGGCCACGATACAATCTGCCTTTTTGACTCTGGGAGCACGGAGAGCTTCATCCACCCCGACACGGTGCGGCGTTGCTCTCTCCCAGTCCTGCCTGCGCACCAGCGGATTTCTATGGCCTCCGAGTCCCAGTCGGCGGACATCGGCGGCTACTGCGTAGTGACACTCGTAGTAGACGGGACCGTGTACGATCATTTTAAACTTCTGGTCCTGCCCGACCTCTGCGCTGCTGTCCTGCTGGGGTTAGATTTTCAGTGCCACCTTAAAAGTGTTACGATGGCGTACAGTGGACCCCTACCCCCACTCACAGTCCGCAGCCAGCAGCTCCCAAATTGCCCGCCGCGCACCAGGTGCAACCTCTCCACACTCAGAGGCACCCCCCCCCCCCACTGTTTGCTAACCTCACCCCCGACTGTAAGCCCATCGCCACAAAGAGCAGGCGATACAGTGCCGGGGACAGGGTTTTCATTAAAACTGAAGTGGAGCGGCTCCTGAAGGAAGGGATTATTGAGGGCAGCACCAGCCCCTGGCGAGCCCAGGTTGTGGTCGTTAAGACCGGCGAGAAGCAGCGCCTGGTCATCGACTACAGCCAGACAATAAATCGCTACACCCTGCTGGATGCCTACCCACTCCCCCGCATAGCTGATATGGTCAACCAGATCGCGCAGTACCGCGTCTTCTCGACCATTGACCTGAAATCAGCGTACCACCAGCTCCCTATCCGCCCTGAGGACCGCCAGTATACTGCCTTTGAGGCAAACGGCCGCCTCTACCACTTCCTTAGGGTTCCCTTTGGCGTCACCAACGGGGTCTCCGTCTTCCAAAGGGAGATGGACCGGATGGTAGATCAAAATGCGTTGCAGGCCACTTTCCCATATCTGGACAATGTGACCATCTGCGGCCGTGACTTGCAGGACCATGACGCAAACCTCGAAAAATTCCTCCGCACCGCCCAACTCCTGAACCTGACATATAACAAGGAGAAGTGCATATTCCGCACAAACCGCCTCGCCATCCTTGGCTGTGTTGTGGAACACGGAGTCATCGGCCCCGACCCCGACCGGATGCGTCCCCTTATGGAACTCCCACTGCCCCACTGCCTCAAGGCCCTGAAGAGGTGCCTAGGGTTTTTCTCCTATTATGCCCAGTGGGTCCCCTACTATGCGGACAAGGCCCATCCGCTGATCAAGTCCACCTCTTTTCCCTTGACGGCAGAGGCCCGCTTAGCCTTCCACCGTATCAAGGAAGACATTGCCAAAGCCACCATGCACGCAGTGGACGAATCCATCCCCTTCCAGGTGGAAAGCGACGCGTCCGACTTTGCCCTGGCCGCTACCCTCAATCAGGCGGGGAGACCCGTGGCCTTCTTTTCACGAACCCTCCAAGGCCCGGAGACCAGACACTCCGCTGTTGAGAAGGAGGCCCAGGCGATTGTGGAGGCTGTGCGTCATTGGAGGCACTACCTGGCCGGAAAACGATTTACCCTGCTCACTGACCAACGTTCAGTTGCTTTCAGGTTTAACAACAAGCAGAGGGGCAAAATCAAAAATGACAAGATCTTGAGGTGGAGAATCGAACTTTCCACCTACAATTACGAGATCTTGTACCGGCCCGGGAAGCTCAATGAACCCCCGGATGCGCTATCGCGTGGCACCTGCGCCAGCGCGCAGATCGATAGACTGCGGGCCCTCCACAATGACCTCTGCCACCCGGGGGTCACCAGGTTCTTCCACTTCATCAAGGCCCGCAACCTGCCTTACTCTATTGAGGAGGTCAGGACCATGACCAGGAACTGCCAAGTCTGCGCTGAGTGCAAACCGCACTTTTATAGACCAGACAGGGCCCACCTGATAAAAGCCACTCGCCCCTTCGAGCGCCTGAGCGTTGATTTTAAAGGGCCTCTCCCCTCCTCCGACCGCAATGTGTACTTCCTCAATATTATTGATGAGTACTCCCGTTTCCCGTTCGCCATCCCCTGCCCGGACATGACCAGTGCCACGGTCATTAAATGTCTGAACGACCTCTTCACCCTGTTCGGTTTCCCCAGCTATATCCATAGCGACCAGGGCTCATCGTTTATGAGCGACGAACTCCGTCAGTACCTGCTAACTAGGGGTATTGCCACAAGCAGGACCACTAGTTACAACCCCCGGGGGAACGGACAGGTGGAAAGAGAAAATGCGACAGTTTGGAAGGCCGCCCTGCTAGCCTTAAAGTCTAGGGGCCTTCCAACCTCCCGCTGGCAGGATGTGCTCCCCGATGCGCTCCACTCTATTCGGTCACTGCTCTGCACTGCCACTAACGCCACCCCTCATGAGAAAATGTTTGTCTTCCCAAGGAAGTCCACATCGGGGACATCGCTACCGCCATGGCTGACGTCCCCAGGGCCGGTCCTACTGAGAAGGCACGTGAGGACCCATAACACGGACCCCCTGGTCGAGCGGGTCGACCTCCTCCACGCCAACCCCCAGTATGCTTACATTGCATACCCGGACGGGCGGGAGGACACAGTCTCCATAAGAGACCTTGCACCCTCGGGGGCCGCAGTAACCCACTACTCACTACCACCCCCCCACGATCCGATATCCAGCCCCAGCAGATGGCAGGCCTGGGCCCCGCGACCCGCTCGACATCTACGAGGACGACACGCCTGTGCCACAGCCCACGCAGGACTCGACGCCGGAAGCTCCACTACCCCTGCCGTCGCCACGCCGATCACAGCGGCAGACAAGACCTCCGGAGAGACTCCAATACACTAACTTTTAATACACTTCACCCCGCCGGACTCAATTTTAAACAAGGGGTGAATGTGGTAAACCACTGTTTGTATTCCACTGTGTACATGCCTGGACATGCCTCGGCTGACTCCTCCCACAAGTCCTAGTATAAAGGTGACTGCTCCCCAGCCCTTTGTATTTCTGGACCGGTCGACCACTCGAGGCAGACCTTCATTCTTTTGTTAATAAAAGCCTTTAGTTACTCTCTTAACTCTCAGTCTTTTATGAGTAATTGATAGCGCATCACCTTGGCACGTTGGATACAAAACTGGCTTAGTGGCAGAAGGCAGAGGGTGATGGTCGAAGGTTGTTTTTGTGACTGGAAGCCTGTGGCCAGTGGGGTATCACAGGGATCGGTGCTGGGTCCCTTGCTGTTTGTGGTCTATATTAATGACTTGGCTATGAATGTAAAAGGTATGATCAGTAAGTTCGC
This sequence comes from Somniosus microcephalus, assembly GCF_052327205.1. NCBI lineage: Eukaryota > Metazoa > Chordata > Chondrichthyes > Squaliformes > Somniosidae > Somniosus > Somniosus microcephalus. Next base: position 79,875,302 of record NC_140992.1, read on the forward strand.
GGATGATACAAAAATTGGTAGGGTGGTAAATAGCGAGGAGGGTAGTCTCAGTCTGCAGGACGATATCGATGGGTTGGTCAGATGGGCGGAACAGTGGCAAATGGAATTTAACCCGGAAAAGTGCGAGGTGATGCACTTTGGGGGGACTAACAAGGCAAGGGAATACACAATGAATGGTAAGACCCTAGGCAAGACGGAGGGTCAGAGGGATCTGGGTGTGCAAGTACACAGATCCCTGAAGGCGGCGGAACAGGTGGATAAGGTGGTAAAAAAGGCATATGGGATACTTGCCTTCATTAGCCGAGGCATAGAATATAAGAGCAAGGAGGTTATGATGGAGCTGTATAAAACACTGGTTAGGCCACAGCTGGAATACTGTGTGCAGTTCTGGTCGCCACACTACAGGAAGGATGTGATAGCTTTGGAGAGGGTGCAGAGGAGATTCACCAGGATGCTACCAGGGCTGGAACGCTTCAGCTATGAAGAGAGACTGGGCAGATTGGGTTTGTTTTCCTTGGAGCAGAGGAGGCTGAGGGGGGACATGATTGAGGTGTACAAAATTATGAGGGGCATAGATAGGATGGATACTAAGGAGCTTTTTCCCTTAGTAGAAGGGTCAATAACTAGGGGGCACAGATTCAAGGTAAAGGGTGGGAGGTTTAGAGGGGATTTGAGAAAGAACTTTTTCACCCAGAGGGTGGTTGGAGTCTGGAACTCACTGCCCGGAAGGGTTGTGGAGGCTGGAACCCTCACAACATTCAAGACGCATTTGGATGAGCACTTGAAATGCCATAGCATACAAGGCTACGGACCAAATGCTGGAATATGGGATTAGATTAGACAGGGCGTGATGGCCGGCGCGGACACGATGGGCCGAAGGGCCTCTATCCGTGCTGTATAACTCTATGACTCTATGACAATCGTTCAACCAGTGGAAACCACTACTTAACATTTCATCAATTAGATCCTCCCTTCACCTCCTTTGCTCTTGTGAACAAATCTCCAATTTTTCAAGCCTTTCTTTATAGCAAGAAATTCAGATTCCTGGCATCATTGTCGTGAATCGAACAATGTATCCTATCTGTGGCTTAATACCCCTCCTATAATCGGTGCCCAGAACTAGACAAAATAGTCCATGTGTGGCATAACCAATGATTTGTACAAATTCAATTTAATTTCCTCCCTTTTATATTCAATGCCTCTGTACATGATACATGGAATTCCATTTGCTTTTTTTTATGTCCTTTTCTGTTGGAACTCTCGCCTTTAATGATCTGTACCCGTAGATCTCTCTGTTCTTCCACTTTTAAGAATCTTGACACTTGGGATTTTTTTCCTCCCCAAAATGTATATTTCTCTGCATTGTCTGTCCACACTACTAACCTGGTTAAGTGCTCCTTCATTTTTTCAGTTTACCACACACCCCATCATCAGCAAACTTCAGTAACATTCCTCTTCTGCCTATGTCCAAATCAAATAAATAAATGGAAACAAGAGATCCCAACATAGATCACTGGGGCACAGCACTACCATATCTCTGCCCAAAAAACATTCATTTATGCCTATATTTTCTCTGTCTCTCAGACATCCTTCTATCCATATAGCTACATTCTCTTTAATATCAATCTTCATAACTGTTTCTTATGTGGCACCTGATCAAATGCCTTCTGAAAATCCAAATTTTCATCGACCACTTTCCCTTTATACATTACTAGCTGGAGTGCCCGGCGGTGCTGAGGGTTTTTTGAGGGCATGTTGTTGTTGGAAGAGAGAGAGAGAGAGACTGGGGGGAGTAGAGAGAGACGGGTGGGGGGGGAAGAGAGAGAGAGAGAGAGAGAGACTGGGGGGTAGAGGGAGAGAGAGAGAGAGAGACTGTGGGGGGGGGGAGAGAGAGAGAGAGACTGTGGGAGGGGAGAGAGAGAGAGAGAGAGAGAGAGAGAGAGAGTGGGGTAGGAGGGAAAACATATGATGTAATTAAATCAATGTATACAAACAACAAATGTGCAGTTAAAATTGGAGACAAACAAACAAAATACTTCCCACAGGGGCGGGGGGTGACGCAGGGCTCGCCAATCTCACCGACACTCTTTAATATTTACATAAATGGATTGGCAAAACTACTTGAACAATCTACAGCACCCGGCCTCACCCTATATGAATCCAAGGTTAAATTCCTCCTCTATGCAGACGACCTGGTTCTGCTGTCACCTACTAAAGAGGGGCTACAGCAAAACCTGGACCTGCTGGAGTCGTACTGCCAGACTTGGGCCCTGACAATAAATCCCCAAAAAACCAAAGTCCTTGTGTTCCAGCAAAGATCCAAACATCAGGGACCCAAAATAAATTTCACAGTAGGAACAACCAAAATTGAACAAACCACTAACTACACATACTTGGGCTTAAAAATCAGTTCTACGGGAAACTTCAAACTGGCTGTGAATGAACTGAAAGAGAAAGCAAGAAGGGCTTTCTATGCCATCAAAAAATCAATCCAAATAGAAATCCCAATTAGCATTTGGCTCAAAATTTTCAAATCAGTAATTGAACCAATTGCACTCTATGGCAGTGAGGTATGGGGACCGCTAACTCAACAAGAATTTGCAAAATGGGACAAACACCCAATTGAGATCCTACATGCAGAATTCTGTAAAAGTATCCTCCGGACTCAAAGGAAAACAGTAAACAATGCATGCAGGGCGGAACTAGGCCAATATCCATTAATAATCACTATCCAAAAAAGAGCCACCAAATTTTGGAATCACCTACAAATGAGCAATCCCCAATGCTATCACTACGACGCCCTGAAATGCCAAGAGCTGACCATAAAGAAGAATACCCTCAGTCAACTAGTCCTGGGACTCAGTGAAGTAACTACTAACAATACTAACAATAACCAGCCCCAGGACAGTGACAGGGTAACACAAAGAATTCGACCCAACACAATCGTCGCTAAGCAAAAGGAAAAATATCTGACATATTGGGCAGAAACAACAAAAACCCAAAGCAAACTCAATTGCTACTTGGCCCTAAACAGACAATACAACATAGCTGATTACCTGACCATGGTAAAGGATAACAAACTGAGAAGAACCTTGACAAGGTACAGACTTAGCGAACATAGCCTAGCGATCGAAAAAGGCAGACACAGGCAGACCAGGCTGCCAAGAGAGGACAGGATATGCTCTCACTGCAGTCAGGGAGTGGTGGAGACAGAGATGCACTTCCTCACAGCTTGTGGAAAATATCAGGGCATCAGGGAGAATTTCTACCAAAAATTCTCACAAATATGCCCTGATTTCAGAAATCTGAATGACAACCAAAAACTCCCATTCCTACTGGGAGAGGAGAGAAACTGTATAACACTGGCGGCACACTATGTTACAGCTTGCCATGAACAGAGGGACAACCAGTAAACTAAGAAAAGAATATATATAAACAATGCGAATGTATATTTATACACTCAGGGATATACCTGTTTATACACTGTATGAATAGAACTGTGTTTATGTGCTAAACCATAAATGTATTTTGATGCTTTGGCAACATAAGATGTAACTTATCATGCCAATAAAGCGATTTGAATTGTGAATTGTGAATTGTGAGAGAGAGAGACTAGGGGGAAGGGGGAGAGAGAGAGAGACTGGGGGGAGAAGAGAGACTGTGGGGGAGAGAGAGAGAGACACTGGGGGGGAGAGAGAGAGAGACACACCCACTGGGGGGGAGAGAGAGAGAGAGAGAGAGAGAGAGAGACGGGGGAGAGAGAGAGAGACTGGGGGGAGGGAGAGAGAGAGAGAGACTGGGGGGGAGAGAGAGACTGGGGGGAAGAGAGAGAGAGAGAGAGACTGGGGGAAGAGAGAGAGAGAGAGACTGGGGGAAGAGAGAGAGAGAGAGAGAGAGACTGGGGGGGAGAGAGAGAGAGAGAGAGAGAGTCTGGGGGGAAGAGAGAGAGAGAGAGAGAGAGAGTCTGGGGGGAAGAGAGAGAGAGAGAGAGAGAGAGACTGGGGGAATAGAGAGAGAGAGACGGGGGAGTGAGAGAGAGAGACTGGGGCTCTGTCGAAGCCTGGGTCTGTACATGGTTCATGGGAGACTCCCTAGGAAGATCGACCTATTGCTCACCTCTTGGCTGCAGCACCGTAGACTATATGATTACAGATTTGGACCCATCCTCTTTCAGAGCATTCACAGTCAAACCACAAACAACACTGTCAGACCACAGTCAAATTACTGTGTATCTTAAAAGGACAGAAACAAGCAACACAGAAACACAACCCAGTAAGCTGTACAACATCAAAAAATCCTACAGATGGGCCAAAAACAGCACGGAAAAATACCAGAAAACAATTAGCAATCAATCAACCCAAGCTCTCTTGGACACCTTTCTGGAAAACATATACACTCACAATAAAGAAGGCGTAAACCGGGCAGTGAATAACCTAAATAATATTTTTGATAATTTGGCAACAATGTCAAACTTGAAAGTTCGCAAGAATAAACCCAAAACAAAAAACGATGAAAAATGGCTTGACCCAGATTGCCATAACATGAGGAAAAAACTCAGAAAAATATCAAACCAAAAACACAGACAGCCAGAAAACGAGGAATTATGCATTACTTATTGTCAGGCACTAACACAATACAAAAACACACTCAGAACCAAAAAAGAGCAGTATATTAAGAATACACTCAGCTCCATTGAGGAATCCATTGATTCCAATATTCCAATTGTTTCTGGGACAACTGGAACACATTACACAAAAAGCAACACGACGAATTGGCCATTCAAAACGGAGACACATGGGAAAACCATTTTGAAAAATTATACCAAAAAAACACACTAAGCCCAGAGCAATACCAAATGTGCAAAAAACTGGAAAAGCTCGAATTGGTCATAAAAGATAACCAAAACCTGCTGGACCCCATAATAACTGAAAAAGAGCTATTTGAAAGACTCAAGGACCTGCGACCAGGAAAAGCTTGCGGTGCAGATGGCATCCTAAGCGAGATGATTAAACACACGGACGATAAAATGAAATTGGCTATCCTAAAACTCTTCAACTTGGTTCTGAGTGTCAGTTACTTCCCTGATATCTGGAACAAAGGACTCATAACACCCATATACAAAAGTGGAGACAAAGTTGACCCAAATAACTATCGAGGCATCTGTGTAAACAGTAACCTGGGGAAGGTATTCTGTAGTATCATAAACAAAAGACTTATAAACTTCCTTGAGGAGCACAATGTCTTGAGTAAAAGCCAAATTGGATTCCTACCAAACTAGAGAACATCAGATCATATCTTCACCCTACAGACCCTAATTGACAAACATGTTCATCAAAACAAAAGCAAAATTTTTGCCTGCTTTATAGATTTCCAGAAGGCTTTCGATTCCATCTGGCACGACGGTCTATTCTTGAAACTTATTGAAAGTAGTGTAGGGGGAAAAACATATGATGTAATTAAATCAATGTATACAAACAATAAATGTGCAGTTAAAATTGGAGACAAACAAACAAAATACTTCCCACAGGGGCGTGGTGTGACGCAGGGCTCGCCCATCTCACCGACACTCTTTAATATTTACATAAATGAATTGGCAAAACTACTTGAACAATCTACAGCACCCGGCCTCACCCTATATGAATCCAAGGTTAAATTCCTCCTCTATGCAGATGACCTGGTTCTGCTGTCACCAACTAAGGAGGGTCTACAGCAGAACCTGGATCTGCTAGAGTCATACTGTCAGACCTGGGCCCTGACAATAAACCCCCAAAAAACCAAAGTCCTTGTGTTCCAGCAAAGATCCAGACATCAGGGACCCAGAATAAATTTCACACTAGGAACAACTAAAATTGAACAAACCACTAACTACACATACTTGGGCTTAAAAATCAGTTCTACAGGAAATTTTCATCTGGCTGTGAATGAACTGAAAGAGAAAGCAAGAAGGGCTTTCTATGCCATTAAAAAATCAATCCAAATAGAAATCCCAATTAGCATTTGGCTCAAAATTTTCAAATCAGTAATTGAACCAATTGCACTCTATGGCAGTAAGGTGTGGGGACCGCTAACACAACAAGAATTTGCAAAATGGGACAAACACCCAATTGAGATCCTACATGCTGAATTCTGTAAAAGTATCCTCCGGACTCAAAGGAAAACCGTAAACAATGCATGCAGGGCAGAATTAGGCCAATATCCATTAATAATTACTATCCAAAAAAGAGCCACCAAATTTTGGAAACACCTGAAAATGAGCAACCCCCACTGCTATCATTACGAAGCCCTGAAATGCCAAGAGAGGATCATAAAGAAGAATACCCTCAGTCAACTAGTCCTGGGACTCAGTGAAGTAACTACTAACACTACTAACAATAACCAGCCCCAGGACAGTGACATCGTAGCACAGAGAATTCGACCCAACACAATTGTCACTAAGCAAAAGGAAAAATATCTGTCATATTGGGCAGAAACAACAAAAACCCAAAACAAACTCAATTGCTACTTGGTCCTAAACAGACAATACAACATGGCTGAATACCTGACCACGGTAAAAGATAGCAAATTGAGAAAAACCATGACTATGTACAGACTTAGTGAGCATAGCCTGGCTATCGAAAAAGGCAGACACAGACAGACCTGGCTGACAAGAGAGAACAGGATATGCTCTCACTGCAGTCAGGGAGTGGTGGAGACAGAGATGCACTTCCTCACAGCTTGTGGAAAATATCAGGGCATAAGGGAGAATTTCTACCCAAAATTCACAAAAATATGCCCTGAATTCAGAAATTTGAATGACGACCAAAAACTCCCATACCTACTAGGGGAACAGAGAAATTGTGTAACCTTAGCGGCACACTATGTTACAGCTTGCCATAAACAGAGGGACAACCATTAAATCTAAGAAAAGAGTAGATACAAATTATATGAATGTATATTTATACACTCAGGGATATATCTGTTTATACACTGTATGGATAGATCTGCGTTTATGTGTTCAACCATAAATGTTTTTCGATGCTTTGGCAACATAAGATGTACCTTGTCATGCCAATAAAGCGATTTGAATTTAATTGAATTGACTGGGGGGAAGAGAGAGAGAGAGACTGGGGGGGGAGAGAGAGAGAGAGAGAGAGAGAGAGAGAGAGACTGGGGGGAGAAGAGAGAGAGACTGGGGGGAGAAGAGAGAGACAGGGGGGAAGAGAGAGAGAGAGACTGCTGGATTTAGTTCGGGATTAGCCTGGAGAGAGAGGGGGGGAAGGAGCGCCTCAGGCCCGGCCCGATGGACCCCTGTGAAGGAAGGAAGGAAGAAGGCGAGCTCTCCCTCCCTCTCCCACCCCCTCACTCTTTCCCTCCCTCACCCTCTCTCTCTCCCTCACCCTCTCTCTCCCTGCCCCTCTCTCTCTCCCCTCTCTCTCTCCCTGCCCCTGTCTCTCCCCCTCCCTCCCCGCTCTCTCTGCCTCCCTCTCGCTCCCTCCCTCCCTCGCTCCTGTCTCCCTCTCTCTCGCTCTCCCCCTCTCCTTTCCCTGCCTCTCTCCCTCCCTCCCCCTCTCTCTCTCCCTCCCCCCGTTTCTCCCTGCTTTTCTCTCTGTCCCTCCCTCCCCTCTCCCTCCCTAGCGCCTCAGGCCCGGACACTGAGGCGAGCCCCGGGACCAGGCCAAGGGGGTAAAGGCCGAGTGCCTGGCCCGCGACCACAAATGGAGCCGAGCCCCGGGACCGGGCCGAGGGGGGGGGGGGGGGGAAGGCCGAGTCCCCGGCCCGCGGGCGCAAACGGAGCAGAGCCCCGGGACCGGGCCGAGGGGGGGGGGGGAAGGCCGAGTCCCCGGCCCGCGGGCGCAAACGGAGCAGAGCCCCGGGACCGGGCCGGGGGGGGGGGAAAGCCCGAGTCCCCGACCGCAAACGGAGCTGAGCCCCGGGACCGGGCCGGGGGGGGAAAGCCTGAGTCCCCGGCCGCAAATGGAGCCGAGGACCGGGCCGAGTGACCCCAACTCGCCTCCCGCTAGGCTCTGTCCCGTCCCGCTAGCCTTTACCAAGATGGCGGCGATGGCTACGCTCGACTCCGCCCCGCCAGCCTTTACCAAGATGACGGTGATCGCGGGCCGCTGGTTTGGAATCGGGCCCAGCGGGACGGGCGGTGCCTAGCTCAGGCGTGGCTGGCGAGGAGAGGCCGAGGCTTCGAGGCCTGAGGCCTGCAGGCAGCTGATCCACCACCGAGGGGGGGAAAGCCCGTGTCCCCTTTGCAAATGGATTTTTTTTTCTTTTAAACCAACTTTTTTTTTTGCTGGAAATCTATATTTAATGTGTCAATACTAATGAATCAACAATTTCCTCACCTCCATTACCATTTTTTGAGCTTGAGGCCCGGCAGGTGTTTAATGGCCGCCACTCACCTCAGCTCAGCTCCCGCTCGGCAGTTTGAATGATTAGGCCCCGCCCACAAACGCCATGAAACGCCCCCCAATTGGTCAACCATCACATCACTCAACGCTAATGAGCGGTAGGATTGGTCAACCGCTAATGAGCGGATTTTGTCCTTTTTTTGAACGTTTTTTGTATAGTGCCCGAACAATTTTTGTCTGACCAAAAAATAAATACACCTATTAGACTCCCCTAATGATAAGCTTTCTTTTGATATAACATGTGTGTAGGTATGCTCTATAACTTTTGAGTGTATAGCAGACAGACAGACAGACAAACCAACTCTTTTATATATATATAGATGATTTCCTCAAAAAATTAAATGAAGTCAGTCAGCCACAACCTGCCCTTTACAAATCTATGACTATTCCTAATTAGTCCATGCTTTTCTAAGTGTTCACTAATTTCATTTTGTATTGTAGATTGTTTATCTACAATCAAGGAAAGACTAACAGACCTCTAATTTCCTGGATTCTGCCTTTCCACTTTCTTGAACAAGGATGTAATATTTGTCACCCTCCAGTTCTTTGGGACATTTCAGCTTTACTATGGTTATGGTTCTGTCCCCTTGAACATGTGGATGGGGCCTTAGTTTAACATCTCATCCAAAAGACAGCACTTGCAACAAGTCTTCAGTTCTGTACTAAAGCATCTTAGATTATGTGCTCATGTCTTGGAATGGAAATTGAGCCCATGATCTTGTGACTCCGAGGTAAGAGTGGTACCACTGGGTCAAACTGGCACTTATGATGTAATTTTTACTTGATAGAATCTTAATACTTACTGGATTTATAGAGGCCAGGAAAGAAGCACAAACTGTTAACCATGGTTATTAAGAGAGAACTGTGTGCCACATTTGGGAACTGGGTTATAAACTAGCCTAGGTTGCTATGTAGAAAGCCTTTCTTCTGTACCAATTATAAGGGTCCTAAGTGAAATTGAGCTTTAGCAGTCTCAACTCAGTACCTTGTGGGCACTAGCCCATGGGGTAACTTGCCCTTTGGCAATCCCACTCAGAGGCCACACGATGGCTGTTATGGGAAATGACAATTCCACACAGAAAGGCCACTGGTTTGGAAAGTGAAAGAACTACTACTTGTAGAAGTAGAATGGGTCCCCTTCTACAATTGGGATTAAAGCACATTTTGTCATACCAAGGTAGAGGGAACTTCACACTGGCTACACTCAGCAACTTCTCAGAGGGATGTTTGAAACTTGAGCTAAGTGTGCAGATCCACATCTCATTACTCCATGCCAGAACATGCTGGAGAGCAATCTCTCAAGACACAGTTTGTGATTACAGCTCTGAAAAAAAGTGTATAGGGAGGTGTAATGGGGTGCAGAGAAAGAAGATAAATCACACAAGGTGGTGGTTGGGGGGGGGGGGGGGCGGCGGGGGGCGGTGGGGTTGTCTTGTTCCCAGATAACATTGTCCACTTTTTATTCTCCAAATGTCCTTGCCTTTCCTCTTTCAGCAAGGACCAACGCAAGGATCTGATACCATGGTTAGATGGCAACCTTTTTGGTGCCTCACCCAAGTAACCATTCTTTGTTCACAAGCGTAGAGAAGGTGAATATTGGTTGGCATGTTGACCATGGAGGGATGACAGCGAAGTCTGATCCTGTTCTATTCATAGCTGAGGGGAACAGAGGATAATTGTAGCAGCCTAGCTATAGTCCCTGCAAAGTCTAATAACTCAGCACAAACCAGGAATCGAGCCTGTGACTTTATGGACTATATGGTGTGGGACTACACGCACGTCTACACTACAGTGTTTTTATCCGATAGGTCGTTAGAGGAGCTATCAACACTTTTTAAAATTTAAAATATGTTAGATTATATAGCAAAAGCTGCTGAACGTTAAATGAAAACATTTATAGAAATGTAATTTTGAAGAGACACAGTAATTTAATCGGCTGCCTACACTTAACACTATAAACACTACTTCTAGAAGCTGCCAGAATCACTTGAACCAATGCTTTGTTCTTTACTTCTGTAAGCATTAATTTTCAGCTCCATTCATGTTTGTTCTATTCTTTCTCAGACTAATTTTAAAGAGCCCTTTTCTCATGTCAAAGCATTTAGCAAACTATTTTGATTTGGGAAACGAGAAGAGCCAAAATTACTGGGTTATATTTTCTAGAATTATTATATGCCATGCTTTGTAAGATTTAATCAAAATGCTGGACATAGACCATTTAATAAATATTTGACAAAATATGGATAGACAGATGTCAGGGAGTAAATGGTATTGCAAATGCTTCAGCTATTTGCTTCCCATGACAAAAATAAGTTATGGAAGAGAAAAATATGGGTGACAAAGAAATGTTTTTATTGATTAATTGAAGTTCACTTTGAAGGAGGGAAAAGTTCTTTAGCTGCATTAAAATGGTTTTGTTTTCTCAATTGTGACATGGCGGAGAAGGATTATGGTGTGGCAAACAAACAGAATTTAGCCCATTGTATCTGAATGGCTTAGAAGCTTTCCTTAAATTTTGTCCTGATGCTAGCCAGCATTTAATTTAAAAAAAACTTGCTTAAAGAGAAAGGAAAGTCTGGTCAGTTTGAGTACTTTTTGTTCCCTTTTAATATTAGAAAATGGTATTCTCATAGAAAATCAAAACATCAGTTTTCTTAGCACATGGAGACCCTTGAGCCTAGTCTCCTTACGTGGTGCAGGCCACCCCAATTATATCAATTATATAAGGAGTGTTCCAGAGTGGCTTCCTTGTCAGCACTGGTGGCATGTCTTCAAAACTGAATGGAGAGCTGCCACAGAGTCGCCAGAGTCTGGGAAACCACGCTTCAGGCTGGGAGGACAGATTTCCTACCATGTAGCATGAGTTTCTGGCGGTAGCTTGCCCACCATTGCTTGCAATAGAATTGGTCTGGGAGACATGCAGAAGCCTACATAATTGATGCCACAGAAGTAATGAGAATGACTTTATGTGAGGGCCTTGATGTCGGCAATAAGACTGTCATTAAAAAAAAAAGTTTAAAGAAATTTCAGGTGTGTGTGTTATTTTTTCATATGAAAAACGGAGTACTTTGAACACCCCAGTGCTTTCCTTCTGCTTTAACTGTTCCCATTATGCCACCTACTGGACAAAAATAGCATAGCGCTTCACTGTAAAACTAATCTAGTTTTCAACGTCAAAGATAAAAGGGGGCAGGTTTTAAAAACGAGGAAAAAGACGATCCTAACTTGTAGGAAGTATTTGTAGTTGCAGTCCCTCTTAGTGGAGGCGCACCATTGTAGGTTCCCCCCTCTCAGCGGGAAACCACTCAGGTGACCATCATTGATTGGCTCCACTGGAAATACCAAGCAGACAACATTTTAACTGTGGAAACCGATCAGGAGAAAATCTGAAATTTCAGTACCAGTTATAACTTTCCCAATTAGCATCCTGTGCTGGAAAAGATGTCTTTCTCAAGGACTGCTCATAGATCATCTCAAAATTAATGTCACATGAGCAGATGGAACATGTAGTGAAGAATTTCAAAATCTCCCAAGTTCAAGAGCTGAACAAGAAAAGCCATCCCTTCCAAGCTGGCACTGGTAGAATACTTTTTACGAGGGAATTCTGTCAAAGAACAAAGCATTCCAAACTTCTGAGACCTGAACCAGGCAGATCCTCAGTACTCCAGAGCACTATTGGTGATTGACCAGCCAGCATAACTCATTAATGGGGCCTTGAGGGACAGACAGTTACTGGAGCCTGGGATTCTTTCCACACAGCTGCAAATAACCCTGAGAGCAAATGCTCCAGTGGCAGAGTGGTCCTAGCTGGACAAGCAGCAGGAAAGTTACTTGTGCTTTGCGCTAGTGGGAAACAGTTTTAGTTGGTTATTCTCCAGCAGTACCCTAGCACACAGTAGGGGATCCATAAACCTTGGTTGTCATCAACCTTGGCCTATATCCTCTGAATTGAGTAAGTGTTGACAGTCCTAATAGGGTGATAGTGCCCTCCATGTTGGGCAAAGAGACTATTAGCCACAGTGATTGGGTTTCGTATTTCACACACCCAGATGATGATAAAGGCAGGCCTTCAGCGCTGCAGTGGTCACATTAGCTAAACTGATTTGGTTTGGTAAATATAGATTTTTTAAAATTTAAAAAGCACAATTATTTGAGAAATTCTGCATTTTAGTTTTCATTCATTCTACATTTCTAGTGCTTTGTCATTTTTTAATGCGGATTAATGATGTGCAGAGGCACACAGAATGTAAACAAGAACAAATCACAAACACAGCCAATAATTCATGCAAATCCCGTCTATCCCCTGTATACACACATATGTTATCCTTCAAGAATATCTTCAAGAGAGTAAAACTAATTCTACCCATCCTCTTCAAAAGCCACCCTCATACTTCTCAAAATGTATTATGTCAGTTGAGCAAATTGAAATGTCAGTTTGAGTGTGATCCTCCTAAGCACTATCCTTTGTGCTTAGTGGTGTAGAAATAATTTTTTTCTTCGATTAGAAAAGAGCAGGAATATGTAAAATTTTGAGCATCTCCAAGGAAAGGAAATGCATCAGTAGGCCAGGTGTTAGAAACTGATGCAGACCTGAAGTATGATTATAGACAACCCTCTCAACTCAGTGAGTCACCTATAAGGGTGCATGCTATAAGTGCACTGCAGTTTCAACCACCACTGTCAAAAATACCAAACTGAAGTTTAAATTGAGACATAATCACAACAAATGCAGTTCCTCTTTGTATATTGCTGAAAGTCTTGTGTAGTCTTTGGAGTCATATCCCTTAAACGCCAAGGCTGTTTTTATTGTACAATTACATAGTAAAACAAATATCTATTTAGTTATACTTCATCAGGGGAGTTTCAACTCAGGTGGAACAACTAAAAGGATATTCAAGCAGTACATAGATGTATTGTACAAACATGGCTGCCATACTAAATAAGAAATGAAAGTTATCTATGAGCTCAAAGATAAATTCCTTCATTACTGACTGACCTTATGCTAATACTAACTCTGGATCCTGCTAATTCCATATTGAGATGTACTAATATCACTAATGGCGAATGAAGACAGGCTTCAAATGAAGTTATTAACTGGTCCCAGCTGCATCAATTTAACACGCTGGAAGCTCATCAGTGTGGACAAAATGGAAGTGTACTTTCCAAGTTATGTAAACATGAAGCCAACATGCAGAGTTCACACAAAATCTTAAGTGTAAGCAGTAATGGAGTTAGGGAAACAGCATAAAACGTGGCAGAAAAACAACAAGGTGCTAGGCTCCCAGTTTTAATACAGGATGAACAAGAATGTGGCCATGGTAGAGTTCTGATTAGAACCATTGAAGCAGGGCCCAGGAAATCTGAAATGACTAAGTTTGTTGGTACATGTATTCAATCAATATTTACATTTTCCTGGTTGAGACAAGTAGCTACAAAAACTGAAAAAACACTTTACTCAGCAAATACCACTATCGGTAACTGTAAGAAAGCTTGTTACAGAAATTTTATATCCTTCTGATTCTGTCTTTAACTATTTTTCAATAATTTAAAGAGTATTGTTGAAATTAAGAGAAGTGGCTTTAAAAAGATACAAATTCTAACTTTGTGACAAAAGCCAAATTATCAGAAGCAGAGATGCAATTGTTACTTCAGAGTGCTCAGAAATGCTCTCACTTGAACTCCCTTGGAATGTCAGATTCAGTAACGTCTCCCAGTCAGTTTCATATAGATGTAAGAAAAAATTGGTTTCCTAAATAGATGTCAGCAGCACTCAACATTTAAAGCAAATATATACTAGTTAATCTCCAGCAGTGTTGATCACCAACAAAAAAAAGTCTTCCTACAAATATGTTGCTGCTTTTCCCCACGTTTTTGTCTTTTGTTTATCTTACACTCCTTTCTCACTCATGTATGGCTCTCATAGAATCAGAAATTTACACCACAGAAGGAGGCCATTCTGCCCATTGTGACTGCTCCGGTGGAAAAAGAGCTATCCAGCCTAATCCCATTTTCCAGCTCTTGGTCTGTAGCCTTGCAGATTATGGCACTTCAATTACATATCCAAGTACAGGAAACTTTCGATTAACCGGCCCCTAAATAACCAGAACGCTCTATCCACCGGCAAAATTCAGGCGTCGGTTCCGTTAACTTTGATTACTTTTATTACCTTTTTAAACTCCATTTGTTGCTGTACAAGGGTGTAGCTGAAGCTGTTGCTAAGCTACAGAGACGCTTGCAACTTGTGCCGATTGTTTTGAAGCACAGGGTTTGTTGCTTTATACGGAGCTCTGAGCTCCGTAACTTTTACTATAGCGTTCGGTTATCCGGAATTGTTGATGAACCGGCACCAGGTCGGTCCCGTCCGTGCCGGATATCAGAAAGTTTCCTGTACTTTTTAAATGTGATGAGGGTTTCTTCCTCTCCTACCCTTTCAGGCAGTGAGTTCCAGACCCCATCGTCCTCTGGGTGAAAAAAATTCTCAACTCCCCTCTAATCCTTCTACCAATTACTTTAAATCTATGTCCCCTGGTTATTGACCTCTCTGCTAAGGGAAATAGGTGCTTCCTATCCACTCTATCTAGGCCTCTCATAATTTTATACACCTCAATTAAGTCTTCCCTCAGTCTCCTCTGTTCCAAAGAAAACAACCCCAGCCTATCCAATCTTTCCTCATATCTAAAATTCTCCAGTCCTGGCAACATCCTCGTAAATCTCCTCTGTACCCTCTCGAGTGCAATCACATCTTTCCTGTAATGTGGTGACCAGAACTATATGTAGTATTCTAGCTGTGGCCTAACTAGTGTTTTATACAGTTCCAGCATAACCTCTCTGCTCTTATATGCTATGCCTCGGCTAATCAAGGAAAGTATCCCGTATGATGTTTGTATCACTTTTTCCAAGTCTCCTTTTTCATCTGTATGCTTCCCAGTCTTTTTGTATGCACTCTGACATATGTTCCTTTTTTGCCATATTTTTGCCGTAAGCCCAGGATAAGCAGCGAGATGGTAGGTAGTACAAAGGGGAGCCTGGCTTGGAGCTCTAGGCACATGGGTGAGGGAGAAACTGAGGTTTTTTGCCAGAGGAAAGTGGGAGAACTGGGGCCAAGAGGAAGCCAGACGTAGGGGTACTCATGGTATAATTACAGTGTTTCTGCAAAGTATAGAAAAAAACTGGATGCAATCTAATTTAACAAAATTGTTTACAAAATGCTAAAATTAGACCGATTTAGATATAACTGATTAGTGCACAAGGAGCAGTTATCCAATCAAAGAAGTTAATGCCTTCTTAAACCGCTGCAGTCTGTGTGGTGAAGGTATTCCTCTTATCTGTTTTTTTGTAGAGGTTTGATACAGCTGAGCGGCTTGCTAGGCCATTTCAGAGGGCAGTTACAAGTCAACCACATTGCTGTGGGACTGGAGTCACATATCGACCAGACCGGGTAAGGACGACAGGTTTCCTTCCCTGAAGGACATTAGTGAATCAGATGGTTTTTTTTGACAATCCAACAGTTTTATGGTCACTTTTACTGATACCAGCTTTCTATTCCAGATTTATTAAATTTTTTTCTGGCAGTTCATTACATAGGGAAGCAGTTGGTGTTGACTAAACAAAAAAGGAAGTCTCTTCTTTGGGTCAAATGACCTTGAGTATATCAATGCCTTACTTGTCTTAGAGGGAGTGCAACAAACGTTCATTAGACTGGTTCCTGGGATGAGGGGATTGCCCTATGAGGAGAGATTGAGTAGATTAGGCCTATATTCCCTAGAGTTTAGCATAATGAGAGGTGATCTAATTGAAACATATTAAGGGGCTTGACAGGGTTAATGCTGAAAAAATGTTTCCCTTGGCTGGGTCACAGTCTCGGAATAAGCGGTCGGCCATTTAGGACTGAGATGAGGAGAAATTTCTTCACTCAAAGGGTTGTGAATCTTTGGAATTCTCTACCCCAGAGAGCTGTGGATGCTCATTCGTTGAGTATATTCAAGACAGAGGGCGATATATTTATGGGAACTAAGGGAATTAAGGGATAGTGTGGGAAGGTGAAGTTGAGGTAGTAGATCAGCTAAGATCTTGTTGAATGGCGGAGCAGGCTCGAAGGGCCAAATGGCCTACTTCAGCTCCTATTTCTTATGTTCTTTTTTATGGCTAAGGGTATTGTGTATGAACCTTGTTTACTATAGCATGCTAAAGCTCCCACAGGCTGACGGTTATAACTTTCTAAGATATGTCTGTTTACTTGAACGACATCTTAGAAAGACATCAATGTAACCAATTTGGCTTACAATTGGTTAGGGAAACTGAAAAGGGACTCTGTGGTAGTGGTAGTTTAAGATATTTAAGATCAGACGTCAGTCAGAAAAACTGCAATGGTTCTGAAAGTTAGGTAAAGGTTTTGGGAAGTTGTGGAGAAATTTCAAAGATCATAAGGGAAGTAGTTAACAGGTTTGAGAGCACATTGAAGAATGTAAAATTCTAAGTCTTGAGAAAGGAAATTGTTTTAGTCAGTAAGTCTCTTCCAATGTTAATTTAGCAGCATAGGTTTTTAACCACCAAGAGAAAATACAGTACAAGTCATCAGAAAAAGTTACTGTATATGCAAGGTTAGCTAAGTTGGCAAGAAAGGTGACCGTGACAATGACGTGCTGCACACATCCTGTAGGTGACCCCAGAGCATCGCCGAGGACAGCAGCACTACCCAACTTGCTGCTCAAAAAGGCTGTACAATTTTAAGGTCATGTCACCAAGGGACAGCCTTAATCCTGAAAGTTTACCAGTGTAAGCACTAAATATAGAAAGTGAACTTAAATTTCAGGCAGTGTGAAGCTTGGGCAGATTGAGAGAGTTTTTACAACTGCAAGAGAGTGGTGACTAAGGGAGTTTGATCGAGCTGTTGGGCCAGGTATTAAATTTAACTGCCTAGAGATTGCTTTGGTTTTGTTTTTTCCTTCTTGCTTTGTCATTTCAGGTGCCAACACTTCCAGATATAAGGTGACTCTGGAAACACAAGGAAGGAAGAAGTTCACTGATCACAAGTGAGAGAGGCTGGCTACACAGGTGGAGACAGTTGCAAGGTTCGTGAGGGAGGTGAGTGGGTATTCACAGATGAGACAGAATCATCAATGAATGCTATGCACACATGCAGGAACCAGAAGAAACTGCACTGAGAGGGAGAGGACTATCACATGCACAAAAAGAAAAAGATGAAGAAGATCACTGAGCTTTGAAAGAGAAGGGCATTGTAAATATAACTCTCCAGTTCTGAAAATAAAGGAAAAGCCAATGTAAATTCCGAAGCGGGTAAATATTTATGAGTATGTTTACAGATTTATTTTCAGAATTAATTCTGTGTGTTTCTTATTTGAATTTTATTTTTAAGGGTATGTAGTGGGGTGAGCGGAGAGAGAATTTGGAAAAAAAAAGTCACGGATTTTATTAATTGCTGTTGTGGTGGTTGCTGGTGGTTCCTTGGTCGCTTTTTAGTGAATAGATTTTATAAAGTGATGGGTGATCTTTTTTCTTAAAACTGATAGCAGTATAGATTATCTTAAATGTCCCGTTGACTAAAACCAAAAAACAAATCTGCATACTTCACAGAATCACAGAAACCCCACAGTGCAGATAAAGGCCATTTCGGCCCATCGAGCCTGCACCGACACATATCCCACCCGATCCCCGTAACCCCTACACCAACACATATCCCACCCCATCCCCGTAACCCCACGTATTTAATCCCCCCTAACACTAAGGGTCAATTTATCATAGCCAATCAACCTAACCCGCACATCTTTGGACTGTGGGAGGAAACCGGAGCACCCGGAGGAAACCCACGCAAACACGGGGAGAATGTGCAAACTCCACACAGACAGTCACCCGAGGCCGGATTCGAACCCGGGTCCCTGGCGCTGTGAGGCAACAGTGCTAACCACTATGCACCGTACTAATTTTTCTTGCATCCTATGGATACTTTTTGCTCTATAGATGTGTGGCAGACACAACACTTAATGAGACAGATTAATCACAGGGAGGTATTGCTGACTCACCTTGGTGAAAAAATGCAACTAAACTGAAAGGGGACTTATCTGCTAAAATACAAATCACTACTAATGTGCATTAGGCTATTATAATAGATTATTACTTCAAGTCTGCACCAGTGTTTTTCTCCACATGAACCACTTTGTCTAATCTCATATTACCTCTGAAACTAATTCGCTTTTTGCAATTATGTGTGGTGCAGAAACGCTCAATCTGTTGAAAGAAGCCAGATTCAACAGGAGACAGAAAAAATAAAGTGCATTAAATCCATATTGTAATTTGAAGCTTGAACATTTTCAACAGCCCAATCCCAGATATACTGTAGTCTAGCTGTCAAAAACAATTTACTAATGCTATTCTAAACATTAATGTAATGGTAGAGTTCTCTTTTTTTCCCACTGGAATACTTTTATAAAATATAATTGTTAAATTTAATTAATTTCATTTCTGGGCTCATATGATCATCAAGGTTGAACACAATATCATGCATTAAGATGTGTTGCTCTTTAAAGAAAGTTATTTACATTTCTCCAATACATTTTTATTTACACACTGAAGGCATACACTACAATTAACATTGAAATAAAGTGTTCCCCTCCCAGATTGTTGCAAGAATTCTAAGAATTTCATTTATTGGTGGATTACCATGCCCTACATACATTGTTTTATGGACATATGCCAGATCAATTGTATAAATCCATTTTAAAATTAGCAGAAATGGACAGAAAAGTATATTAAAAGTTAATCCAAATTCATTACAATAGTTTGCATATTAAACCATGCATTGGTGGCGAAACACACTAACTAAAATCTGCTCTTCAATCAAAGGGGAAGAAGCTGTAACCCGTTAAATTCTATTGTATATAACACAACAGCGCAACTGAAATATTACAGTGGTAGCCATCCAATGAACCAAATACTAAAAAAATCCTATCCTTCTCACTGACAGTGAATGCTTTGTGAGATATATTCTTGCTCAAGGATGACATTAACTGTAAACCAAACAGTGGAAGCTTATGTAAGTCCATGTGCAACTGTGAATTATTCATAAAGCATAACTAATATGAGGGTGCAGTGAAGCTTCCTCACAGTAAAAGGGATGAATCATTATCTGGCACTGATGAGAAGGGATGGATTGTACCAGCAATATGAAAATAGTTTCCACAACAGTAACTCAAACAGAGGCACCCAGTCCTTTTATTGGGTGTTAGTATCATGGAAAATGCACTCAGCTCTGCCTAGTACCATAACACTGAAACTCCGCAGAGATTCATCTGTGAAGTCATATAGAAATCAACAAGAGCAATGATGCTCCCAGCTCTCCAAAAAGTGAATGCTTTTCCAGGTACCTGTAGCAGTCCACAATACTAATATCATATATACTGAAGAGAACTTGTTATAAATAAAAATCCCTATTATGTCAAGTTTTCCAATGTTACAATTTAACCTGTTAACATGTCCCTCCCACCCCATCCCCAACAACCCTCCCCCCCCCCACCTGCACCCCCAGCCCCACCCCCCCCCACGCCCGCTGGCTCAAATACTGCAGTGAAGTTGTAATGCTGCCAAATGGCCCATGTTAAATATGTGGCATCATGGACTAATTAGACCCCAGTCCTGGTCCATAATAATGGAACAATCAGATCTCCACAAGAGCACAAGACAGATTTATTATTTTCAACTTTGTGTTTTTCCCAATTTTTTCTCCTAGGTAGCCATGGCCTGGCTAGCACATGTCTCTCTGCTCTGTGCAATCTGAATTCTCTCCCTCTCAACTTCCACACGTCCCCTCCTCCTCCTCCACCCCCAGCCCGGCCACTCAAGTGTGTTCTCACACCAAGGCCTCAGCTACTTAACCTTTATGTTTATCTAGGCCTCTCTGCTCTGTGCAACCTGACCGCAGTGTGGCCTTTCTACTCAAATGTAAGTCAATCTCTGCTCCTGCCCCCTCATAGTGTCCAAGCTCACCCTCTGTCCTGCCCAACCTGAAACTGGCATGATATGATGTCTTCCCATCAATCCAATCCCTAATTAATTCCTAGTCACCTGCTCCAAAATAGCATGTGTTGTACCGCCAGCCTTTGTGTTATTCCTCTCTTTGTTGACAGTTGACTGTCCCACTTTTGTTTTTCTCAACACCTGGTCTCACTTGTACCAGTGCTGGGCTGAGTGAGGTCTAGTTGCATCTAAGTTTCGGCTTGGAGAATAAACCACTTCATAGCAACCAGTCTCGCCACTGTCCATCCTCATCCATTTCCCAACTGCTTTAATCCCTGGCCCACTCCTCTCTTCCCCACTCAGACACCCTGCCCCCCTTTCTTGCACCTGAACTACCCTTAAGCAATCTATTAATTAATTAATGTATATATAAATGAACAACAATATTAGTGTTTGCTTTATCCTTATTCTGCGCATGTATACTGTAGATATTTATTATAATGCCCTATGTAGGAACTGTTGAAACAATACATTACAATGAGCTTTATGGTACAGTGAGAGCTACACTGAGCACCTATATCACTGGAACCTGCAGAAAATATCAGTGATAAGGCATTAAAACCAGACATTAACCTTGATAACTAGACTGCATTTTCCATTTTGGAAATGGTTGCACTTAGCATTACCCTGAATAGTATGCTGCATTATGACCTGGAAAAGCACAGTTAAGACCAGCCAACCCAGTCTGCAGTATTTTCAGATATGTGCCATATGGATTCCAATTAGTCTTGCATTCTCTCCTGTTTATAGTTCCTGATGTTTGAAGGAGAAAAAAATCAGACGCCATAAAAATAATGAGTACAACCACATCACAGGCGTGAACTGTTAATTTACATATAAAATGGGAACTGTAAGCTTCTTTTGATGGTTCAGTGAGTTTAATCGGTGACTAGCTGGACTAGACAGGAAGGCTTCGGGTTCAATCTCTGGCCTGTGCTCAGTCAGCTGATCTGCTGGTATAGGAACTACATTTAGCTTTAGTGCCCTGGGTTCGGAGGAAAGGGGGAAATCATCGACCAGCGTTCCTACTTGTGATCCCCATCCTCTGACCCCTGTTGGGAGTGCGCAAATGGACATCAGATGAGTACAGGTTTGAGCTCAGCTGTGATGCACCTCATGATACAATAGCTTGCCAACACTTTCATCTAAGGTAAGGGATCAAGAGGCTGCCCAGCAACCTGTATACCACCAAGGAGTCAGTCTATTCGAGAGGCAGTGGGGGGAAAAACTAAAAGGACAGGGGGAAATTGTAACTGTTTTAATACATCTCATTACTCTTTTGATAAGTTCTCTCCCTTGAAGGTATGGCAACATCCCTTGCTCTCGCTCATCCCTGCTCCGAGCCATTAATCCAGGTCTACCACTAGGCTCACCCCGGAATTCAGCTTTTGTCTCTCGTATCTCAGTACTTTCGTAGTTAAAAGATTAAACTTGCTAGTGCCCATTGGTGGCCATGCTTTCAGCTGCCTAGGCTTTAAACTCTGGAATTCCTTCCCTAAACTTCTCCGCCTCACTCCTCCTTTAAGACGCTCCTTAAAATCTACCTCTTTGGCCAAGCTTTTGGTCATCTGCCCTAATATCTCCTTATGTGGTTTGGTGTCAAATTTCGTTTGATAACGCTCCTGTGAAGTGCCTTGGGACATTTTACCACATTAAAGGCACTATATAAATGCAAGTTGTTGTTGTAAAGCCACTGGATAATATTGCTACTTCCAAACATGTTTTTGAATTGCAGCCATTGTAGCATCCTAGACATCTATAATGTGGACATTCTGCAGAGAAAAAACTAGATACAGAAAACGTAATACTTACTCTCAATCTGGGAGTGTAAGTCATTGACTATAACTTGCAGCTGGCCAATTGTCATGTCACGCAAGTCTGTGGGTTTGAGGCTCCGCTTCATCAAACTTTCACTAATATGGGGCATGTGAGGCAACTGGAAAAGAGTACAATTTTACTTAGCAACAACAGCCTAAAAAAGGGATTTCAATAAAATAAGTGACATTTTTACTGAAAACATTTTTATGACGTCAAACCAATGTTAGGTTATAGCCTCAACGGGATGATATAAATGTGAATAGATGTAGCTGTGCTGGAACAGCTCAGCTAGAGGCGCAGCTAGTTCTGGAGCACACTGCTTCAGCACTATAGCTGGAATGTTGTTGGGGGCCTTGGCCTTTGCTGTGCCCATTGCACTCAGCTATTTCCTGATGCCTGGGATGTCGTTGGACTGGGGTGGACAAATGTAAGAAGTCACACAACACCAGGTTATAGTCCAACAGCTTTATTTGAAATCACAAGCTTTCTCCGGAGCGCTGCTCCTTCGTCAGGTGAAGTGGAGAAATGCATAAAGACACAGCTTATATAGTCAGAGAATAATGTCAGATGTTTACAGGTAATCTTTCCAACTGCCATTTATCACACCTCGGCAGAGAGATAATCACAGCAATCAAAGGTGTGAATGGTGTCCAAACAGGTCAGTCAGGAAAACATTACATCAAATAACAATGAGGTGGGGTCACAAGGGGTCAAATATTGCAGATGCTGGGGTCTGTATGAAAAACAAAAAAACAGACAAAAAACATTTTTTTTGCTGGAAATCACAGCAGGTCCGGCCGCATCTGTGTAGAGAGAACAAGCCAATGTCGACTCGAGTCTGGATGTGGGACAGCTCTCCCGACTTTGGCACCAGTTCCCAGATGGTAGTGAAGCAGACTTTACAGAGGTGATTGGGCTGGGAGTGCCTTTGTCGTGCACTGATTCGATGCCTAGTTTGCAGCAAATTCTTCGTAGCCATTTGATTCAACTGAGTGCCTTGCTCGGCCACTTCAGAGGACAGTTAAGAGTTAACTACATTGGTGAGAGACTGGAGTCACACAGAGGCCAGACCAGGTAAGGATGTCATGTTTCTTTCCCTAAAGGACGTCAAGTTTCTTTCCCTAAAGGACATTACTGAACCAGTTGGATTTTTACGACGATGACCCAAACAAAAATAGTTGTTGAAATGACAACTGATTGCTGGGTATCCGGGAAGATCCACCGTCACTAGTTTGTCTGTTGAACTCCCCTAGTGGTTTGCTATAATCTCACAATTCACGTACTTCAAACGCGTAATTATCTAAACTGTCAGGAGCAACTAACATTCAATTTAAGTGGCTTTCCAGGGCCCTAGGTTTTTTTTTTCAAGGATCACATTTTACAAAATGGATCTGTGAAGTATATTATTTCTGACAGGAGTGCATGTCTGGATATACAAGAAGTCTGCAGCAACATTCCAAAATATGCTTTTTAAATAAATAAAGATTTACATCTATCAAAAGGTTTTAAATGGAGTGAAGGAAAGTTATCATGGTGGAACAAATCAAACTCAAATTTGACAGTTTGCAAGATACAACAAACCTGCAGATGAAGTCATAGAGTTATACAGCACGGATAGAGGCCCTTCGGCCCATCGTGTCCGCGCCGGCCATCACGCCCTGTCTAATCTAATCCCATATTCCAGCATTTGGTCCGTAGCCTTGTATGCTATGGCATTTCAAGTGCTCATCCAAATGCGTCTTGAATGTTGTGAGGGTTCCAGCCTCCACAACCCTTCCGGGCAGTGAGTTCCAGACTCCAACCACCCTCTGGGTGAAAAAGTTCTTTCTCAAATCCCCTCTAAACCTCCCGCCCTTTACCTTGAATCTGTGCCCCCTAGTTATTGACCCTTCTACTAAGAGAAAAAGCTCCTTAGTATCCATCCTATCTATGCCCCTCATAATTTTGTACACCTCAATCATGTCCCCCCTCAGCCTCCTCTGCTCCAAGGAAAACAAACCCAATCTGCCCAGTCTCTCTTCATAGCTGAAGCGTTCCAGCCCTGGTAGCATCCTGGTGAATCTCCTCTGCACCCTCTCCAAAGCTATCACATCCTTCCTGTAGTGTGGCGACCAGAACTGCACACAGTATTCCAGCTGTGGCCTAACCAGTGTTTTATACAGCTCCATCATAACCTCCTTGCTCTTATATTCTATGCCTCGGCCACAGATGAATTCTTCAAAGTTATCTACTTTGACTTTAAAATAAGAGACCCATTTACTGTACATATAGTGTAGGATGGGTAATATACTCAAGCTTTCTTGCACTGTATCTATGTTATCTATATATATAAATCGGTCGATCTGTCTGTCTGTCCTTCTGTCTATCTGTCTGCAGGTGTGCGTCTGGGCGGCTATGCGCTCGAAAGTTACAGGGCGTACCTACGCGTGCGTTACGTCGAAAGAAAGCTTACCTTTCCAAAATGATTTTAAGCGTATTTACGTTTCGGCCGGGCTAAAATCGCGCCCGCGGTATCCGAAAAACCTTAACGTTCCGCTCATTAGCATCTCATTATCCGCTCATTAGCGACAGAGTGGCCTCGAGCTCGACCAATCGTAAGCCGGGTTGCTGGCGTGTGCCGCCGGGCCAATCGGTGCGTGTGTGGGCGGGCCTTATCGTTCTGAACCGAGGTGAGTCGCCGCCATCTTGATTCCAAACTTTTCCTTTCTTTTTCCCGCTTTCTGCGTCTTTAAAAAAAACGTTGCTTTTAAAACACATAGGCCTAGAAATTCAGTGCCCTTAGCGCCGATTTTGCGGCGCTAGAGGGCCTAGCGCTGCAATTGGCGCCGGCGCCGAAATTGCCTGGGGCCCTTCCGCCGCGGTAGACCGGTAGCGCTGCGCTGGCACCGATGACGTCATCGGTGTGCGCAGCGTCCCGGTTGCCATGCCGACGGGCCCCAGCGCCGAAATTCAGTTGCGGCCGCCTCGCCCGTGGCAGCCGCAACTAAGACTCTGGCAACAGAGTCTTACTTGACTTTGCGCCGGCGCATTAAAGGCCCCGCGGCGGCCGGCCGCTTTCCCGCCGGCCGCCGCTCCCTCCCCGGACTTCCCCCCCCGCCGGAACAGAAGCAAGCCCGGCACTTGTCCGAGGTGCCGGGCTCATTTTTAAAAAGATTTTCGCGGGCCGCGGCCGGGTGCAGGCAGCTCCTCCTTAAGGGAAGGAGGAGGCCTGCACTTCCCGAACCTGCCGCACCGCAGCGGGCGCCGCAGCGCCGGAATAGCGCCGAAATTCAGCGCGTTGCGCCAGTTTTCAGGCGCAAACAGCTCTCAGCAGCGCCGGCAGCCGTTTGGGCGCAGAACTATTGAATTTTGGGCCCGACCAGCTGCGCCAAAACTCAATTTCTAGGCCATATTGTTTTAAAAAAAAATGATTTAGAAAGTTATTAACTTATCTAATCTCATTAATTTTCCTACCTTTCCCCGTTTTTCCAGGTAGGCCTCGAAGCCTCGGCATCTCCTCCGCACCCACGCCCGAGCTAGGCACCTCCTGGCCCCACTCGAAGGCTGCACGGGCGGGCCTCAGCCCAGCGCCGCTACCTTACTAAAGGGTGCGCGCGCAGCAGGAGCAGCTGAGACGCGGCGTCTCTCTCTCTATTCCCCGCTCGGCTCAGGCGGGGGGGCGGGGCTATCGGGAGTGCTGATCTCGGGCGGGGCTTAGGGTTACCCCGGCAACCGGGCCCGCCGGCCGTCTCAGCCGCAATCGGCGATCTTCAAGACAGCTCGGGAGGGCGGGGCCATGTCAGTGCGTGGGGCGGCACGGAGCTCCGCGGGCTCGGAGAGCGGGGCTCTCGGGAGTGCGGGGCGGAGCGGCTGGGGCTTCGAGAGCGGGGCTCTCGGGAGTGTGGGGCGGGGCGATCTTCAAGACAGCTCGGGAGGGCGGGGCCATGTCAGTGCGTGGGGCGGCACGGAGCTCCGCGGGCTCGGAGAGCGGGGCTCTCGGGAGTGCGGGGCGGGGCGGCTGGGGCTTCGAGAGCGGGGCTCTCGGGAGTGCGGGGCGGGGTGGCGCGGCAGGGTTACCCCGGCAACCGGTCGTGGCCGTGGCCGTCTCTCAGCCTCAAGCCCTCCCCGCCCCTTCCCCTCCCCCCTCTCCCCTCCCTTCCCACCCACCCCCCCGTCCCCCCTCCCTTCCCCCCTCTTCCCCCCCGCCCTCCCTCCCTTCCCCCCTCTTCCCCCCCGCCCTCCCTTCTCCCCCCTCTTCCCCCCCGCCCTCCCTTCTCCCCCCCTCCCTCCCTTCCCCCCCGCTCCCTCCCCCCGCCCCCCCTTCCGCCCCCCCTTCCCCCCCTCCGCCCTCCCTTCCCCCCGTCTCTCTCTCTCTTCCCCCCCGTCGCTCTCTCTCTACCCCCCAGTCGCTCTCTCTCTTCCCCCCCAGTCGCGCTCTCTCTCTCTCTCTCTCCCCCCCACCCCCAGTCGCTCTCTCTCTCTCTTCCAACAACAACATGCCCTTGAAAAAGCCTCGGCACCGCCGGGCACTCCAGCTAGTCTATATATATAAAGCGATGTTTCTGTCCTTCTGTCTGTCTGTCATTCTGTCTGTCATCGCGTGTGCGTCTGTTGGGCTATGCGCTCGAAAGTTACAGGGCGTACCTACGCGTGCGTTACGTCGAAAGAAAGCTTACCTTTCCAAAACGGTTTTAAGCGTATTTACGTTTCGGCCGGGCTAAAATCGCGCCCG
Source organism: Somniosus microcephalus (assembly GCF_052327205.1). NCBI lineage: Eukaryota > Metazoa > Chordata > Chondrichthyes > Squaliformes > Somniosidae > Somniosus > Somniosus microcephalus. The sequence continues at coordinate 79,902,257 of NC_140992.1, forward strand.
CGGTATCCGAAAAACCTTAACATGCCGCTCATTAGCGACAGAGTGACCTCGAGGTCGACCAGTCGTACGGCGGCTTGCTGCCGCGTGCGGCCGGGCCCTCCTACGGTCGAGTGACGGGACGATTGACCAATCCTACGCTTTGGTGACCTGACGGTCGACCAATCGGTGCGTGTGTGGGCGGGCCTTATCGTTCTGAACCGAGGTGAGTAGCCGCCATCTTGCTTCCATTCTTTTTCCTGCTTTCTGCGTCTTTCTTTTCAAATATACATTTCCAGCAAAATAAAATTCAATTTATTAAATTCTTTTAAAATAAATCACTCATTTGTAAATATTTTATCTAACCTGAACATTCTTTTTCCTACCTTTGCCCGTTTTTTCTTAGGCCTGAAAGCCTGGGCCTTTCTTGCCCAGCCAGGCCCGAGCTAGGTAACTGGGCTGCTGCTAAGCTCCTCACCACCCCCCCCCCGGTGTCACGTTACCCGGGGCAACGGCGTCAGCCACGAGGGTCAGGGTGCGCGCGCAGCAGGAGCAGGTGAGACTCTGTTCCGCGCTCGGCTCGGGCGGGGGGGGGGCGAGGCTCGGCCTTGGTGAGCGGGAAGGGTTACCCCGGCAACGGGAGTGCGGGCCGGCTGGGGCTTGGAGAGCGGAGCTCTCGGGAGTGCGGGGCGGGCTCGAAGAGCGGGGCTCTCGGGAGTGCGGGGCGGCTGCGGCTTCGAGAGCGGGGCGGGGCGGCGCGGCAGGGTTACCCCGGCAACCGGGCGTGGCCGTAGCCGTCTCTCAGCCTCAAGCCCTCCCTTCCTCCCTCCCTCCCCCCCGCCCTTCCTCCCCTCCCCCTTCCTTCCCCCCTCCCCCTCCCTTCCCCCCTCCCTTCCCCCCTCCCCCTTCCCCCCTCCCCTCCCCCTCCTTCCCCTCTCCCCCCCGCCCTCCCTTCCCCCCCTCCCTCCCGCCCTCCCTTCCCCCCCCGCCCTCCCTCCCTTCCCCCCCCGCCCTCCCTTTCCCCGCCCACCCGCCCTCCCTTTCCTCCCCCTCCCTCTCCCCCCGCCCTCCCTTCCCCCCCGCCCTCCCTTCCCCCCCCCACCCGCCCTCTCTTCCCCCCCCCCACCCGCCCTCTCTTCCCCCCAGTCTCTCTCTCTCTTCCCCCCAGTCGCTCTCTCTCTCTCTCTCTTCCAACAACAACATGCCCTCGAAAAAGCCTCGGCACCGCCGGGCACTTCAGCTAGTCATCAATACATCCAAAATGAACCCAAACGGCTCTTGTTAGTGGAACTACTACAGCTGTACAAGAAGGAAGGTATTAGAGCTTTCATAATGATTGAGGAATAGGTGGACGATTTGCTCTCCTCCATCCAACACTTCTGACTTCAGGAGAAACAAGACTATTAAATGTAGGATAGACAAAAGGGGGCATTTCAACTCTCTCTGATCCCTGGGAAAGGAACGAGGATGCAGTTAAAATGGAGCGGTTGAATTTCCTTCTTTATTCCCACTGACTCCCCATTTTAACATCGCTAGTTTTAGTGGAGGATGAGCCTCCCACTGGAATCCGGCAGAAGCCGCATCAATAAATGCAAATCATGGTCTGAAGACTTACATGGCGGCATTTTAACCCGTCCCTGAACCGGGCCCTCTAAGGCAAGATAAAAAACGTTTCCTAGTGTGGCCAAGAGGAGCAAGAATACTGTCTCTGTTGCCCCAGATTGCCCCCCAGCCATGAGGCCCTCCCAACACCCCCCTCTCCCGGATTTACCTTGCTGCCAGCAGCTTATCTTGGTGCTGGCCGGCGGCCTCCGGGCCACCCCTCGGCTGCTTTCCGCCTGAAACGGGAGAGTAGCTGACCGGAAGCATTCAAATGAGTCCCAGTTACCTAAAATTGGCTGGGCCTCCGAAGAAGGCTCCCATGTGGGATTGCTTCCCACTCCCATCGGCTTCATGCCGAGAGTTAGAATTGTCCCTAAAGAATAAGTCTCGCACAGATTTGCTTTTTGTTTAAAAAAACCTGAAGGAAGGAACTTCAAAGCAATATGAAGATAGATAAACAAATCTGAAGTAAAGCTTCATCTACTCTGATTCAAAATGGGTTTCAACCCCAATCTGAGAATCCTACATCACCAGTTTAAGGGCCATAAATATACAATAGTCACTAATAAATCCAATAAGGAGTTCAGAAGAAACTTCTTTACTTAGAGAGTGGTTAGAATGTGGAACTTGCTACCACAAGGAGTAGTTGAGGCAAATAACATAGATGCATTTAAGGGGAAGCTAGATAAACACATGAGGGAGAAAGGAATAGAAGGCTATATTGGTGGGGTTAGATAAAGAAGGGTGGGAGGAGGTTCGTGTGGAGCATAAACACCAGCATGGACCTGTTGGGCTGAATGGCCTGTTTCTGTGCTGTAAATACGACGTAAGTTTGTTTTTTCCATTCCCTGCACCACTCCTGGTGGCATCTGTGATTGAGGTTTCCACCTAGCCCAACATTATGGCCAATTCTGTGTTGTGGATTGATTCTACTCATTTCACTTAAAACACTTACAGCTAGCACAGATGGAAAAGTTTCATCCCATCTGCCAATACTGGAGGTGAAATAGCAGAGTTTTAATTCTGTGTCATTCAGTTCCCTGGAAATTGTAACATATGTGGTATTATATTTCTAATTAACTTATAAGAAAAACCATGGCATTTCTTAGGTATCTAATCATTTTAGTCTTGGGTTATAATGTGATAGAATTTAACTGGGGTTAAGATATCAGAATGGCAGCCGATGGAGGGAAAGGAAGAAAAGAGATAGAGATGGTACAATTGCAGGTCTATCATGAGGCTGTAAGACAACTACAAGAAACCAACAAATAATATAGTGTACAGTATGATATGAAACACTGACACATTCAAATCATGTAATTCCATGAATATTTGCAATTTGCTTTCGAACAGATGTGCATTCTTTATCTGGGTAGCTGTAATGATGCAGGATGTGCATCCTTTAACTTAAATGAATCATTAGGAAAATACTGGTCAAAAGCAATTATTTCTGTGTAATAATGAATAAAAGACTTGAATTTAAATCGCACCTTATGTCTGTAGTGTATGTACCTTTAAGACAGAACTACTTTTACAGCTCCTGTATACTGTAGTACCGGCAGTGACCACACCTGTATATAAGCCTTGCGCATGCCTCTGTACCCCAGTCTTGAGACTACCCTCCTCCAGTAAAGACCTGTTTATTGTTAAGTTACAGCATCCGTGTGGTTATTGAAAAACAACATACTCTCAGAATCACGGATCTAACAGTGGCGACGAGTGTCGATTCGAATCTACCTGCAACTCTGCATTTCCCTTCGAGGATTCGCTCCGGGAGGGCGGTGTAAGAAAGTCGAGGCCAGGAACACGGGCGTCGACCACGAGCAACCGCCCAGTCGTCCGGCAGAGAGTGAACATCGCAGGGGAGGCTGTGGAGAGCCGGGCTTGGTTCCCCAGCCACGACGATCAGCAAGAGACTGACGACGGGTCCAGCGCAGACCCTTCCCGGACAGCGGTGGCTGGAGCTGACCGACGGCGGAGAGAAAGCCGAGCAGCATCGATGGGGTAACACAGAGGGTGAAGCGCACAGGGTGCAGCCGGGGTTTGAAAACCGAGCGGCGTCGAGAGAAAAAAAAAAACCAAACCGGAGAGAGAGGGTAGCGCACAGCCAGGGCTCAGGGGCTGACCAGTGTCCGCGGGGAGAAGAAGGGAGAGCGCGGGAAGGAAGAAAAGCGCGGGAGACGCCATTTTGTGCCAGTGGAGAAGAAGGGGAAGCATGGGAGATGCCATTTTTGACAGTTAAATCACACCCAGGGATGCCGAAGATTGGCAGTATCTCTACGTTCGACAATGAAGTTGAAGATTGGGCGACATATGTGGAACGTATTGAGGTGTACTGCAGGGCGAATGAAGTGCCAGATGCTAGGAAAGCACTGGTTTTGTTAAATTCCATGGGTGCAAAAACTTATGGGTTACTGCGAAATCTAATAACCCCAGAGAAGCCGGTGACCAAGAATTTCGAAAGCATAGTAGAAATCCTACAGGACCACTTAAACCCCACACCACTGCTGATAGCAGAACGATTTAAGTTCCATAAAAGGAACCAACACAAAGACGAAAGCAATGCTGAGTACCTAACGGAACTGCGCAAGCTATCGAAACACTGCCAGTTTGGAGCGGGACTAGCAGATACGTTACGGGACAAGTTTGTGTGTGGGCTACAAAGCGAAGGAACCCAGAAACGGCTTCTAGCAGAAAAGGATCTTACGCTGGACAAGGCTTTCAGTATGGCAGTATCACACGAAGCAGCCGCAAGGGGCGCTGCAGCGATACAACGGAGACCGCAAGAATATGGCACCAATGAAATGTCCTATGGAACAGGGAAGTGCTATCGCTGCGGCAGAACAACACATGACCAGAAGGATTGTTGGTTCAAGGACCAAGTGTGCAGACAGTGTGGAAAAGCAGGACACATAGCAAGAGTCTGCAGGTCTGGGAAGAAAACCAACAGTAAGAAATCTCCACAGGAGAAGTACAAAAAGGTATACCAGGTGATGGACAGTGGTTCAGACGAACAGAAAAGTGACACAGACTCCGGAAGCAAGGAGCTGGGTTGTCTGAAACTACATAAGGTAACCAAAATGGAGGATCACCAGACTATCTGGGTTACACTCAAGATAGACGGGGTTCAAGTGAAAATGGAATTGGACACAGGATCAGCCCTAACAGTCATAAACCAAAGGGACTACAAGCGGCTATTTTCACATATACCCTTGAAAGCTACAGAGATTGTCTTGAAGACGTACACGGGGCAAAAAGTCTACCCCAAAGGAAAAATAAGGGTGAAAGTGATATACAAAGGCCAGGAAATACCTAAAATGGATATATATGTCTTGCCAGATGGAGGACTACCACTGCTAGGACGTGAATGGATCCAGAAGATACAATTAGATTGGCATTCCATACAGGCACTGAAGGTTGAGACCAAAAAGGATGACGACGTCACACCTGGACGACTGTCAAAAATGCTAACTGACGCAAAAGAAGTGTTCCAGGAGGGACTCGGAACACTAAAAGGCATAACAGCAACGATTAAAATAGAGGAAAATGCAAGCCCAAAGTTTCTTAAGGCCAGACCAGTGCCTTATGCGATCAGACCAGCTGTCGAAGCAGAGCTGGAAGGGTTGGAACGTTCAGGAGTACTGTCCAAAGTGGACTGGAGCGAGTGGGCTACACCCATCGTTCCTGTAATGAAGAGGTCGTTGAGTAATACGCCTGGGGAACCAAAGAAGGTCCGCATCTGTGGGGATTTTAAGGTGACAGTGAACCCAGTCCTTCACACGGTACAATATCCGCTTCCACGAATTGAGGATATTTTCGCCTCGCTATCTGGAGGTAAACGCTTCACCAAAATTGATCTAGCCCAGGCGCACTTGCAAATGGAGGTAGAAGAAGCTTCGAAACAATACCTTACGATTAACACTCATAAAGGTCTCTATCAATAGAACCGGCTGGTGTTTGGGGTAGCCTCGGCTCTGGCTATCTGGCAAAGGATCAATCCTGCAAGGGATTCCAGGGACCCAGTGTTATTTGGACGACATCCTGGTCACGGGCGAAAATGACAGTGATCACCTTGCCAACTTGGAGAAGGTGCTCACCAGATTAAAGGAGTATGGGCTACGAGCTAATTGCCACAAGTGCGAGTTTTTCCAGAAACAGATCTCGTACTGTGGCCACATCATCGATGAAGAGGGGTTACATAAGTCCCCTGAAAACATTGAGGCAGTAGTCAAGGCTCCAGCACCGGAAAATGTGTCACAACTGAGGTCGTTCCTCGGGCTGGTAAACTACTACCACAAGTTCTTACCAAATTTGTCCACGGTATTACACCCACTGAACACCCTACTGCAAACAGGGGTACCATGGAAGTGGAATGACGAACGTAGACGAGCTTTCCAGAAGTGTAAAGAATTGATCACATCAAAAGAGGTGTTGGCCCATTTCAACCCAGCACTACCAATTCGTTTGGCATGTGATGCATCAACCTATGGTATTGGAGCGGTGCTGTCGCACAAATTCCCAAACGGGTTGGAGAGGCCAGTAGCCTTTGCGTCTCGGTCACTAACCTCAGCCGAGCGCAACTACGTCCAGATTGACAGGGAGGCCCTCAGCCTAGTATGGGGAGTAAAAAAATTCAACCACTATCTGCATGGGCAGAAGTTCACCTTGCTGACTGACCACCAACGACTTGTCTCCATCTTTAATCCTAAGAAGGGCGTTCCAGTGATGACTGCACAACGGTTACAAAGATGGTCCCTGTTTCTAGGGGCGAATCAATATGAAATAGAATATGAAGGTACGAAACAGCATGGAAACGCTGATGGGCTATCGCGCCTGCCACTGCCTACTGTGGAGGAAGCAGCAGCAGTGGACCCTATCGAGATATTTTATTTGTCAATAATTGAACGATTGCCAGTAACGAATGCGGATATAGAGAAGGAGAACCGCAATGATCCGACGCTGTCTCGGGTATATGATTTGACGGTGAGGGTATGGCCAACACATGGCGACTCACTGTTGCCAGCATTCTCATCCAGAAGAGAACAGCTGTCAGTATGCCAGGGGACAGTGATGTGTGGATCCAGAGTGGTGATTCCACCCAAGTTAAGGGAGAGAGTGCTAAATGAGCTACATAAAGGTCATCTGGGGGGAGTGAAAATGAAAAGCCTTGCTAGGGCTTATGTGTGGTGGCCGGGAATCGATCAACAAATCGAAGACCTAACTAAGAGCTGCTCAGGATGCCAGAAGGTCCAAAATGCACCACCACATGCCCCTCTACACCCATGGGAGTGGCCCTCTTCTCCATGACAACGGGTGCATATTGATTTTGCTGGTCCATTCATGGACTCAATGTTCTTAATTGCAGTGGATGCTCATTCGAAGTGGCCTGAGGTGATAAAAATGTCCTCAACCACTACAGAGAAAACGATTGCTGTCCTACGGACCATATTTGCCAGAAACGGCTTGCCAGAGCAGATTTGCTCTGATAATGGACCACAGTCTGTGTCCGAAGAGTTTCGAAAATTTATGAGAAGGAATGGGGTAAGGCATTACACATCCGCCCCGTATCATCCAGCCACAAATGGATTGGCTGAGAGGTTTGTACAAACCTTTAAGAAGGCGATAAAGACCATGTGCGATGATGAAATTCCACTGCAGCATAAGGTGGACAATTTCTTATTAGCCTACCGAAACACGACACATGCAGTTACCAACCAGACCCCGGCCATGATGTTCTTTAACCGAAGGTTGCGATCTCGTCTGGACTTGCTTAGACCAAATGTGCAAAGAAATGTTGAGGATAAACAATTCCAGCACATCAATGAGAAGCCGACAAGGAGCTTCAATGTAGGACAACCAGTCTTGGCCCGTGACTACCGAACAGAGAAATGGCAACCCGGAACGATATGCACACGGCAGGGGCCATTAATGTACACAGTGGATGTCGGGGAGAACATTGTGAGACGCCACGTTGATCAGATCTTAGTGTCAAAGGAACGAGTCAACCCCATGTCTTGCGTACCTGGTGATGAACCCGACATACCGGTAGCATCTACCTCCGAACCAGTAGCAGTGGAACCCGATGAACTAACCGATGAAAAGGGGCCAGAATTGCCTCCGCACCAAGAACAAGAACCTCAGGAAAGGCGCTATCCCGAAAGGATCAGGAAGCCGCCCCAAAGACTGAATCTATAAATGGACTATTGTTGTTTAATGTACATGTTAAAGTGTTAATTGTTATTTGAATATTATGGGTACTACTAATCTAAAAGGGGAGGAATTGTAGTGTATGTACCTTTAAGAGAGAACTACTTTTACAGCTCCTGTATACTGTAGTACCGGCAGTGACCACACCTGTATATAAGCCTTGAGCATGCCTCTGTACCCCAGTCTTGAGACTACCCTACTCCAGTAAATACCTGTTGATTGTTAAGTTATAGCATCCATGTGGTTATTGAAAAACATCATACTCTCAGAATCACGGATCTAACAGAAACAGCTCAGAAGGCGCTTCATACAATTAATTACACAAGTACAAAAGCAAAATACTGCGGATGAATGGTCAGCAACCTGAAACGTTACCTCTGTTTCTGTCTCCACAGATGCTGCCTGACCTGCTGAGTATTTCCAGCATTTTCTGTAATTCCCTAAGTGCACTGACTGTTACATTGGCAAATGAGAGATCCTGCACCAGCAACATGCCGCAAAGATGAATGACCAATTTGATATTTTGAGGTGGTGTTGGTTCAGGGAAGAATGTTGGCCAAGACCCAGTAGAACTTGCTGTTCTTCTTTGAATGCCATGGAATTTTAACATCCACTTGAACCATAGGAACAGACAGAACCTCAGTTTAACATTTCATCCAAAGGACTGCACTCTGACAATACAATGTACTCAGTGTGTCACCCTCGATTACAAACTCCATCTTGATGCAGGACTCCAATCCACCACCTGCTCAATGTTGAGTGTTGCCAACAGAGCCAAACCAATCTGCTTGTGTAAGAGCTCTCGCTGAAACCTTCACCATTTTTCGACACTATCCACCACTCTTTTTGATGCCTTCACTTGATTCCCTTTCCTGTCCTAAACTTCTGCAAGTTCTTCTCATCAGCCTTGGACTAGGCCTAAGTTAATGAGAATTAAATGGTTCTTTTGCAGCTGGTGATCTAAAATTCTAACATCGCAGATGTTGAATGGAAACAGTTTCTGATATATTACTGAGGGTATCAGCAAATCAGGTTGAATTCACAAAATACATTTAATAGCTTATATGATGTTTGGCAATTAAAAAAAACTGAGCAAACATGAAATTCTTTCCCTGAACCTCTCTGCCAATCCAATTCCCTTTCCTCGTTTAAAAACCTGAAAACACAATTTAACCTAGGCAGTCATCTTAAAGCAGTGACCTTGATCATAGGCCTATATTCGAGGCATTTTGTTTTGAGTCATTTGTATGTTTTTCAGTTGTCACCATCGGTTTTTTTTTGAAACTGTTGGTTTTTACAAGTTTTCTAGGTTGGCATGTATATATAAAAATATCTGTAATTATTAGACAGTGAATGGGACTAAGTTAGCACAGGAAACGTGTAACCCTTTCGTCTTATTGGGTCTAGGAAAAACAATTCCAAAATGACCTCCATGTGTTGCTCTCCTTTGTTTATATTGTCATTTATCTTCACTCTTGTAGGCATGAATCAATCTCTAACATGTGAGTGACATCAAATCACAACACAAACAATATAAATAAACGTTCTCCGAATTGCGCAGTGAATTAAAACTGATCGCAGTAGGCCTGTAAATTGATGCTGGGCTGGTTCAGTGCATCAGTCAGTTTGTATTATTATGAAATTTTGCACTTTAATGCAAGCACAATGATGTATTGAAGAGGCCCGGTATGTTTAGTGGGCCAGAAGGGGAGGCAGTTTACCTTATGGCAGATTGCAAAGACCCACACAATCTGGGTCTGTACCGGCATCTGTTCTATGAAGATTGTGAGTGGTGTTGATGGCAGGAGAATTGTTTTATCCCCCTGAAGGTAAAATGGGTATTAGAATGGGCCTCCGAGTCATAGATGCAAGTCTTAACCCTCCAGTATAATATGCCAAAAGCTTATTCAGTTCTTGCCCATAACAATTTACAAACATGCCATAGGTTAACAAATGTACAACTCCCTTGTTATATATATTGGCCAATTTTCCAGGACTAGGGCACATCTTTGGTGTGTTGCAACTTCTGACTGCTACAAAAATGTGCGCCTAACCCAGGCCAATGTTCTGTCTTCAGTCATTTACGTAATTTGGTGGGCTCCCCGGACTCCGCCAGGCAATCAGCCTGCATTGGGACTGAAGATTCGCTGTGGTAGGCTTTGGAAACCTGCTACAGTACACCATTGCTGATGGACCCAGTGCTGCAGTACACCATTGCTGATGGACCCAGTGCTGCAGTACACCATTGCTGATGGACCCAGTGCTGCAGTACACCATTGCTGATGGACCCGGTGCTGCAGTACAGCATTGCTGATGGACTTGGTGCTGCAGTACACCATTGCTGATGGACCCGGTGCTGCAGTACAGCATTGCTAATGGACTTGGTGCTGCAGTGCACCATTGCTGATGGACCCAGTGCTGCAGTACAGCATTGCTGATGGACCCAGTGCTGCAGTACAGCATTGCTAATGGGCTTGGTGCTGCAGTACATCATTGCTGATGGACCCAGTGCTGCAGTACACCATTGCTGATGGACCCGGTGCTGCAGTACACCATTGCTGATGGACCCGGTGCTGCAGTACAGCATTGCTAATGGACTTGGTGCTGCAGTACACCATTGCTGATGGACCCAGTGCTGCAGTACAGCATTGCTAATGGACTTGGTGCTGCAGTACACCATTGCTGATGGACCCGGTGCTGCAGTACACCATTGCTGATGGACCCGGTGCTGCAGTACAGCATTGCTAATGGACTTGGTGCTGCAGTACACCATTGCTGATGGACCCAGTGCTGCAGTACAGCATTGCTAATGGACTTGGTGCTGCAGTACAGCATTGCTGATGGACCTGGTGCTGCAGTACACCATTGCTGATGGACCCAGTGCTGCAGTGCACAATTGCTGATGGACCCAGTGCTTCAGTACACCATTGCTGATGGAGCAGGTGCTGCAGTACACCATTGCTGATGGAGCAGGTGCTGCAGTACACCATTGCTGATGGAGCAGGTGCTGCAGTACACCATTGCTGATGGACCCGGTGCTGCAGTACACCATTGCTGATGGACCCGGTGCTATTGTACACCATTGCTGATGGACTTGGTGCTGCAGTACACTATTGCTGATGGACCTAGTGTTGCAGTACAGCATTGCTGAAGGACCAGGTGCTGCAGTACACCATTGCTGATGGACCCGGTGCTGCAGTACACCATTGCTGATGGACTTGGTGCTGCAGTACACCATTGCTGATGGACTTGGTGCTGCAGTACAGCATTGCTGATGGACTTGGTGCTGCAGAACACCATTGCTGATGGACCCAGTGCTGCAGTACAGCATTGCTGATGGACTTGGTGCTGCAGTACAGCATTGCTGATGGACTTGGTGCTGCAGAACAGCATTGCTGATGGACTTGGTGCTGCAGTACAGCATTGCTGATGGACTTGGTGCTGCAGTACAGCATTGCTGATGGACTTGGTGCTGCAGTACAGCATTGCTGATGGACTTGGTGCTGCAGTACAGCATTGCTGATGGACTTGGTGCTGCAGTACAGCATTGCTGATGGACTTGGTGCTGCAGTACAGCATTGCTGATGGACTTGGTGCTGCAGTACAGCATTGCTGATGGACCCAGTTTTGCAGTACACCATTGCTGATGGACCCAGTGCTGCAGTACACCATTGCTGATGGACCAGGCGCTGCAGTACACCATTGCTGATGGACCCAGTGCTGCAGTACACCATTGCTGATGGACCAGGTGCTGCAGTACACCATTGCTGATGGACCCGGTGCTGCAGTACACCATTACTGATGGACCTGGTGCTGCAGTACAGCATTGCTGATGGACCCAGTGCTGCAGTACAGCATTGTTGATGGACCACCCGGTGCTGCAGTACACCATTGCTGATGGACCCGGTGCTGCAGTACACCATTGCTGATGGACCCAGTGCTGCAGTACACCATTGCTGGTGGACCCGGTGCTGCAGGTGTATATGTATAAATATGCTTTTACATTTTTTTCCTGAATTTGGCACCTATGCCAAAATCCTAACTGATTGCACAGGCTTTCGACGTATTTCAATTTTAACTCATAGCCATGCTGGGCATTAGGGACAAACAGGCATCCCTTGTGCCCCACACAGCTATTGAACAAATGATGGGAAGTATATTGATGTATTTTTATCATTTGCATATTATTACAATACACCTGCCCATATTTGGGCAAACATATTGGCCCAGTAATTCCGGTCCCAATGCGTGAGTACGGACGGGGTACTCGCGCGTGGGCCTGTTGGAAGTGCCGGATTTCAGCATGCACAGTGCATGCGCGGGAAAGCGGCATTTCCTCCAAGGGGTTCAGAGGTCCAACGCGTGCACGCAGGACTCTGCGTGCACGCGTTGAACTTCCTTCTTTTTGACAGGTTTGCCCGTGTGTAAGGGCCTCAACTTTTTAGAAATGTAAAAAGGAGACGTAAGGACTTGATTCTTTAAGGTAAGTGGTCTATTATTTAAAATGATAACATTTTTTCCACAGCTTTATTGTTTTTAAGGACTTTACAGTAAGGTAAGTGTATTTTTAGACCCGATTTCTTAAAAAATTATTTTTTTCAAAAATTTGATTAATTGTTTAATATAGTTTTTTTAAAGTTATTTATAGTTCATTTAATTAGTGGGATGTTTTTAAAAATGTTATTTAAAGTTTAAGTAGTGTTTTGGGCGCCCGTAGTTTTCATGAGTTTGACAGTTCTATCAAACTCATGAATGAAGTTTTCCCTCCCCTGATTGGCTGCCCAGTGCTCACCTGATCCCAGCCGGCACATCGAACTAACTACGCCGCTGGATCAGGCAAGCACAGCGCACCGACAGCTGAACCGGGCCAGTGACAGGAATTCCAAGCAGGCCCAGGCTTCAGCTGTCGGCGCGCCGGGTAAGTGCACATCGGGGGCTCGCACGCGCGGCAAGCCCCCGAACCTAATTTCTGGGCCATTATACTCCTCCTATCACTGCCCGAGAATTGGTTCCCATTGCGTTTCCTGCCCCTGCCTGCCCAGGGTACACCAGGAACTGGCAGAAATCGAGTGGAAAATCCAGGACACCATCTCTAAACGTTTAATGTTTCTAACAGCCCATCCTGTTACATTGTGCTGCATCAGCTAAACCAAAACAAATTCAGAATCCAATCTACACAAAACATTACTGTTGAGCACAATTGCAATTGGAATGTAAACCTCCCAAATTTTCAGGTTTGTGTCTCAATAGGTAAACTTCCAGAAAAAATAAATATATATGGACATTTGTACCCATAAAGTGAGGCACAAAGAGGACAGACTGCTGATTAATGTATTGAATACTTGAATTAGGAGTCATACCAAACTTTGCAAGCTTTACAAGTTCCTGAGGTTGAATAATCTGAATAAGCCGATTTAATAAAGTATCATGTCTGTCTGCTCCAGTGGCACCGCAGATAAGCTGAAAGGTCAGCATCAGCATTTTGTCATCATGGATAATTTAGCTAAAGTACATTCTGTTTCCTACAGCAGCAGCTTAGTTCACTTCAAGAAAAAAGGAAAAATACTCTTGTAATTGTAAACGGCCATTCAGCTCATCCACTGCTATGACATGGGAACTGCTGTGCATCTGACAGATCAAACACTATTTTAGGATTTAAAAGGAGATACTGGATTGAAACTAAGTCACATATAATAATATGCAACAACATTTATGTGTAGATTGTCCAGTCTCTTCCCACCTACATTCACGACTCTTCCGATGCCCTCCACCACTTTAACAGTTTCCAGTTTCCTGGCCCCAACCGTCTCCTTTTCACTATGGATGTCCAATCCCTCTACACCTCCATCCCCTACCAGGATGGCCTGAGGGCACTCCACTTCTTCCTTGAACAGAGGCCCAGCCAGTCCCCATCCACCACCACCCTCCTCCGCCTGGCTGAACTTGTTCTCACATTGAACAACTTCTCCTTTGACGCCACTCACTTCCTCCAAATTAAAGGTGTTGCTATGGGAACACGCATGGGCCCTAGCTATGCCTGCTTTTTCGTGGGATTTGTGGAACATTCTTTGTTTCAGTCCTACTCAGGTCCCCTCCCTCACCTTTTTTTCCGGTACATCGATGACTGTATCGGTGCCGTTTCCTGCTCTCGCCCGGAACTAGAAAAGTTCATTCACTTTACTTCCACTCTTCCCTCACCTTCACATGGTCCATCTCTGACTCTTCTCTTCTCTTCCTTGACTTCTCTGTCTCCATTTCTGTCGATAGGCTATCGACAAACATCCATTACAAGCCCACTGACTCCCGCAGCTACCTGGACTACACTTCCTCCCACCCCACTTCCTGTAAGGACTCTATTCCATTCTCCTAGTTTCTCCGTCTCTGCCGCGTCTGTTCTGACGATGTCAGCTTCCATACTAGTGCTTCCGGTATGTCTTCCTTTTTCCTCAACCGAGGATTCCCCTCTACTGTGGTTGACACGGCCCTTGACCGTGTCCGTTCCATTTCCCACACTTCTGCTCTCCCTCCAGGAACCATGATAGGGTTCCCCTTGTCCTCACCTTTCACCCCACCAGCCTCCCTCCACATTCAACGGATCATCCTCCGCCATTTCTGCCACCTCCAACGTGATCCCACCACCAAACGCATTTTCCCCTCACCTCCCCTTTCAGCATTCCGAAGGGACCGCTCTCTCTGCGACACCCTGGTCCACTCCTCAATCACCCCTAACAGCCCCTCTCCTTCGCCCGGCACCTTCCCGTGCAAGTGCAGGAGGTGCAACACCTGACCTTTTACCTCCTCCCTTCCCACTGTCTAGGACCCCAAACACCCCTTCCAGCTGAAACAGCGATTTACTTGTACTTCTTGCAATTTAGTATAATGTATTCGCTGCTCACGATGCGGTCTCCTTTACATGGGGAGACCAAACGCAGATTGAGCGACCGCTTTGCGGAACACCTCCGTTCAGTCCATAAGGGTCCTGAGCTTCCGGTCGCCTGTCACTTTAATTCTCTGCTTCACTCCCACTTTGAGCTCTCTGTCCTCGGCCTCTTACATTGTTCCGATGAAGCTCAACATAAGCTCAAGGTGTGATGAAATATGTCATTCATCAGACTCTGTAGTTAACTACATATATTGTATTGCCTGCTCCGGTGTCTTACCTTGTATTGTGTATAGTGCACCGCCCCCTTTGTGTGTCGGCTCCGCCCATACCTGGCTCTACTTAAGACAAGCCCAGGCTTGTCTTGCAGCAGAACAGCAGCATGCTAGGTGAAGCTAGGTGAAGACACAGGCATCTTTCCTTTGCTAATAAAAGCCTTGTTTTATTCAGTTAACTTTGAGTCTTGAAGTCATTGAGGCGCATCAATTTTATTAGCAAACTTTTAACGACGGGTCAACTTTTGAAACCGGAACGCTTGGATTTGGACCCGCATGCTTCGGATGCATCGGCACGGTTTGGACACTGGTTCCAGTGCTTGGAATTCTTTATGGCCAACTCCGAAGCCGTCACAGCCTCTAAAGCCACCGGAGATGTGAAACTCGGGATCCTGCAGAATCGAGTAAGCCACCGGGTTTTTCCACTCATCCAAGACGCCGCCACCTACCTGGATGCCTGCAACATTCTAAAGGCCCACTATCAGCGGCCTACCAACGAGGTGTACGCCAGGCACCTGCTTGCTACCTGCACACAGCGACCCGGAGAGTCGCTAGAGGACTTTCGAGTCACCCTAAAAGTGCTTGGCAAAGACTGCAAATGCAAAGACGTGAAAGCCACGGTATACACAGACGAGCTTATTCGGGATGCCTTTATCGCAGGCCTTAGCTCAAATTACATCCGGCAGAGACTGCTAGAGAAAACGGGCCTAGATCTGACACAGGCTGTGGACACAGCGCGATCGCTGGATGTGGCTCAGAAGAACTCTGACTCCTACTCGTCAGGCCTCCGCCCGGTAGCCCAACACCGTCGGGGCCCTGCTCCCCCCCCAGAAGCCCTACGACCGCTGCAACGCATCGGGGCCCCAAATGCTACTTCTGCGGGCAGCCGAAGCACACCAGGAACCTGTGCCCGGCGAAAGGCACCACCTGCTGTAAGTGCGGTAAGAAGGGGCACTTTGGGAAGGTGTGCAGAGGGAACCCCGCAGGCAAAACCGCCACCGCCGCGTGCGCGCCGTGGGAGCGGCCATCTTGGACGCCATCTTGTCCGACCTCGTGGGGTCCGCCATCTCGCGAGCAGACATCGTGGACGCCATCTTACCCGGCCTCGTGTGGCCCACCATCTTGTCCCGATCAGGGCCCTACAGTGGCGTCGATCACAGTGGACCAGTCCAGACCGCACCCACTGTCCAAATCGATGGTGGACATCGAGGTAAACGGGTGCAAGGTTAAATGTTTAATTGCGGGAGCATGGAGAGCTTCATTCACCCTGATCTGGTACAACGGCTCTCTCTAACTATAGTCCCTACTCAGGGCAGGATCTCTATGGCCGACAAAACCCAGATATCGACTATTGCGGGTTACTGCGCGGTACGATTGCCCGTTAAAGGCACTGTATATAATAATTTTAAACTGTTAATTATGAAGGATTTATGTGTGAGCGTGATCTTGGGCCTGGATTTTCAGTGCCACCACCAAAGCATCACGCTCAATTTCGGTGGGACCCAACTGCCCCTCACAGTGTGCGGTCTGGCTACCCTGAAGGTAAAGCCGCCTTCGCTATTCGCGAACCTTACCCCTAACTGCCGGCCAATAGCGACCAAAAGCAGGAGGTACAGCTGGGAGGACAGGCGGTTTATCGCGACCAAGGTAGATAGGCTCCTGAGGGAGCGCATTATTGAACGCAGCAACAGCCCGTGGCGCGCCCAAGTGGTGGTGGTGAGGGGTAGCGAGAAGAAGCGGATGGTGATTGACTATAGTCAAACAGTCAACATCTATACCCAACTAGACGCCTACCCGCTACCCCGCATATCCGAGATGGTGAACCAAATCGCCCAATACCGGGTGTTCTCCACCATCGACCTCAAGTCAGCGTATCACCAGCTCCCTATCAGACCAGAGGACCGTTTGTACACCGCCTTCGAGGCAAACGGACGCCTCTACCAGTTCCTCAGAGTCCCCTTTGGGGTGACGAATGGGGTCTCGGTCTTTCAGAGGGAGATGGACCGCATGGTCGATGACCACCACTTGCAGGCAACCTTCCCCTATCTCGACAACGTCACCATCTGCGGCCACAACCAACCGGACCACGACTCAAACCTCGCGAGGTTTCTGAAAGCCGCACAAAAACTCAACCTCACCTACAACGAGGACAAGTGCGTTTTCAACACCACGCGCCTCTGCATACTAGGCAGCGTGGTGGAGAATGGGGAAATCGGACCAGACCCTGACCGATTGCGCCCCCTACGGGAGCTGCCCCTGCCCAACACTCCCAAAGCCCTGAAAAGGTGCCTGGGGTTATTCTCGTATTATGCCCAATGGGTCCCCAACTACTCCGATAAAGCCCGCCCCCTCTTGAAAGCATCCTCTTTCCCGCTCTCTGCTGAGGCCCACGCTGCCTTCAAAAGCATTAAGCAGGATATTGAGCGGGCCACGCTACAGGCAGTGGACGAGAACACTCCCTTTCAAGTGGAAAGTGATGCGTCTGACTTTGCCTTGGCGGCCACCCTCAACCAGGCGGGGCGGCCCGTAGCTTTCTTCTCGAGGACCCTCCAGGGGCCCGAGATCAGACACTCCTCCGTGGAAAAGGAGGCCCAAGCCATCGTGAAGGCAGTGCGCCACTACCTAGCCGGCAAACGCTTCACCCTACTTACCGACCAGCGGTCGGTAGCGTTTATGTTCAATAATAAACAGGGGGGGGAAGATTAAAAATGATAAGATTCTTAGGTGGCGGATCGAGCTCTCCACCTTCGAGTACGACATCATATACCGGCCGGGGGCCCTTAACGAATCCCCCGACGCCCTCTCACGAGGGATGTGTGCCAACGCCACCGGGGATCGGCTACAGACCCTCCACAACGACCTCTGCCACCCAGGGGTCACACGGCTGTTCCACTTCATAAAGTCCCGCAACTTACCCTACTCGATTGAGGAAGTTCGGTCCCTGACCAGGAACTGCCGCACTTGCGCTGAGTGCAAGCCTCGGTTCTACCGCCCTGATAGAGCCCACCTAATCAAAGCTACACGGCCCTTTGAGCGGCTTAGCTTAGATTTCAAGGGCCCCCTCCCGTCCGTCGACCGCAATGTTTACTTCCTGAACATTGTGGACGAATACTCCAGTTTCCCATTCGCCTTCCCCTGCCCAGACATGACCAGCGCCACGGTCATTAAATGCCTCAACAGCCTGTTCTGCCTGTTCGGTATGCCAAGCTATATCCACACGGATAGGGGGGCGTCCTTCATGAGTGAAGAGCTACGCCAGTACATGCTGTCCAAGGGGATTGCCACGAGCCGTACCACCAGCTACAACCCCCGGGGTAACGGTCAGGTGGAGCGAGAGAACGGGACAGTATGGAGGGCAGTCACCCTAACTCTAAGGACCAAGGGCCTCCCTATCTCCCGCTGGCAGGAAGTCCTCCCAGATGTGCTCCACTCAATACGGTCACTATTGTGTACCGCCACTAATGCCACGCCTCATGAGCTAATGTTTGTGTTTCCCCGGAAATCCACCTCAGGCATATCCATGCCGTCATGGCTCTCCACCCCAGGTCCGGTACTTTTGCGGAAGCATGTGAGGGGCCACAAGACGGACCCTCTCGTGGAGCCAGTGCACCTGCTCCACGCCAACCCACAATATGCGTATGTCCGGCACGCCGACGGACGGGAGGACACTGTGTCCATAAAAGACCTCGCCCCAGCCGATAACAACAGCAACAACGACAACGACTACAACAACAACAACCACAACAACTATTACCCACCCACTCCACCCACTATTCTTTCATCACCCCCGGAAGAACACCAGCCAATGGTACCCCCACCACCTACTGCTTCAACAACCCCGGCAGAGACCCAGGAGACCACCCGGGACACCCAGCCGGCACCCGCGGCACCGCAACCGTTACGTCGGTCACAGAGGACTATCACACCCCCGGACAGACTAAATCTGTAGAAGGGGTGAATGTGATGAAATATGTCATTCATCAGACTCTGTAATTAACTACATATATTGTATTGCCTGCTCCGGTGTCTTACCTTGTATTGTGTATAGTGCACCGCCCCCTTTGTGTGTCGGCTCCGCCCATACCTGGCCCTACTTAAGACAAGCCCAGGCTTGTCTTGCAGCAGAACAGCAGCATGCTAGGTGAAGCTAGGTGAAGACACAGGCATCTTTCCTTTGCTAATAAAAGCCTTGTTTTATTCAGTTAACTTTGAGTCTTGAAGTCATTGAGGCGCATCACGAGGAACAGCACCTCATCTTTCGATTAGGCACTTTACAGCCTTCTGGACTCAACATTGAGTTCAACAATTTCAGATTATAACCCCATCTCTCATTTTTCATGCTGTATTATTTTGCCATTCCCATTTGCAACATTTGATCTTTCCTGCCTCTTTTACTTAGCACAGAATGTTCCTTCAATTCCTTCCTCCCCTCCCACCACCCCCCTTTCCCTGTCTCTGCACCTGCTTAATATCTGTTACATCTCCAGCTTTTTCCAGTTCTGATGAAGGGTCCCAGACCTGAAACGTTAACTCTGTTTCTCTCTCCGCGGATGCTGCCTGGCCTGCTGAGTGTTTCCAGCATTTTCTGTTGTTATTTCAGATTTCCAGCATCTGCAGTATTTTGCTATTGTGTGTATGTGTAGATTATTGTTTAAACAGCGTCTTGCATTCAGTGAGGCTGAATATAAAATATTGAAGTGCCTAGTATGTAACCATTAAAAACGTTAAAACAGTCTGTAACTCATCCTTTAAAAAATCAGTTAGGCATAATCGCCAAAGTTTGAGTAATATTCACAAAAATGATTCTGTGAAAAGTGTTAATTGATAAGCTCATTCTGTAGTCAGTTGAATGGTACAGAGAAGAAACTGTGCAAACAACTGCAGAGGTCATTGTAAACATACTTTTCAATTTTGGTTTTGTGCAAATTGCTTTGTGTTTTGAGTGCAACTTTTTAGGGAATTAAGATAATAATCACTCATGCATACATTTCAAGTTTTAACTTTCCCCTATGCAAATTGTTTGAACAAATCCAGTCTCCGAAGAGAGAACGTCACTTATGAATTTGACTAAAATTAAATTTAAGGTTCACTTATTAAGTTAAGTAAATATAAATAGGAACTTATGAAGCAGGAACAGTTTTCAAGTTTATCCAGTATCAAGAATTTGAAATAAGAGAGCCCTCTTTATAAATTTTGGAGACGATAAGCTGTTGTTCAATACAAATGATAGATTTGACTTTTCACCCCCCAGGGCAGTAGCAGATCAGCTGCCCATTATAGACCATGCACAATTTTCCTTTCCGTTGAAGTCAATTAGACTTCATCATGGTCCTAAAGGGAAACAGTGCTACTTTACCTACAAAATACTGCACTAGGTGCTGGGACAAAAATGTCTTGCTTTAGCATTGTAGAGATTTATTTGTTTCAGTCACTACTCAAAGAATTAAAAAAACTAGCTACAGCCAGAATTTCCCCTAAATTTAACTTGCTGCAAACATTTCAAGTTTTGTCGATTGTCTGCAATGTTTGATGAATGAGTCAAGCTACTTTCAAACAAACATAGCCTATCTGATTTGTTCAGTTAAGTATACAACCACTAGTTATTTCCACTAGTTATTTTTGAATGTGATGAAGTGTTATTCAAATCCAAGTCCTGGTAACTGTTTTGGGGACAATTTAAGGTGCTGTAGCTGCTTGAATTAAAGTCAGTTTGGAACTACAGAGATACAGGAAACTCTTTTTTATCCGGCACCGACGGGACCAGCGTGGTGCCGGTTGATCAAAAAGTCTGGATTACAGAGAGGTATACTTATCAAGGTACGAGAGATTCGTACACGGCCACAGGTGCAGGAGCCCCGGTTACACGGCACTTGTGCAGGAGTCCCGGTTACATGGCCACAGATCCAGGAGTCCCTGTGCTTTACTACAGCTCAGCATTGAACACTATCGTCCCCAACAAGCTGGCCACCAAACTCCAAACTCTTGGCCTGAACACTTCCCTCTGCAACTGGACCCTGGACTTCCTAACAAACAGACCCCAGTCTGTCAAATTAGGTAACCACACCTCCCCCCCCCCGACCCTGAACACGGGGGCCCCACAAGGATGTGTGCTGAGCCGCCTCCTCTACTCCCTCTTCACCCACGACTGTGTGGCTGTTCATGGTTCCAACACCATCATCAAGTTTGCGGACGATACCACGCTAGTAGGCCAGATCACCAACAACGATGAGTCAGCCTACAGGGAGGAGGTCCAGCATCTCGTGAAGTGGTGCGCCGATAACAACCTGGCCCTTAACATCAAGAAAACCAAAGAAATCATTGTGGACTTCAGGAAGTCTAAAGGCGGAAGTCACACCCCCATCCACATCAATGGGGCTGCGGTGGAAAGGGTGGACAGCTTTAAGTTCCTCGGAGTCCACATCACGGAAGACCTCTCCTGGTCCCTCAATACCTCCTCTCTGGTGAAGAAGGCCCAGCAGCGCCTATATTTCCTAAGGAGGCTGAAGGGATGTAACCTGTCACCCCTGATCCTCTCTAACTTTTACCGCTGCACAATAGAGAGCATCCTGACGAACTGTATCACAGTATGGTATGGCAGCTGTAGCTACTATGACCGGAAAGCCCTGCAGCGGGTAGTCAAAACTGCCCAACGCATTACCGGCACCCGGCTACCGACCATAGAGCACATATACCAGAAACGCTGTCTACGGAGGTCACGGTCCATTATCAAAGACCCTACCCACCCCAGCCACAGTCTATTCGCCCTCCTGCCATCTGGGAGACGCTACAGATGCATTCGCACCCGTACGACCAGATTTAGGAACAGCTTCTTTCCCAGGGCTGTCATCCTACTGAACTCCACAAATAAACTCTAAAGCCTGCACATCTGCCAATGCCCTTTATTATGGTTATATTTATGTTAATGTATTACAAGCCAAATGTATGTTGAATGTTTAAATGTCTTAATCTAAATGTACACTCTCGGGAGCCGCAAGCCTACATTTCGTTGTACTGCACTTGTGCACTAACAATGACAATAAAAGTTGATTTGATTTGATTTGATTTGATTAAAAGATGGGAGAGAGATCTTCTGGAGGCAAAGGCTAATTTCCAGTAGCTTAAATAATTAATAGAAACATTTTCTGTTAGCTGTCCTGGGCATGTTACTGAAAACTTATCTAGATAAAAACAAATGAAGTTAGGGAGTTGGGGCTCAACTATGAGAATGATCAAGATCTGGAAACCATAAAATATAGAGCAAGAACAGGAGAAAAGCGTAACATTTGGTATAACACTCCTGTCCTCATAAAGCAATGTTTCATCTGAGTTACCAAGCACAACACCAGGGAAGATCCTCTAGCAACTAAAAATGTAACAAATGCAGATTAGATCTCCATACATATTCCGTAACAAATTCAGTTTGCCTTCTCCCTTTGACTTTGAATACATACATTTGACGACAATCTTAGAAAGAACTGAAAGAAATTTTAATACAAAATGAAAATCTCTAAGAAATATGCAAATTAAAAACCATTGATCACAATACCAGACGTGATCTAATTTCTACAACTTTCCTGCATCATTGTGCACATGATTTATGTCAAAACATATTACTGTGATTGACAGGAGGTGCAATGCTAGCAAACTCTATATTGCACAAATACATTGAGATGGCAGAGAGAAAACAACAATTCAGTTATTTATTTCAAATACATAAGCAACATCACTGTATTTAAATTGGTTGATAGAGACAGAACAGCTTTAAACTAGTAATAGTTAGACTAATTGATAAAGCTGCAGTAAGATACCGGGGTGAAAAATGTTCTCTGTTGCAGATAATTTTCATCCGTACATAAAATTAAGGTCAGTTACTGTTAAGATCAAATGTTTTCTGGATTATCGCATTTTATTGTACATTGAAGAATACGTACCAGATCAGCCACTGGGGATTTCTTTCTGTTCTGTTTTTCTACTTCAACTTGCATTTTAGCCATTGGCTTTGCCATAGCAAGAGCCATCTTAGCTTCAGCTTGCAATTTCTTCTGCCTTGTAAGAAAATCCATATCATCAAGTGACTCGGATTCTTCCTCGGTTGTGTCTCTGTCAGAGTACGACGAGCTCTGCTTGCTCTAGGGTAAGAGATCACCTACTGTAATGCATTTCTAAAATGGCGAGCAGCTGCAGCAATCAAAAGGTATCCCATAGAACAGAATCTGCCATAAGTATCATCAAATATGGGTTCTGTTAATCATTCAAAAATATATTTTGTGAAGAATATTAAACTAATAGTAGCCGCCATCCATTTTGCTTTTCTTTTGCACAAACTAAATCCAATTTTGCTTGAAATTACCATACAATGAGCCTTCTCACTAATTATACTCTTCAGCTTTTGCAGTTTCTGTTGCTTTTGATATGAATTATTATATGAACTTCATTGACACTAAGCTAGCTACAGTTTGATGCAATTACATAAGAACTGGGTCAATTAACAACACTCAATGGGCAATTTGCTCTTGAACTTTACAAGCAAATTATTTCTACATGAATTCAAGTTTTACAAGGTTTGTTATGGCTTCAAAATATGGACACAAAGAAAAAAGACATAATCCACTAAAATTAAAATGAACCATTTTCATATTTAATAGTTCACATTTCTATAAAACCTTTAATATAGAAAACATTCCAAGGGTGTTTCACAGATGAGAGAAACAGGCACCACACCTTTGAGGGAGAGCTCAGAGTTAACTGAAAGCATGGTTAAAGAAAGATGGGAATAAGAAGGCTTTAAAATGCAGACAGAGGGATAATAAGGTAGAGAAGTTTAGAGAAGGACTTCTAGAGACCTCAGAAGGCTCTTTCACTAGTGATGGAGTGGAGGGAGGGGTGGTGCATTGAAAGCCAGAGAGTCAGAGGATTGAAGGGAACATAAGTCTGGAGGAGATTGCAGATGTAGGGTAGGGTGAGGATGTGGAGGAATTTGAACATGAGGACAAGGATTTTAAATTCAATGTGCTAGGGTCCAGGGAACCAGTATAAGTCAGCAAAGATGGTTTGATGGCCGAGTAAGACTGGATGCAGCCAGTATAGTTTTAATTGAGTCGGAGTTTGTGAAGAGTGGTGGGTGGGACGTCGTTCAGAAGAGCAATTGGGCACTGTTCATCTCTCCGTTGTCGAGCTGAACAGGTGACGAAAGGGTTTTGCCAGCAACTGGGGTGTGGTAGAAGTGGAGAGAGATAATGCAGAGAGGTAGAGAGAGGTAATGCCAAGGAGTGGAAGTACAAGGTCTTGGTAATTAATAGGATAAAGCTTAGCTCTAGGTCAAACAGTGTATCAAGGTTGCACACAACCTGGTTGAGCCTGCATTGGGTGGAGGGCGACAACGGCTAGAGAGCAACCAAAAACAATGGCTTCCGTATTCCCAATATTCAGTTGGAGGAAAATCAGACAGCATAGAAACAGTCATGGAATAGAGAGAAGTTGTGGAGAGATAGAGTTGCGTGATATCAGCATACATATAAAAGCTAACCTGTGGAGCTGGACCACGAATGAGAGGCAATAGAGGAGGATGGAGTGATCAAATGTTGTGATCACAATGGTGAGGTTGAGGAGAACAAGAAGGGATCATGTAGTCCTCTGTCTCACTGGACATTTTTAGTGATTTCGAAAAGGGCAGAAGATGATGGTAGTTTTGAAAAGGAAAAGGGTAGTACCTGAACCAAGGGAGTCATTAACATGGCCAGTAAGCATGAGGGTCAGGAAGTAACTGAATCCATTTACATAATTCTGAAAACTGAAGCAGTAATATTGGATTCCAGTAGAATCTGGTTACACTTACCATTGGAGACAAAGGGGTGTCCAGGCTAGTTTCAGTCTTGCTATCATCTGCATCACTGTCCTTGTCGCTTCCACTATCATTAACGAAACAGATCTGCAGATTCATTCCACTCTGAAGACTGCAACACAAGAGTGTTGTGCATTTTAGAAAATAAATATAAATAATCAACAATCAAGAGGCAAGATTCTTCTAACTGCTACGCGAGTAGCCTCACGGTGCAAAGAAAGACTTGCATTTATATAGCGTCTTTCATGACCATCAGATGTTCCAAAGCGCTTTACAGATAATGATGTACTTTTTGAAGTGTTATCACTGCAGCCAATTTGCGCACAGCAAGCTCCCACAAACAGCAATGTGATAATGACCAGATAATTTGTTTCAGTGATGTTGATTGAGGGATAAATATTCACCAGGACACCTGGGATAACTCCCCTATGCATCTTTTACGTCCACCTGAGAGGTCAGATGGGGCCTCGGTTTAACATCTTATCTGAAAGATGGCACCCCCGACAGTGCAGCACTCCCTCAATACTGCACTGGAGTGACAGCCTAGATTTTTGTGTTTAAGTCTCTCGAGTGGGACTTGAACCCACAATCTTCTGAGTCAGATGCAAGGGTGCTACAAATTGAGCCACAGCTGACACTAGATTTTCCATGTTTGCTATTTCTACTGAACTAGTATAAGTGTTTCAAAAGAATACATTTACAATTTCACTAGCAATAGCAGTTGGGAGAACCCTTCCCACTACTTTACGATGTCGCTAACACAAAGCAACCAGAAGTCTTCTCCTTGATTAGTAAAGAAAAATTATGTAGAGGCACTGGGGCTGAAATTCAACTTTGACGGGCGCAAAACAAGTGGTAGCGGATCAGCTGCCCATTATACACTCTGCCGGATTGTGAAGATTGGGCAGGGTGTATAACAGACGGCCGATCCATTACTGCATGTTTTATGTCCTTGACAAAGTTAATTTCACCCCTGTTGTTTCCTTAGATTTAACTCATACTTGACAAAAAAAGGAAATGGTCAGATATCATGAGAAGGAAAATGCAAACTTCAGTCTATTTATACTGCAATGCATACTTATAATGTGTTTGACTAACAAGATGGCAGGTTCACACTGCTCCGCTAACAGTTGATTACTGATCAATGTCCTATCATTAGATGGCAATAAGGTAGCAAAACGGCAAATAGGGCAATTATTATATCTATCCATAACAAAAAGATTAGTGTCCCTTTTAAGCAATACTATAGCAGGATATTTTGCTTGTATCACTTTCAACCAATTTTATTGACTACTGGCATGACTGTTTTGCTTACCAGGGTTCAAAGGAAGATCAGTTGCCATTATTGAGTACAAGCCCGTTTATGGCTAGTTTTGTCAAGAATGTAGTTGCTACTCAACGCAGAGATCTCACAGACATTGGGAAATAGTTTTGGTTATTTATTTTGGATATTTTCAATTTAATATCTTATGCAGAGCTTCCATGTTTAAATGTCCTTGGCAATGTGAGTTGGGTTTTTACATTTTTTTTGTTTAATTTAAAATCTTTGAAGGAGAAAGATATTATTTAAACACTTCCAACAAAGGAACCGAGTTGAGACGTGGACGGCAATTTTTTTTATTCATTCCTGGGATGTGGGCATCGCTGACAAGGCCAGCATTTATTGCCCATCCCTAATTGCCCTCGAGAAGGTGGTGGTGCGCCACCTTCTTGAACCGCTGCAGTCCATGTGGTGACGGTACTACCACAATGCTGTCAGGGAGGGAGTTCCAGGATTTTGACCCC
Source organism: Somniosus microcephalus (assembly GCF_052327205.1). NCBI lineage: Eukaryota > Metazoa > Chordata > Chondrichthyes > Squaliformes > Somniosidae > Somniosus > Somniosus microcephalus. The sequence goes on from NC_140992.1 coordinate 79,928,823, forward strand.
ACAACGATGAAGGAACAGTGATATATTTCCAAGTTAGGATGGAGGGGAACTTGCAGGTGGTGGTGTTCCCATGCCCCTGCTGTCCTTGTCCTTTTAGGTGCTAGAGGTCGTGGGTTTGGGAGCCGCTGCCGAAGAAGCCTTGGCAAGTTGCTACAGTGCATCTTGTAGATGGTACACACTGCAGCCATGGTGCGGCGCACAGAGTGAATGTTTAAGGTAGTGGATGGTAATCAAGTGGGCTACTTTGTCCTGGATGGCATCAAGCTTCTTGAGTGTTGTTGGAGTTGCACTCATCCAGGCAAGTGGAGAGTATTCCATCACACTCCTTACTTGTGCCTTGTAATGGTGGAAAGGCTTTGGCGAGTTAGGTGGTGAGACACTCGCCACAGAATACCTAGCTTCTGACCTGCTCTTGTAGCCACAGTATTTATGTGGCTGGTCCAGTTAAGTTTCTGGTCAATGCTGATCCCCAGGATATTGATGGTGGGGAATTAGGTGATGGTAATGCCGTTGAATGTCAAGGGGCGGTGGTTAGACTCTCACTTGTTGGAGATAGTCATTGCTTGGCACTTGCGTGGCGTGAAAATTACTTGTCACTTATCAGCCCAAGCCTGAAGGTCATCCAGGTCTTGCTGCATTTGGGCATGGACTGCTTCATTATCTGAGGAGTTGCGAATGTCACTGAACACTGTGCAATCATCGACAAACTTCCCCACTTCTGACCTTATGATGGAGGGAAGGTCAATGATGAAGCAGCTGAAGATAGTTGGGCCTAGGACACTGGCCTGAGGAACTCCTGCAGTGATGTCCTGGGGCTGAAATGATTGACCTCCAACAACCACAACCATCTTCCTTTGTGCTAGGTATGACTCCAGCCAGTCGAGAGTTTTCCCCCTGATTAGCATTGATTTCAATTTTACTAGGGCTCCTTGATGTCATGCTCGGTCAAATGCTGCCTTGATGTCAGGGCAGTCACTCTTACCTCGCTTCTGGAATTCAGCTCTATTGTCCACATTTGGACCAAGGCTGTAATGAGGTCTGGAGCCAAGTGGTCCTGGTGGAACCCAAACTGAGCATTGGTGAGCCGGTTATTGGTGAGTAAGTGCCGCTTGATAGCACTGTCGATGACACCTTCCATCACTTTGCTGATGATTAAGGGTAGACTGATGGGGCGGTAATTGGATTTGTCCTGTTTTTGTGGATAGGATATACCTGGGCAGTTTTCCACATTGTCGGGTTGATGCCAGTGATGTAGTTATACTGGAACAGCTTGGCTAGAGGCGCGGCTAGTTCTGGAGCACAAGTCTTCAGCACGACAGCCAGGATGTTGTTAGGACCCATGGCCTTTGCTGTATCCAGTGCGCTCAGCTGTTTCTTGATAGCACGTGGAGTGAATTAAATTGGCTGAAGACTGGCTTCTGTGATGGTGGGGACCTCAGGAGGAGGCCGATATGGATCATCCACTTGGCACTTCTGGCTGAAGATGGTTGCAAATGCTTCAGCCTTGTCTTTTGCACTCACGTGCTGGGCTCCGTCATCGTGGAGGATGGGGATATTCATGGAGCCTCCTCCTCCCATTAGTTGTTTAATTGTCCACCACCATTCATAACAGGATGTGGCAGGACTGCAGAGCCTTGATCTGATCTGTTGATTGCGGGATCACTTAGCTCTGTCTATAGCATGCTGCCTCCGCTGTTTATCATGCATGTAGTCCTCTGTTGCAACTTCCCCAGATTGGCACCTCATTCTTAGATTCACCTGGTGCTGCTCCTGGCATGCTCTTCTGCACTCCTCATTGAACCAGGGTTGGTCCCCTGGCTTGATGGTAATGGTAAAGTGAGGGATATGCCGGGCCATGAGGCTAGATTGTGGCGGAATACAATTCTGCTGCTGCTGGTGGCCCACAGCACCTCACGGATGCCCAGTTTTGAGCTGCTAGATCTGTTCTGAATCTATCCTATTTAGCACAGTGGTAATGCCACACAACGCGATGGAGGATGTCCTCAGTGTGAAGACTGGATTTCGGCTCCACAAGGACTGTGTGGTGGTCACTGCTACCAATGCTGTCATGGACAGATGCATCTGCGACAGGTAGATTGGTGAGGATGAGATCAAGTAGGTTTTCCCCCGCTGTTGCTTCTCTCACCACCTGCCACAGGCCCAGTCTGGCAGCTATGTCCTTCAGGACTTGGCCAGTTCAGTCAGTAGTGATGCTACCGAGCCACTCTTGGTGATGGACATTGAAGTCCCCCACCCAGAGTACATTCTGTGCCCTTGCTACCCTCAGTGCTTCTTCCAAGTGGTGTTCAAAATGGAGGAGTACTGGTTCATCAGCTGAGGGAGGTGGTCGGTGGTAATCAGCAGGTTTCCTTGCCCATGAGACTTCATGGGGTCCAGAGTCAATGTTGAAGACTCCCAGGGCCACTCCCTCCCAACTGTATACCACTGTGTCGCCACCTCTGGTGGGTCTGTCCTGCCCGTGGAACAGGACATACCCAGGGATGGTGATGGAGGAATCTGGGACATTGGCTGAAAGGTATGATTCTGTGAGTATGACTAAGTCAGGCTGTTGCTTGACTAGTCTGTGGGAAAGCCTCACAATTTTGGCACAAATCCCTAGGTGTTAGTGAGGAGGACTTTGCAGGGTCGGCTGGGCTGGGTGTGCCGTTGTTGTGTCTGAAGCCAGTGTTGAGGTCGATGCCGAGTGGTCATCCAGTTTCATTCTTATTATTTTTCGTAGCGGTTGTGCACAACAGTGCTTGCTAGGCCATTTCAGAGGGAGTTATGAGTCAAACACATTGCGGTCGGTCTGGAGTGACATATAGGTCAGACCAGGTAAGGACGGCAGATTTCCTTCCCTAAAGGATATTAGTGAACCAGATGGGATTTTACGACAATCCGATAGTTTCATGGTTACCATTACTGATACTGTAGCGGTACCACCGAGTGTCCCTTACTTACCGGACATAATTCCCTTTAACGATGTAGCCGGTGTGGGGCTTTCCTCCTTTGGGAGCGCGGGCGAACGCGACGACGCGGGCAAACGTGATGATGCGGGCAAACGCGATGACGCGGGTAAACGCGAGCCGGCCCAGCTCGGCCTCCTGCTCCCGCGACGGCCGCCGGCCCAGCTCGGCCTCCCGCTCCCGCGACTTCGGCTGCAACGGCCAGCTGCAGTGCCGGGTAAACGCGATGTCACGTCGCAAGTCACGTGACCGTCCCAAGTGCGGGCAAACGCGATAACGTCATCACACAAGTCACGTGACTACCCAAGCGCAGGAAGAATGCGATGACTTCATCACACAATCCACGGGACTGCCTACTCAGTCCTCATGGCGTCTCCGTCCGGATAAGACCGACTGCATGGCTCTCCTGTACCGAGCTCGGCAACCTGCTTGTATTCATCTGTTCCTGCATTAAATAACTATTTGATTGTTTCTCCTGAAGTCGAACTCAATTATTAAGTAGTTCACATAGGTGAACCCGAATACCTACAATTGGTGACCCCGTCTCCATGAACGTTTTTCACGGAGGAAGCGCACAGCCTGAACCCCGTCTCTGTGAACGTTTTCACAGAAGAACGGCACGACGAACAACAACCGACGAACACCAATTCCTACAATTGGTGACCAACGACGTGAGGACGGGAGCTCATCAATGGCTACATTGGTGACCCCGTTTCTCGTGAACATTTTTCACGAAAGCAGCGCAGCCGGACCCCGATTTTTCATGGACGTTTTTCATGAAAGGAGCACGCCTAGAAGCTACAGCCGTTTCGCTCAGCTACCGCAACACTGGGAGCAACAACTGCCCTCGTGCTTTATCCTGGTAGAAGCCCCGTTCGCCTTGTGCAACATTGATACGGCGCAGACCACGTATCTGGATACGGTCTCCGTTTTTGACAGCTCCACCGACTTTCGGAGCGTCAGCCTCTTCAACAACCCCACGGCAGAACAGCAAGTATAACACCCTCTCAGCGCGGGTACAGCACGTTTATGGGCTCATGGGATCGGAGCGTGCCCCGGCGAAGAGGCCACGAGGACTCAGTCCTCGCAAACCACCCCTCGCAACCCACGAGGATTCGTCCCTCGCAACCCACGAAGACACACCCCTCGCAACCCACGAGGACTCACCCCTCACAAACCACAAGGACCCATCCCCCGCCGACGCCGCACCAGCCCTTCAGCCCGCTGGTCTGTCTTTTCTACCACGCTTTTCGGCACGACGGCGAAGCGTTGCCGCCCTCCCGGCAGTTTTTCCCCTACCGCAATCAACAACAGCTAGAAGCGTTGCCGCCCTCTCTACAGTTTTCCCCTCAACAAAAGCAAACATCTACTGACGCTGCGACCATCGAGGACGGGTCCAACTGGCATCCCGCGGCCGCGATTGGCCACACGAAACTTGCCGTCATCACCGATCACTGATCAACGCAGCAACGGTTTACTCTCTTCTGTGTTACCGTAGTAGCACTACGGCACGCACCGTTCCGTGCATTCCCGACTGCTGGAGAGTTCGCTCGCCTGTCGGCGAGTTCACCGACCTGCCCAGACCCACGTTTTTTTCCTCCTGGATCACCCGTTCGGCGTTCCTGCAGATTTCGTCAGACTGGGGACCTTTTCCCAACAATGACAGAGCCATGGTCCGCTTCTGCCCAACCTGCCAGTCACTATGACGCAGCCAGCTGTTTCGCCCCGGCGCCCGCTTCGAACCACGGGCCACAGAGGTCACACGCTTCCACGGTCCTTCGCATGGCTGAATACGTTTTATTCACCATGACGCCACGGTCCTTCGCAAGGCTGGATACGTTTTATCCGCCATGACGCACGCAAGGATCCGCTCACGACCAGCACATATTTGGACCTCACCCGCCAAGTCAAAACAGCACGACCGCCGAGACCACCGACCTCCCATCGTCGTTACGCCAACCCAAGTACGACCGCCCGCCAGACCGTCAGCCACCCAGCAGTCTCCATCTCGAGATTACAGGAGTCGTTCGGACAGGCTCGTCAGACCATCTCATCATTTGACGCCGACCGTTAAAGCGAATTCTGGGGGGGCGCATGTAGCGGTACCACCGAGTGTCCCTTACTTACTGGACATAATTCCCTTCAACGATGTAGCTGGTGCGGGGTTTTCCTCCTTTGGGAGCGCGGGCGAACGCGACGATGCGAGCGAACGCGATGACGCGGGCAAATGCGATGACGCGGGAAACGCGAGCCTGCCCAGCTCGGCCTCCCACTCCTGCGATGGCTGCCGACCCAGCTCGGCCTCCCGCTCCCGCGATTTCGGCCGCAACGGCCAGCTGCAGTGCCGGGTAAACGCGATGACGTCATGTCACAAGTTACGTGACCGTCCCAAGCGCGGGCAAACGCGATGACGTCATCACGCAAGTCATGTGACTACCCAAGCGCGGGAAGAACGCAATGACATCATCACGCAATCCACAGGACTGCCTACTCAGTCCTCGTGGCGTCTCCGTCCGGATAAGACCTACTGCATGGCAACCTGCTTGTATTCATCTGTTCCTGCATTAAAGAACTAGTTGATTGTTTCTCCTGAAGTCAAACTCAATTATTAAGTAGGAATTCGTCCAATACCTACATAGGTGAACCCGAATACCTACAATACTAGCTTTTTAATCCAGATTTATTTAATTAACTGAATTTAAATTCCCCAGCTGCCGGGGTGGGATTTGAACTCACGGCTCTGGATTACTAGTCCAGTAACATAACCACTATGCTACCATTCCCAAAAATTGTTCTCCTTGCCAGGTACCATTTTATGAACATTTGCCTTATTTTAAACATTGAAGGGAGGTAGTTTTATTGAATACTTTAGGAGCTAAGGCAAGATGCAGGAGTTCGATTGTTAGTTTCTAATTATTTTAAGGCTTTGAGGTGTAAAATTTCATTTTTATTTACTTTTAGCAGTCAGAGCCATTATTTCTGTGAGATGACAGTGACGCACACCCGAAGTGGAAAATAAAAACAGACAGCAGGAGACAATCACAGAGACAGTTATAGGAGAGGAGACCCCTTTCTTTTTTGCCTGTGAACAACAACCCAGGTGGTTAACTATTATAAAATAAAAATCACTGTCAACTGTTAGAAGTTTTAAAGGAAGCATATAGTATTTATATCAGCAATCTCAGTCCTCTTGGTAAAAATCACCCTGTAGATGCAATCTCAAAGTGTTTATATTATTGGCATTTCCTAAACTTAAGTAGAAGGATACAAATGGTGGCAATTACTGTAATCTAGAGCATATTTTTCATTGCAGGCAATATTCCATTAAGGCAGTAATCAATGATAGAGTGCACCATTAAATTTGATGGATATCAGAAGAGTGTCACAACTTGGATTCTTAAACAGTACCTTCCCCACTTCATTTGCTAACATACTGAAAGTGCTAATGTATCAAACACTCATAGCAGCTCACCATGATCTGGCCCTATTTATAAGTGACAGTATCTAATTTATTGGAATATTTCAAACCATTTTCTGCTTTCTTTTTATGTAATGCTTTGTAAACCATTCTGCCGCACATAAAAACCCTTTCACACATATTAGCTTTGAGACACAGATGTAGATTTTCAACTTGCTGGTCAGGTGTAGGTTGGATCAACTGTTAGTTGACCTCCTTTCTTTCTTTGGTTCACAGCAACACACTCCGAGTAGGCACAAGACACTTGATGGTGGAGTATATGGAACAGAGTTTATTTATATATACAGCATAGGTGATCAATCTATACTGTACAAAGAGAGAATAGCTTTTCGAGTTCTCCAACTAGCCATTAAAGACCATGCTCCTTTATACACCTTAGTTTGCCTACATCAAAGGTACATGTCACAGGTAAGACCTCATGATTTATCTGTTGTTGAATCTTTTGAAAACAATCTATTTACATAAGCGGTCTTAGTTATTTACTCCAAAGATACTTCCCTCAAACAAGACTTACTGACCTATCTGTTCTTGAATCGGTTGAGAAGTAGTTTTATTAACATCTTATCTTCCTAAACATCCCTCCTATACATTAGTTAATTTATCCCTCTGCCTATGTTTATTACACTAGCCACTAAAGTTATACTTTAATCACTCATGGTCAATGTCGTCCCAGTCACTTATTTCCTTGCTGAGGCATCCCGCTGTTTTCCTGTTTATCTTAAAATGCCTTTTGCTCTATGGCCAGTTATAGTTATACAGGTCAGTTCGATAATTAACCCGTAACTCTCCAAGATGTCCAACAGTGTAAAACTGGCATTGCGGATTCGCTGGCCATTATGATTTAAAAGTAAATGAAAATCAGGCCATTACTATAAAGGGTGGCCAATCCGCAATGTCAGTTTTACGCCCGGGCGTTAAGTTCACAATCTCCCTCAGAGAGCTACTGGCCCCAATGGTTCTGGGGAGGGAGTGAAGGGGGAGGGGGTGCGGGGGAGGTGTAGCGGCTGGGAAACCGGAAGTAAGTGTTTACCGCAGGGTCTGTTGGAGGAGGGGACCATGGAGCGATCTATCGGGGGCATGGAGCGATTGTGGGGGAGGGGGTGGATGGAGAGATAGGTAGGCAGAGAAGGGTGGGGGGGTGGGGGGTGATGCGGGGAAGGAGAGAGAGAGAGGGTGTGGCACTGGAGAGATCGGTGGGGGCCACGGATCGATTGTAGGGGTCTGATCGCGAGGGGGGTCCCCGAACGCAGGGGTCCCGTCGCTTGAGGTGGGAAACAGGTTAGCTTGGAGGGGGGGGGGGGCGGTGGGTGGGGAAGCTCTCCTGCTCCTCCTGGCCCACAAGCAGTGCTGGAAAGGCACGTACCTGTTAGATCCGGCCTTTCTCGTCTCCCTTCAGTTGTTGGGTTTCCCCGAGCCCTGGGAATCCCGGCTTGCAGGCGTTAAATGTAAAACACAGCTAAAATTTGGGCCACGTAGCCTTATTAAAATATTGAAATGAGGGATGCGCCTCTGGAGAACTGGTCAGTTGCCTGCCCCCCCAACCCGCCTCCGCTAAAACCAGAATGGGCAAGTTGGAGGTGCATTTCTCTTATTCAAATTTTTCAACCACCTTGCTCAAAGTTCAGATGGAGGAAATATTCTCATGGAGAGCAATGTGGACATGAATGCTGTTAAGAACAGCAGACAAGATACACCATAGGCAGGCTCAGGATGCAGCCAATTTGGTGCCGCAGGTGAAAAGTCCCCTAGATTGCTGAATTCATTTTCTTTGCAAAATTGCCTGACTTATAGGGTAGAATAGCAAAAAAGAGGGAAAGCAAGAAGACCAAGAGAAAAATAATGAAATAAATATATCATTTCCTTAGGATGTCCTAAAGCACTTCACAGACAATGGCTGGCTTTTAAAGTGCAGTCACTGCTGCCATGTAAGCTAATGCAGCAGTCAGTTTTGTGCACAAGGTTCCACAAATGAATGAACGACCAGATAATCAGTTTTTTGGCTGGCTGGCTGATGGATCAATGCTGGCCAGCACACCAAGTGACTCCATGCTGTTTTTCGAATAGCGACATGGGATTTCTTTTTTTTTTTAAAAAAGACTTGCATTTATATAATGCCTTTTACTGGATGTCCCAATGCGCTTTAGACAATGATGTACTTTTTGAAGTATAGTCGCTGTTGTAATGTAAGAAATGTACACCTGAGCAGGCAGATGGGGTCTGGGTTTAACGTTTCCTTTCAAAGATGCCTCCAGTGACAATGCACACTCCCTCAACACTGCACTGAAGTGTCAGCAGAGATTGTGTGCTCACGTTTGTAGTGGGGCTTGAAACTATAACCTCCTGATAATTTAAATCCACAATTCCAAAACTTTAAATAAATAAAATCCATATCAAAATAAGAGTTCTGGAATACTCATTACTTTTATTTCCATATTAACCTGCCAAGTTAGAAATGGAGAATATTGGTCAACATTGTCTCCCTCAAATCTGCCATCATCACCCCTCTCCTCAAAAAAACAACCCTTGATCTCTCCGTCCTTACAAACTACCGCCCCATCTCCAACCTCCCTTTCCTCTCCAAAGTCCTTGAACGTGTTCTCACCTCCCAAATCCGCAATTCCATGTTTGAATCCCACCAATCAGGTTTCCACCCTTGCTACAGTACCGAAACGGCTCTCATCAAAGTCACAAATGACATCCTTTGTGACTGTGACAAAGGTAAATTATCCCTCCTCGTCCTTCTTGTCTTGTCTGCAGCCTTTGACACAGTTGACCACTCCATCCTTCTCCAATGCCTCTCCACTGTCGTCCAGCTGGGTGGGACTGCACTCGCCTGGTTCCATTCTTATCTATCTAATCGTAGCCAGAGAATTACATGCAACGGCTTCTCTTCCCGCTCCCGCATCGTTACCTCTGGTGTCCCCCAAGGATTTATCCTTGGCCCCCTCCTATTTCTCATCTACAAGGTGCCCCTTGGCAACATCATCCGAAAACACAGTGTCAATTTCCACATGTACACTGACGACACCCAGCTCTACCTCACTACTTCGTCTCTCGACCCCTCCACGATCTCTAAATTGTCCGACTGCTTGTCCGACATACAGTTCTGGATGAGCAAAAATGTTCTCCAATTAAATATTGGGAAGACCGAAGCCATTGTTTTCGGTCCCCGCCACAAACTCCGTTCCCTAGCCACTGACTCCATCCCTCTCCCTAACATCTGTCTGAGGCCGAAACATGCTGTTCGCAACCTTGGTGTCATATTTGACCCTGAAATGGGCTTCCGACCATATATCCACAGCATAACAAAGACCACCTACTTCCACCTATGTAACAACGCCCGTCTCCGCCCTTGCCTCAGTTCATCCGCTGCTGAAACCCTCATTCATGCCTTTGTTACCTCTAGACTTGACTATTCCAATGCACTCCTGGCTGGCTTCCCACATTCCACCCTACGTAAACTTGAGGTCAACCAAAACTCAGCTGCCTACGTCCTAACTCGCACCAAGTCCCGTTTGCCCATCTCCCCTGTGCTCGCTGACCTACATTGGCTCCCGGTTAAGCAGCGCCTCGATTTCAAAATTCTCATCCTTATTTTCAAATCCCTCCATGGCCTCGCCCCTTCTCATCTCTGTAATCTCTTTCAGCCCCACAACCCCCCACCCCCCGCCGAGATATCTGCGCTCCTCTAATTCTACCCTCTTGAGGATCCCTGATTATTATCGCTCAACCTTTGGTGGCCGTGCCTTCTGTTGCCTAGGCCCTAAGCTCTGGAATTCCCTGCCTAAATCTCTCCGCCTCACTACCTCTCTTTCCTCCTTTAAGACGCTCCTTAAAACCTACCTCTTTGACCAAGCTTTTGGTCACCTGCCCTAATTTATCATTGTGGCTCGGTGTCAACATTTTTTTGTCTAAAAATACCCCTGTGCAGCGCCTAGGGATGTTTTACTACGTGAAAGGTGCTATATAAATACTAGTTGTTGTTTCTGTCCTCACAAAAAAGCTCTTTGCTACAGTTACTAAAACGAGTTAAAATGTCCACAACTGTTATTGCAAGCAAGCAGTGACATGCTTATTGTGGATTGCACAAAATTTACAACATCATCCACCACTCACAAAACAAACAGGTTTGTCTGGAACAATGAAAAGGCTACATGATATATTGTGGTGGTTTGTAGTTTCTGCTTTAATCATGTGTCGAATACTCAATGTGCTTTCATTATTACTATTACTCAGAAAATGCAGACAGGGAATAACTGTCTGAACTTTACTAAAATTTGACACAAATGTCCAACCTGGCTATATAGGAGGTATATCAAGAATAATGAGTGACGAATAATTGTACACTTTTGTTATAAATGAAGTTACTATTGTGTCAATTACCTCTACTGTTGATTTGTAGCCTTATTATCATTACCCAAGCAAATTTCCAGAATTCAACTTGAAATCATGGTGTTTGTACGTCTAACAGACGTTTGACATTTTCTACCAGGATAAGAGTTAACAGCTGAAGGACCATGATGTAGAGCAGCAGATGCTTAATGGTTCTAAATGCTTATGTGGATTAATCCACTATATGCAAACATAGAAATGTAAAGAAGAATTATGTTACTAAAAATGATTCTCTTAAGACAGATAAACTGCAGCATTCTGTGTACTCTCTTTTTATGAACTTCCGTAATAACGGTATTCTAAATATCGGTCGATGCCAGGACCATAAATATTTTGCAATCATCGTTCAGGTCACCTTTATCTAGATATTTTATATCAGTTACTGATGGAGCAAATCGCAACAAACAAATAAACACAGAAAAATTGGACTAATAAAAATAATAGGTATTATTATATTTCAGCTGGGTTGTAAAATGTGGTTTATAATAATCCAATATTTAAGGAACCAGCAAAAAACTGCTGATTTTAGTTGGATATCTGTGCAGTACCTGCAGACACAAAATCAACATTTTTATGACTCTTGTATGATTTTTTTTTTAATGGCAGTTCAAGATAATTACACAATATAAACTATAGGGATGGTCATGCACCAAATAATTCAAGATCTTGGATTACACAATTTATCTAAATAATGTGTTCTATTAAGGGTCGAATGTTCCATTGGTCAGGTAGTGGTGACATTGAACAGTTAAGTAACGCAAGATATATTTTTCACTGTCAGCAGTAAATCCCATTTTACATCTTTAAATAAAATATTCTGTTCTTGGTATTTTACTTGGGAGGAGGGAAATACAAGGGGTGAATGTTCACCTGGTAACAAAGTGAACATCAGAAGAGAAAAGAAAACATTTCTTGAAAAAACAGAGTGAGGAAGTGTCTATAGCCATACGGGAGAGGAGAATGTGCTCCTAATTATGTAGAGATAAGATCCCCCTAACAAATAATGGATAAAAGGAAGGGGAGTTCTTTGTCTTATTTTTTCCAAGTAGGGTGAAGGTTTATCTAAATTTCACATAGCATGGGACCTATGTGATGTGCCACTTATGCAACGGTAGCTGCTGTGAACCGTTTAATTGTTAAAAGATTGTTATAAAAATAAAGACAAACAATGGAGGAGTATTGCAAAGGCTGGGAAACAGTGCAAGTTCAGAGCCTAAAGCTGGAGTTTAGCAGTTATAAGAACACAAGAAATAGGAACAGGAGTAGATCATTTGGCCCTTCGAGCCTGTTCCACCATTCAATAAAATCATGGCTGATCTTTTACCTCAACTCCACCTTCCTGCACCATTCCTCTTATCCCTTGGTTCCCTTTGTATCCAAAAATCTATCACTCTCACTCTTGAATATACTCAACGACTGAGCCTCCACAGCCCTCTGGGGTAGAGAATTCCAAAAATTCACAACCCTCTTGAGTGAATAAATTTCTCCTGATCTCAATCCTAAATGGCCTACCCCTTATTCTGAGACTGTGACTCCTGGTTCTAGACTCCCCAGCCAGGGGAAACATTCTCCCTGCATCTACCTTGTCAAGCCCCTTAAGAACTTTTTACATTACAATAAGATCACTTCTCATTCTTCTAAACTCTTGGGAATATTGGCTTAGTCTACTCAATTTCTCCTCATAGGACAATCCCCTCATCCCATGAATCAGTCCAGTGAACCTTTGTTGCACTCCCTCTAAGGCAAGTATATCCTTCTTTAGGTAAGGAGACCAAAACTGTACACAGTACTCCAGGTGTGGTCTCACCAAGGCCTTATATAATTGTAGTAAAACTTATTTACTCTTATACTCAAATCCTCTTGTAATAAAGGCTAACATACCATTTGCTTTCCTAATTTCTTCCTAACAGAGTGCTGGAGTTGGGTGATTGAGGGAGTCTTAACTGTTTTCTAAAAATCAAACTTTTGTTTGTTTCACATTTACTATTACTGTTTAAAATCTAAATTTCCCAGCCTTAAGCAGGGATATACAAGGCCTACAATTCAGAGCAGCCGAAGGCAGTTAATTAGGGAAACTAGATTAAACTCATTTTCCTGTAGCAGGGCTCAGCCAGTTCCTTTATTTCAGGGCCTATAAAAACAGGCTTCGCAGTGTGATTTTCACTGAGGGCAGTTTGAACAGAGTGCTGGAGTTGGGTGAGTGAGGGAGATAGGTGAGGAGTGGAAGGAGGAGCTCCCTTGCTTCGCCTTCACCTTTGCTTTTCCTAACTTTTCACCCTGTAGGAATTGGTTCTCACTTTACACCAAGGAAAGAGCCTGAGAGCAGGAGCAGTCAAACAACAACAACAACTGCGAAACCGCTAAAGTGATGTCACAACCAGGGAAGGAGCTGATTGCTAAGTAGGACCTGGTGGGTATTCCTACAATCCAGTCGTTAAAGTAAAAGTAAGGTCTCTAGTTTAGAGTAAGTAGTGTTTAAAGTGAAGTTAGGTCCCTAGTGTATTTAATATTCTTTAATTTAAAGGAAGTAAAGGGAGTAAGTTAAGGTTAGGACATGGCAGGGCAGCTCGGCAGCATGGAATGCTCTTCCTGTGCTATGTGGGAAGTCACTTTCGGTGTCCAGGGCGAACACGTGTGCAGGAAGTGTCTCCAGCTGCAGCTACTCGAAATCCGCATTTCGGATCTGGAGCTGCAGCTGGAGTCACTGTGGAGCATCTGCGAGGCTGAGATCTACGTGGATAGCATGTTTAACAAGGTGGTCACACCACAGCTAAAGAGTGCACAGGCAGAAAGGGAATGGGTGACCGCCAGACAAAGTAAAAGAACTAGGAAGGTAATGCAGGAGTCCCCTGGGTCCATCTCCCTCTCCAACAGATTTTCCGTTTTGGATACTGCTGGGGGAGATGGTTTCTCAGGGGAATGCAGCAAGAGCCAAGTCCGTGGCACTACGAGTGGCTCAGCTGCACAGGAGGGGAGGAAAAAGAGTGGGAGAGCAATAGTGATAGGGGATTCTTTCGTAAGAGGAACGATAGACATTTCTGTGGCCACAGACGTGATTCCAGGATGGTATGTTGCCTCCCTGGTGCCAGGGTCAAGGATGTCACTGAGCGGCTGCAGGACATTCTGAAGGGGGAGGGTGAACAGCCAGAGATCGTGGTCCATATCGGTACCAACAACATAGGTAGAAAGAGGGATGAGGTCCTGCAAGCAGAATATAGGGAGCTAGGAAATAAATTAAAAAGCAGGACCTCAAAGGTAGTAATCTCAGGATTACTCCCAGTGCCACGTGCTAGCGAGAGCAGAAATAGGAGAATAGACCAGATGAATGCGTGGCTGGAGAGATGGTGTAGGAGGGAGGGACCTAAATTCTTGAGGCATTGGGACCGATTCTGGGGAAGGTGGGACCTGTACAAGCTGGACGGATTACACCTCGGCAGAACCGAGACCAATATCCTCGCAGGGGGGTTTGCTAGTGCTGTTGGGAAGGATTTAAATTAGTTTGTCAGGGGGCTGGGAACCTAAGTGTGGGCCCAGAACAGAGAGAAACAAAGCTGGAAGTGCAAGTTAGAAAAGTAGTCAGCAAAACTAGTAGGGAGCAGAAACAAAAGCCAACAGTAAAGAGGGTCAAAGTGCAGAAAAATATTAAACAGGCAAAGTTGAAGGCACTTTATTTAAATGCACGTAGCATTTGCAACAAGGTGGATGAATTAATGGCACAAATAGAAGTAAATGGGTATGATGCAATTGCCATTGCAGAGACATGGTTGCAGGGTAACCAAAGCTGGGAACTAAATGTTCCAGGGTACTCAACATTTAGGAAGGACAGACAAAAAGGAAAAGGAGGTGGCGTAGCGCTGTTAGTAAGGGATGAGATCAGTACGGTAGACATAAAAGATCTTGGCTCGGCAGATCGTGATGTAGAACTGGAATCAGTTTGGGTGGAGCTAAGAAACAGCAAAGGGAGGACAACATTGGTGGGAGTTGTGTATAGGCCACCAAACAGTAGTGGTAATGTAGGGTACAGTATCAATCAATAAATTAGAAGTGCATGCAACAAGGGCAATACGGTAATCATGGGGGACTTTAATCTACATATTGACTGGGCAAATCAAATTACCACTACTGGTGTGGAGGACCAGTTCTTGGAATGCATGTGAGATGGTTTCCTGGATCAATATGTGGAGGAACCAATCAGGGAACAGGCTATTCTGGATCTGGTACTGTGTACTGAGAAAGGGCTCATCAATAATCTTGTGGTAAAGGGGCCTTTAGGGACAAGTGACCATAATATGATTGAATTTTACATTAAGTTTGAGAGTGATGTAGTCCAATCTTAAACTAAGGTCTTCAATCTAAACAGAGGAAACTACAATGGTATGAGGGACAAGTTGGCCATGGTAGATTTTGGGAGACTACACTAAAAGGTATGAAGGTGGACATACAATGGCTAACATTCAAGGAAATAATGCATAATTTGCAACAAACATATATTCCTTTAGAGCATAAAAACCCAAAAGGAAAAGTGATCCAACTATGGCTAACAAAAGAAATTAAAGCTAGTATTAAGTCAAAGGAGGAAGCTTATAAAGTTGCCAGAGAAAGCGGTCAGCCTGAGGATTGGGATCTTTTTAGAAATCAGCAAAGGGGGACCAAGAAATTGATAAAGGGAAAATGGAATATGAGCACAAACTAGCGAAAAATACAAAAATGGATTGTAAAAGCTTCTATAGGTATGTGAAAAGGAAAAGACTGGCGAAGGTAAATGTAGGTCCTTTACAGTCAGAGATGGGAGAATTTATAATGGGGAATGAGGAAATGGCAGAGAAATTAAATAAATACTTTGTTTCTGTCTTAACGGAGGAAGACACAAAAAACCTCCCAGAAATATGAGAAAACCAAGGGTGTGACGAGAATGAGGAACTTAAAGAAATTATTATTAGTAAAAAAACAGTACTAGCAAAATTAATTGGACTAAAATTCGATAAAACCCAAGGACCGGATGACCTACATCCTAGGGTTTTGAAAGAGATAGTGGACACATTGGTTGTCATCCTCCAAAATTCTATAGACTCTGGAATGGTTCCTGCAGAATGGAGGATAGCAAATGTAACCATACTATTTAAGAAAGATGGGAGAGAGAAAGCGGGGAACTACAGACCTGTTAGCCTCACATCAGTAGTTGGGAAAATGCTGGAATCTATTATAAAGGATGCAATAACTGGGCACTTTGAAATTAATGGTAAGATTGGGCAGAGTCAACATGGATTTATGAAAGGGAAATCATGTTTGACAATTGGACTATTGGAGTTCTTTGAGGATGTAACTAGTGGAGTAGACAAAGGGGAACCGGTAGATGTGGTGTATTTGGATTTTCAGAAGGCCTTCTATAAGGTCCCACACAAGAGGTTGGTGAACAAAATTAGGGCACATGGAATTGGGGGTAATATACTAGCATGGATTGAGAATTGGTTACCAGACAGAAAACAAAGAGTAGGGATAAATGGGTCTTTTTCAGGATGACAGGCTGTGACTAGTGAGATACCGCAAGGATCGGTGCTTGGGCCCCAGCTATTCACAATCTATATCAATGATTTGGATGAGGGGACTAGATGTAACATTTCCAAATTTGCTGATGATACAAAGCTAGGTGGCAGTGTCAGTTGTGAAGAGGATGTGAAGAGGCTTCAAGGGGATCTCAACAGGCTCAGTGAGTGGGCGAGAACATGTCAGATGGAATATAATGTGGACAAATGTGAAGGTATCCACTTTGGTAGAAAAAACAGAAAGGCAGAGTATTTCCTAAATGGTGAAAGATTGGGGAATGGAGATGCTCAAAGGGACCTGGGTGTCCTTGTACATAAGTCACTGAAAGTGAATGTGTAGGTGCAGCAAGCCATTAAGAAGGCAAATGGTATGCTGGCCTTCATTACAAGAGGATTTGAGTACAGGAGTAAAGAAGTCTTACTCCAATTATATAGGGCCTTGGTGAGGCCACACCTGGAGTACTGTGTACAATTTTGGTCTCCTTACCTAAGGAAGGATATACTTGCCATAGAGGGAGTGCAACGAAGGTTCACGAGGTTGATTCCTGGGATGGCGGGATGGTCGTATGAGAAGAGATTGTGTAAACTAGGCCTATATTCTCTTGAATTCAGAAGAATGAGAGGGGATCTCATTGAAGCATACAAAATTATTACAGGGCTTGATAGGGTGGATGCTGGGTGAATGTTTCCCTTGGCTGGGGAGTCTAGTACCAGGGGCCACAGCATCAAGATAAAGGGTAGATCATTCAGGACTGAGATGAGTAGAAATTTCTTCACACAGAGGGTGGTGAATCTTTGGAATTCTCTACCCCAGAGGTCTGTGGAGGCTCAGTCATTGGGTATATTCAAAACAGAAGTCGATAGATTTCTGACTAGTAAGGGCATCAAGGGATATGGCGATAGGGGGCCGGTGAATGGAGTTGAGGCAGAAAATCAGCCATGATCTCATTGAATGGCGGAGCAGGCTCGAAGGGCCGAATGGCCTACTCCTGCGCCTATTTCTTATGTTCTTATGCTGTACCTGCATGTTAACTTTCTGTGATTCATGCACAAGGACACCCAGGTCCCTCTGAATACCAACATTTCCCAATCTCTCACCATTTAAAATATATTCTGCTTTTCTATTTTTCTTACCAAAGTGGACAACTTCACATTTCTCCACATTATATTCCATCTGCCATGTTCTTGCCCACTCACTTAACCTGTCTTTATCCCTTTGCAGCCTTTTTGCATTCTCCTCAGAACTTACTTTCCCACCTAGCTTTGTGTTATTAGCAAATTTGGATACATTAAACTTATGAGTTGCTGACTTGTAGTTTCAGCTTCATGCACTCATGAATATATGTGGCAGATGAAATTATAAGCACTAAGTCTGGATTTGAAGGTATGTTAAGGCTTTATAAAGCATTTCCTTTTTTTTTAAAGCTTAAAGCATTTTTGCATTAGGACAGTTGTATTCTGCATTTACTTTTCTATCAAGAAAGCAAGAACAAAGTAGACTCGAGGAAAGTGAACAAAATCAAAACAGAAAACTGCAAACCAAAAAATGGTGGAAACACTCAGCAGGCCCATTAGCATCTGTGGTGAGAAGACAAGTTCTGACAGAGGGCCTTCACCAGAAATATGATTGTTATAAATCTCATCATGAAGAAAGTACTCATGAAATAACACTGGACGGCCAGCTGGTGGCACCGTCCAAGGAGTATAAATACTCGGGCGTGGCCCAGCTTGCTCAGGGACATTTTGTAAGACAGGAACTAGTGAAGTACAACTAGACCTCCATGTTTTGAAACAAGTTGATTAAAGCCTTGCTTGCTACTCAAACCAAGTGCGTAGTGAATTTTATTATGTCAATGATCTTGTCTGTTCTCGCGAGGGCAGGAGTTTGAAACCTGGTCATGTGGTTCACCTTGCATTGATTGGAAATCCTATGAAGACTTGGTATCACACTGTATTGTCCTATTGGTCTAGAAGTTACAACTGTTACAGAAAAACACCTCTCTATTCAGCACAGATTTCTGGAGATAATCCAAAGCTAGATTGATAGACATTTTAAAATATTGATTTTTCATATAGTTTATTTTATCACGTTATTTTTTTTTAAGCAGTATATTTTATATCAACAGATGCTATAGAGAGAGATGTTATTTTGAAAGAAATTCATCTATACAAAAATGCAAACACAGTATATTAAGTTTTGTATACATACACATCAATGAAAGTCTGGTTCCTCTCTTTGCTCCAGCATATTAGGGGGTGACTAATGTTTACCAGTTTAATCTTTTTATATAACCTTGACAAGGTTTCTTGTATATCACTGGATTTTCTAATGCATCATGAAGATCTCATCTTTGGAACTGGTGAAATATATATATAATTATTTTAACTTCAATGGCACAGGATTCCGTTGATACTTCTGACCCAGCTAATTGTATATGGGAATATTTGGCAATATTTCTCAAATGGTAATTCTTTTTATCGAAACTGCTGAATTTTGTGGCGCACATAAGCTTTCCCTGGAATTTAAAATAAGTAAACAGGGATGAAATACAAGTTTAATAGTACTGTACTACTATACCTTCGGTCTAACACTAAAGCAATACCATGAAGTCATATCATTAATCCAAAAGGAGTTTTCACAAGTCTAGATTGTGCTAAACCATTCGTCATTTATTATATCCTGAAATTCAGACCCCCTCTCAAATATGAGGATGGCAGCGAAAGTTATGCTTCAGTTGTACAGAGACTTGGTCTGACCCATCTTGAGTACTGCATTCAGTTTGGAGCACCGCACTGCACAGCAGGAAGGGTATATTGGCCTTGGAGAGGCGACAGCACAGATTCACCAGAATGATACCAGGGCTTAAGGGGTTGGATTATGAGGACAGCTTGCCTAAACTTGGCTTGTATTCCCTTGTGTTTAGAAGGTTGCTGGGTGATCGTATTGAGGTGTCTAAACTGATATAGGGATTCTGACAGAGTAGATACAGAGAAACTAATTCCTCTGGTGGGGGAATCTAGAGCAAAAGTCTTAAAATTAGGCCATTTAGGAGTGAAATCAGGAAGCACTTTTTCACACAAAAGTTAGTGGAAATCTGGAGCTCTCTACCCCAAAAGGCTGTGGATACTGGGTCAATTGAAATTTCAAAACAGATCGATAAGGGTTCGACCTGAAACGTCAACTCAAATTTCTCTCCACGGATGTTGCCTGACCTGCTGAGTTTTTCCAGCATTTTCTGTTGTTATTTCGATAAGATTATTGCTAGGCAAGGGTGTCAGGGATATGGATCAAAGGCGTGTATGTGGAGTTTTGGTATAGATCAGCTATGATGAGATTGAATGACAGAACAGGCTCGAGGAATTGAATGGCCTACTCCTGTTCTTGTAAGCTCTGAGCACTTATTCAGGGCGAGTGAGACAAAAAAGATCAGTAACAAATAACTTCCAAGCTCAAATATCCATTAGAAATAAAAATAGCACAATAGGACACAAATCTAAGTGCCTTCAGCCGAGTGCCCCTTTAAATACTGCTTCCAGTGGCCCTCAGAAACCAATCCCACTAGGTTTTACTCAGCAGGTTAGGCGTCTGGCAGAACTTCCAAAATTTCACATTAAAATGGCATTGGTCCTAATGACATCATAGGACATGATTTGCATGTATCGATGAGCTGCCTGCCAGCCGCCTAAAAAAGTGCACAAGTAAAATGCTGGCCATCAGGAATGGAGTGGGAATTTGCGGTAAGTACTCCAAGGTCACTTTAACTGTGTACCTGCCCTGTTCCCGCCAGGTTAGGTGGATTAAAATTCCCCCTCTGAATTTGACTGGACCATTTCTGCACAGGTAGAGATGCAGGGGAAAGCACAAGTGTCCACTTCTCTCGTGCAACTACTAGGTATTGGTATTGGCAGAGGCTTTCAGCACAGAACAGCACAAGATAGGCAGAGGGTAAATTAAAAGAGAAAGAAAATGTAACTCTGAAAACTAACTCTTAATCATTCATAAAGATGCAGTACAAGCAGATGGCCTCTTTCAAAGCAAGAATGTTTAGAATTTTCACTCTTTGAAATACAAGGTATATTTTGTTGAGAGAATTCCTGTCACTTCAAAAGGACTGGTATGCCATATTTTGCCATATTTCAGTCATTAATATGGTAATCCTACCATATAGCCAAGTAGAAATACACAACTTTAAAGGGGGCACACAGCCTTCATGAAAAAGTTAACTTTTGTCTACCTTGAAGAGAGATGGTGGGGTGAACTACAATAGAATCATATAATAGTACAACACAGAAAGAGGCCATTTGGCCCATCAAGTCATTTATATATAACAACAAAAGCAATGGTCCTAATGCTGATCCCTGGGGGACCCCACTGCATACTTCTCTCCAGTCAGAAAAAACCATTCATTTACCACTACTCTCTGCCTCCTATCCCTTAACCAACTATATACCATGGGTCGTATTTTGCGACCCCCACGGGTGTGTATGAGGTGCCCACGCGCCCATAGGAGCCGGGCAAGTTCCGGGTTTAGGCATGCGAAGCGCATGCGCGAAAACCCGGAACTTGCAATCTGTCAAGAAAGCTTGTGATTTCAAATAAAGCTGTTGGACTATAACCTGGTGTTGTGTGACTTCTTACATTTGTCCACCCCAGTCCAACTCCGGCATCTCCACACCATGAATGGGGATGCCCTTCTTTTATTGGTTGGGCTGGCCCACGTGATCCCAGGGGTGCTGGCGAACCTCATGCGCCCCTGGGATACGCGGGGCTCCGCCCGCACGTACCCGAAGAGGCCCAGGATCGCAAGTCTCCATACTTCCCGTGCCACCAGGCACATTCGTAGATTTTTTACAGGTCGAGGCATCCGCCCGCGGGAAGCCTCCGATCGCAATCTCAGGCCCATTGTGTTTCTATTTTCCGACTAAGTCTGTTATCAAGTACTTTATCAAATGCCTTTTGAAAGTCCTTGTATACATCACCTGCACCCTTCATCAACCCTCTCTGTTACTTCATCATGGTAATGGTGGGAGGTACGTTCATGACTGTGAGAACATAGCACATGAAGGATCAATTTTAGCCTTACCACCATGTGAGGATGTGTCAAGCAAATGCTTGATGCTTCTCTATAAGGTAGAAAAGAGGGAAATACACCCAAGGCTTCTCTTGTGCAGTTTTCTGCAAGGAGTACACCTGGCTGTCAGCCAAGAAAGGGTGTGAAGTATGGGTGGACTCAAAGATTGGAGAAAAACTACCACCTTATAAATGAAGAATCCCACATAATTTTTAAAATTGTACTGAACTAAAAATGTACTCCCCGAGATTATCATTATTTTCACTGCTTGTGAGGCCATCATGAAGTTTTGGGTTAATAATAGTTTGCCTGAAATCACGACAGTGAGTGTATTATTTATGACGTGGATACTGTCAGGCCCTGGTTGAGTCACAAGCTTGATTGCCAGATGCTCCTACATTTTTCAGTTGGTGCTAAAAATTCTTATCCAGCTGCAACCGATTTCTGGATTCTCAGTAACTCTGAAATCTCCATAAATGATTTGGCATACTGTTGTTTTTTATTTTTAACTTCTCTTTTCAAACTGCGTTTGCTGGAGTCAGGTGATTCCAGGCAAAATTATAATCTTTAAAGGTTGTCCCTAGAAACTACTTAATCTAAAATAAAAATGGACATTGCAATTTTTGACACAATCTGCATTGCACAATACAGTTTTGGTGATCAATCCCAATGGCTTGGCATAAAACCGTGGGCTATTAAAAGAAAATAATGCAAGCCACCAACTTGAATTAGAAGCTGCAGGTTACCGCTAATTTTTCCAAATAAAACTCCGAGCCCTCATTGTGTCTACTATAGGTTTACTTGTTTCTCAGAAAGCTGGTGATGCCACATGAAGTCAGGTAAAGAGTATCACAAAGTCTTTAATGTTTATTGGTTCCACGGATGCTGGCATTTAAAAAGAAATGTAAAACCCCTGTGACACTGCAGCAGTACAACTCTTGCCTGACACCTTGGGAATATTGCAGTTACAATGCCACTTGAAGGACGTGAAAGATGAACACTATAAATAACTTCTGGTCTGTTGGCCAGATAACAAAAGTGTCATTAAATGTAAAGTGGCAGTGCTTTCATCAGAAGAACTTTGAGATTATGAGTCACCATATGACCAGGCTGTCATTTGTTGCACTATTGCACTGACGTTGATTGTTTGGCCATCGAGAGAGAATTCCAATAGATGCATCTGACTGAATTGGCAACATAGCTACTGCATGTAAATGCGACCTACAGTTCTAGGTACAAAAAGTTGCAAGATGCAGGAATTAAGGAAAAAATGAAATGATTATTTATTAGAAAGCCTGAACAGAAACATGGAGTGACTGGTATGAGAGATGAGCAATGCCCACCGTTTATTTTTTTGAGAAAGGGGGTTAAGGCAAAGATATGCAATTATGTTAAGATTTGCAGGTTAATATAATTGAGATTCCAATAACCCCTAACCCAATTAAGTGTTACTGGGGCTTGACCCATGAAATTGGGGCAGGCTTTTTGAACTGAATAGCCTTTCCCTGTTCTTAAAAATTCCTCTCAAAATAATAACCTCAAGAGATACAATATTTAGTAAAATTTAGGTCACTATTTCTGCATTCATTGTAGTTAGTTATATAAACCTTTCATTGTGTCACATAGAAAGAGCTAATGTCCCACCTAACACATGAAGTATAGTGGAAGCAACCATCATAACGGCTTCTCTTTCCACCCCTGGACTATCATCTCAGGAGTCCCCAAAGGATCTATCCTTGACCCCTACTCTTCATCTAGATGGTTTCGCTTGCTAACATCAGCCGAAGACATAATATTGGCTTCCACATGTACGCTGATGACACCCACCTCGCTCGACCCTTCCACTGCCCCGTACTGTCAGACTGCCTGTCTGACATCCACTCTTGAATGAGCCACAATATTTTCCAGCTGAACACTGGGAAGCCTAAAGCCATTGGCCCCTGCCAATATACTTTGCACCCTCGATATCGACTCCATCCCCTCCCTTGGCCATCGTTTCAGGTTGAACCAGACTACCTACAACCTCACTGTCCTATTTGGCCCAAAGCGGAGCTTCTGACTTCACAGCCTCTCAATCATACAGACTGCCCATTTCCACCTCTGGAACGGTCTACTTCCACTTCTGGATGCCGACCCTTAGCTCATCACAATCATGGGAGGCAAGACAGGGCTGGAGTTGACCAGTTTTACAAAGAGGATCAGCTCTACAAATTTCCACAATCCAGAAGCTTGGCCCTTAGATTTCTCACCCCACACCCTCCCCTTCCCAATTTCTTCTCCTCACACAAAAGTGTCAACTGTTTCAGGGGTCCTATTCCACATGTGCCATCAACACTCCAGCACTTTGTCCAAATAACAGTCTGAGAACAGGGAGTGAGTGTCTACCAGTTATTTGACAATCAAGCCAGATACCATTCTCAACATCCACACATTTTCACTGTTCAAGACAAAGTGGGGGGGGATAGGTAATTCCGATGGAAACCAAGTGGGCAGGCAGGTAAAATCTCCCAGGTGACTTACCCACTCTGAAGCCACTAGGAGCTGACAAGCCACATTTGTACCTGCTCCACTGAGCATGCAGCAAGGACACCCAACCACAGCCGCAGGGACCTTTTTAACATGTACATGTCGGGCCTTGATGACTAGGAGGCCTGGTCAGGAAATGAGTGTCCCTCTGGCCAACCCAGCACGGGACTGGATTGGCCCAAAGGCAGCTCAAAAAGGTAAGTTTCAATTTGTTGTTAATTTCCTTGTGGAACCAGGAGGAGCAGGCCCGCAATCTCCCCTTCCGCCCCCGAATCACAGGGACCCACCGAGTGGATCAGTCTAGTAGCTGATCCTGCGGCTCTGTGTACTTGGCAGGAAGCCTCTAGGCCACAAGAATTTGCACCGCTTCCTGCCCAAATTGGGTGGGAAGCCGGTAGGTGGCATTTAAATGAGGCCTGGGAGGTAAAGTATTCCCGGCGTCTTTTTTTCTTGAGCGGATGAGTTTTGAACTGATAGCAAAACTTACCCACCAAAAACTGGCCCTCAGTTAAAATCAGGGCCAAGCGCATGAGAAGCAGGAATCCAGGCCCCTTACTTAGGCCAGGGGCACTAAATGCAATTAGAACACATCATAGAACATATAAGAAATAGGAGCAGGAGTAGGCCAAACGGCCCCTCGAGCCATTCAATAAGATGATGGCTGATCATCGACCTCAATTCCACTTTCTGGCCCGATCTCTATCCCTTGATTCCCCTGGAGTCCAAAAATCTATCTATCCCAGCCTTGAATATACTCAAAGTCTCAGCATTCACAGCCCTCTGGTGCAGAGAATTACAAAGATTCACAACCCTCTGAGTGAAGAAATTGCTCCTCATCTCGGTCTTAAATGGCCTACCCCTTATCCTGAGACTGTGCTCCCTAGTTCTAGACACTCCAGCCAGGAGAAACAACGTATCAGAATCTATGCTGTCAATCCCCTTCGGAATCTTATATGTTTCAATGATCACCTCTTATTCTTCTAAACTCCAGCGAGTATAGGCCCATTCTACACAATCTCTCATCATAGGACAACCCTCTCATCCCAGGAATCAATCTAGTGAACCTCCGTTGCACCGCCTCCAGGGCAAGTATATCCTTCCTTAGATAAGGAGACCAAAACTGTGCACAATACTCCAGGTGTGGTCTCACCAAGGCCCTGTACAATTGTAGCAAGACTTCCTTACTCTTATATTCCAACCCCCTTGCAATAAAGGCCAACATGGCATTTGCCTTCCTTATTGCTTGCTGTACCTGCATGCTAGCTTTCTGTGTTTCTTGCACGAGGACACCCAATCTTTCTGAACACCAACATTTAAAAGTTTCTCACCATTTAAAAAATATTCTGTTTTTCTATTCTTCCTACTAAAGTGAATAACCTCCCATTTCCCTACACTATACTCCATCTGCCACCTTACTGCCCACTCACTTAGTCTATCGATATCCCTTTGCAGACTCTTTGGGCAGGATTTTCATTGGGCCGTGGAGTCAGGATTGGAGGCGTGTGGGGGGGTTAAAATCCCAAAATCAGGGGTCCCGACCCCATCCCGCACCCAACCCGCCTCCATGCCAGTTTCAAAGGAGGCGGGTACCCGCCCCGCACTGGGACCCGCCTACCCGAGGCGGGAAGGGATTAGTGCCAATTAACTGCCTGTTAACAGGTAGTTAACAGCCAGTTTTTAGCCTAATCCCTATTTTTAATGCTGAAGCGTGGGATTCCCGACGGCTCCAAACCACGCCAAGTTTACGAGGCAGGCCGTCGGGTTGAAGGACTTGGAGGGGTCGAGATGTCAGTGTTCAGGTGAGTAATGTGTGGATGAGTGCAAAGGTAAGTCTGTTTGGTGTGTCTAAAGTCTTTAAAGAAGTTTAAATTACCTTTTCTTACCTTTTCAGCCTTCCTTCCTTTAAGTCCCGGGAGTCCCTCATCTCACCAGCACAGAAAGCAGAATGGCTGCGAACTGTCAAAAGTGACAGCCTTCAGCTTTCTGTGCAGGAGAGATTTCTAACTGAGTCTGTGGAGAAGGATTCAGGTTAGAAGGAAGACTGTCAGTGTTTGACAGCTTCAAGCAGCTGTGAAACGCTGATATTTCATCTGTCAAAACCTCTTGATAGATGAAATTTCAGTCTGTGACGTCACCTGTTGCCGGGTGGCCCTTAATTGTCCTGCTGAGCCCGCTGGGCGGGCTCAACAAGGTCAATCAAGTTAAAATCGCATGGATTGGCCACATCTCGGAGGCGGGACTACAGCCCCGAAAGTTGTAGTCCCGCCTCCTACCCAACTCCTGAATGAAAATCCAGCCCTTTGTGTTCTCCTCACAGCTTACTGTCCCACCTAGCTTTGTATCATCAGCAAACTTGGATACATTACACTCAGTCCTTTCATCTAGGTTATTAATATAGATTGTAAATAGCTGAGGTCCCAGCACTGATCCTTGCGGCATCCCACTAGTTACAGCCTGCCAACCTGAAAAAGACCCGTTTATCCCTATTCTCTGTTTTCTGTCCATTAACCAATTCTCTATCCATGCTATTATATTACCCCCAACTCCATGAACCCTTATCTTGTGTAATAACCTTTTATGGGGCACCTTATTGAATGCCTTTTGGAAATCCAAATATACTGCATCCACTGGTTCCCCTTTATCTACCCTGCTAGCTACATCCTCAAAGAACTCTAATAAATTTGTCAAACACGATTTCCTTTTCATAAAACCACGTTGACTCTGCCTAATCATGTTATGATTTTCTAAGTGCCCTGATACCACTTCCTTAACAATGGATTCCAGCATTTACCCGATGACTGATGTCAGGCTAACTGGTCTGTAGTTCCCCGTTTTCTCTCTCCCTCCTTTCTTGAATAGCGGTGTTACATTTGCTACCTTCCAATCCGCTGGGACCGTCCTAGAATCTAGGGAATTTTGGAAGATCAAAACTAATGCATCCACTATCTCTGCAGCCACCTCTTTTAGAACCCTAGGATGTAGGCCATCAGGTCCTGGGGATTTGTCGGCTTTTAGTCCCATTAGTTTCTCTACTTATATTAATTACGTGAAAAGCTGCTCCAGCTGAAATCAGCTAACTCAGCATAGACTATTAATCAAATCCGAGGCCTTCTGTCTATATAACTTAGGCAGTGCCTTAACTCATTAGGCCCTTTGGGTGTTGGCCTTAGCCACTAGGTTTGAAGGGATTTGGAAAGCAAAACAAGCACACTGCAGTGATGTACAGGCACTTATCTGCACCCAATTTATCCGATTATACCATATGTCTGATGAACCAGGCAAATCAGGTCACCGCCGATAAGCCTGCTATAAGTAGTTTGCATTGTATTGTGGCTTCCTTCTTTTGCTCAATAACTTATGTTTAAAAAATTAATTGTAATTTCTCAGCAAGAATTAGGTTGGGAATACAAATAAAACAATGGTATGCAAACATGGAATTGAATTGTTTTTGGGGAGGAAAGAAACAAATATAATGTTTGTAATATTAATTTTTGAACACTTTCTAACACATCATCTGGCTCAAATCTTAAACAGTCTTTTTTGTTTAAAAATGGTGCTAACATTCTAGACAAGGCCAAATTCAAATCAGTCTCTTGCAATTTGCGAAGCGCATGCACTAAAACCCGGCACTTGTGATCTGTCAAGAATCCTCTTGACAGATTGCGCACATGCCCGGGAGATGGGCCTCCGCGGGCAGAGAGTTGCGTTTCTGCACAACTTCCGCCCACTGAAAGCCTTTAAAAATCTTACGCCTGGCAAAAGCACACATAAAAGCAGGCGTAAGGCCTGCTTTTACCAGCATAAGAGTTTAAAAAAATAACTTTTTAAAATTCATTTATAATTTAAAAAAATACTTTAAAAAAAAGGTAAGTTTATTTTTAGCCCCGTAAAAAACTTTAATTATTTTTTTCAAAAAATTACATTTTTGTTTAAAATATTTAATTTAACGTAAATGTAACTAATTTTAAATGGTTTTTTTTTAAACATTTATTTAATATTTAACTGTTTCTTAAGTGATCCCCATTCATACTTTTGACAGTTCTGTCTGTAGAGACCTGTCAAAAGTGTGAAGGGGATTCCCTTCTTTGATTGGTTCCCCATGGCCCACGTGATCCCAGGGACGCTTGCGAACCTGGGCCTCTGCGCATTTCATAGAGCAGAGGCCCAGGAGTGGAAGTCTTCGGACCTACGGAGCCAGCCGGTAAGTGCGTAGATTTTTTTCCGATTGGAGGCATCCACCCGCAGGAAGCCTCCGATCGAAAATTCAGGCCCAATTATGGTCAATGTTCCTATGAACATTTCCCTCTCGTTTCTCCTAAACTACAAGTACACCAATCCTACACACGCTTCGTCCCCTCCCTATTTACTCAAATGTGTTGAAATCAAAACTCATTGCATAGTTTTCTACTATAACTTAATCTTTTCTATCATCTCAAATTGTGGAACTTCTTACTTCTCTTGGTCTGTCCTCTCTCCTCCAATATTGAGATTTTAAAAACCCACACCCAGAGGCATGCAATTACCACTTCCAGATTTACCGCAACCTTTGTTTACTCTTTCCAAACTTTCAAGTGTCAATCTGGCTCAATGGTAGCACTATTTCCTGTGAAACCGAAGGCTGTGGGTTTAAGCCTCTCTACAGGACTTGAGCACATAATCCAGGCTGACAGTACTGCAGTACTGAAGGAATGCTGCACTGTTGAAGATACCATTTTTCTATTGGGACATTAATTCATCCCACATACATAAAAATAAAACACCTTGGCCTAGAAATTCAGTATAGCCACTTTTGGGGTGGTAAAGTCGGGCGGCCGCTAAAGTTTGCGCCCGCCGGAAAGTGGAGGCCACTTCGCCGATATTCAGTAGCTTTGGCCAAGGAGTTTGCTCGAGCGCTAAAACTGGCGTTGCACGGCTATCTTTAGGCGCTAAGCCGGCGGTGCAGACTGATACCGCCGAGGCCGGGCGCAGCGCAGGTGCGGTCATGTTTTGATTGACAGCAGACACCCTGGCGCCGGCCAGCTCTTAAAGGGGGAAGGGTCGACTTGGTCTGCTGCCACGCCCTGGATACTGCAGCCCTCCAGCTAGGCCTAAACACTGCTGCTGGAGAGAAATAGCGCCAGGAAGGATGCAGAGGGCCCGTGAGCGAGCGCAGCGCTTCTCTGCCCATGATTTAAAAGGTGCTGGTTAGGGCTTTGGAGAAGAGAAGCCATATCTTGTTCCCGGACAGTGGCAAGAAGCCTCCCAAGAGGGTGTACAGGAGAGCCTGGAGGGAAATCGCCCAGAGGGTCACAGCCAACAGCGATGTCCCCAGGACTGGTGTCCAATGCTGGAAAAAGTTTAACGACCTCACTCGGATTGTCAGGGTGAGTACCCTTTCCAGTGTCCTCCTCATCCTTGCATGTGCACCTCACATTATGGGCAAAGGGACCTCAAAGGCCTAATGGCCAGCCCTCATCCAGCAGCTATGGCACTGGCATGAACATCAATTGCACTTTCTGCACTTTACACACTGGCCAAGCTATTCGACCATGGGAGGCAGTGCACACAACAACAGGGCACCACACTGGCCAAGCTATTCGACCATGGGAGGCAGTGCACACAACAACAGGGCACCACACTGTACTTAGAGGCCGTCCTTTCTCTTGCAGGCCAAGCTGGCCCAGAATCTGAAGAGCCGGACTGTCACCGGGGGAGGCCGTGCCCAGTTCCAGCAGCTCAGTGACCTGGAGGAGCGCGTGGGTCGAGTCATGGGTGCCCGGGTGATTGGCCCCGTTGCAATTGGAGATGCCGACCCTGTGCTGGGCCCCAATGGTAAGGACATGACCGTTTGGACCTCTCTCGTTCCCCTTGCGCTTCAGATCTACATCCTTTGCCACTGTCCGACCAATGCGCAGAATGCCACCACTCATGCCTCCCTCGCTGACGCCCTGTCCTCACTCTAAAGCTACTCTTGTGCCTTCCTGCTTTCAGCTGGTGAGGAGGAGGTCCCTGAAGCTGCGAGTGTCAGTCCCTCGGAAGAGGAGGACGAGGAGGAGCAAGAGGAAGGCGGCACATCGGGGGAACACTCATCCGCGCCAGGGGATGGCAATGGAGGGGACACGTCTTCCCTGGAGGAGAGCCAGGGGGAAGTGTTGCAGGGGGGTGTAGCTCCTGTGCCCAGTGGCGTCCAGCCACGCGGGAAGGGTCGGGCAGCTCGGCTGCCTTCTCCCCAGAGGGGGGAAGTGTTGCAGGGGAGTGTAGCTCCTGTGCCCAGTGGCGTCCAGCCACGCGGGAAGGGTCGGGCAGCTCGGCTGCCTTCTCCCCAGAGGGGGGAAGTGTTGCAGGGGAGTGTAGCTCCTGTGCCCAGTGGCGTGCAGCCACGCGGGAAGGGTCGGGCAGCTCGGCGGCCTTCTCCCCAGAGGGAGAGTCCGGCCTCCAGTCCGGAGACGGTCCTCGCCCAGGAGGTGCGCCTCCTTGATCAAATGTCCGCGGACTCGGATCGTCGGCACACCGAGTTCATGGGGGTTGTGGCATGGTTGCCTGAGGCCATTGAGTCCCTGGCTCATAGTGTGTCCGATTTTGGGGCCTCACAGGCCAGGGGTTTCGAACAACTCACGGCAGCACAGGCCAGGGGTCTCGAACAATTCGGGGCATCACAGGACGCGAGTCGGGCACAATTCGGGGCATCACAGGACGCGAGTCGGGCCGAATTCGGGGCATCACAGGACGCGAGTCGGGCCGAATTCAGGGCAGCACAGGACGCGAGTCGGGACGACTTCAGGGCAGCACAGGCAGCGAGTGGACAGTTGATCAGTGGTGCCGTGCAGTCACTGGCTGGTCTGATGTGGGCACAGACCAGGGCAGTACGGGCACTCACTGCTGCCACACTCGCTGTGTCACGCATGCATCGCCAGGGCACCCGAGGATGAAGGCCATTTGGATGGACAAGTTTTGTTATTCCTCCCCAGGTTGTGGGAGTGAGATATGTTTTTGACTGTTTTTTGGGGGTGTTGTGTGTTTTTGGGTTTCATGTGGGAAGGGCCCTGAGTTTGTTCAATAAAGCTTTTTCTTTATTCAGCTTGTCCATGTGTGATGTTTCAAGTGGTTGTTGCGTTAACCGGCTGAGGGCTTGCGGAGCGGCTGCATTCATGTGCCTTCATTGCCACAAGCCATTCCCTGACAGGGGGCCTAGAAGTGTCATTCAATAAGCCGCCGACGGACGGCCCTTGGACCTTGTGGCTCCCTCCTGGGCTGGTACTCCTCCTCCTCCTCCTCATGGTCCTCCTGCTCGTCCTCCTGAGGTGGTGGTCCAACGTGAGGTGGCAGTGCCTGAGTCCTGCGGATAGCCAGGTTGTGCAGCATGCAGCAAACGACGACGAACTGGGAGACTCTATCCGGCGAATACTGCAGAGATCCGCCAGAGCGATCCAGGCAGCGGAACCGTTGCTTGAGGACGCCAATCGTTTGCTCTATGATGTTCCTTGTGGCTTGATGGCTTTCGTTGTATGCCTCCTCAGCAGGGGTCCTGGGCGCGCGGAGCGGGGTCATGAGCCATGTACACAAAGGATAGCCTTTGTCCCCAATAAGCCATCCTCTTGGGGGAGGCTGTGCCTGGAACATGTCAGCCACAGTAGTCTGGCGCAGGATAAATGCATCGTGGCTGCTTCCTGGAAAGCGGGCATTGACAGCTAGGATGCGCTGCCTGTGGTCACACACCAGCTGTACATTGAGGGAATGGTAGCCCTTCCGGTTGCGGTAATCCTCGGCATTGTCGATAGGTGCCCGCAAAGCCACATGCGTGCAGTCAATGGCGCCCTGCACCATGGGGAAGTCGGCGATCCTCGCAAATCCGACTGCACGCTGCTCCTGTCTCTCTAGGGTCATGGGGAAGGAGATGAATTGGTGTGTCCTTGTGAAAAGGGCATCGGTGACCTGCCGGATGCAGCGATGCACGGCGAACTGGGATATGTTAGCTATGTCCCCAGCAGCGGCTTGGAAGGAGCCGCTTGCATAAAAGTTCAGAGCCACCGTGACCTTCACTTCCACCGACAGAGACATCCTGCACATCAGCTGTGGACGCAGATCTCTGTGAAGCAGCTGGCAGATCTCTGCAACCACCTCCCTTCTGAAGCGCAGCCTCTTAACACACTGCGCGGCAGTCATGGTGAGATAGGACACCTGCTGGCGGTATTCCCTGAGTGGGTAAGGCCTACGTTGCCGACGCCTGATGGCCCCTCTGCGTCTAGGCATGGCTGCCCCTCTCACACAGCGTCTGCGAGCCCTTCGCACATAATGCTGGAACTGAGGGTTGGAACCCCATGCAGCCCCCATAATATACTTGCAAACAGTGAAATCACAATGAGTCAAATTTCCAAGCTCTGGCCAGAAGCCAAAAATACCTCTCCTATGTTGGCCCAAATCAGTAAGGTCTCTTCCTTGGTCTCTGTCCAGAAATCCGTTGCACTAAAGTCATTGCAGCAAAATGGCTGGCCTTTATAGTTCAGTCTAAGTGCCCTTTAATTAGCGCTCCCCGAGGCCCGCAGGGCCTCTGCTGCGTTCCACTTCACAGTTCTTAACAGCGCCACGCCCACATTGGGCGGGCGCCACTGAAGTTCCGGTTTGGGGCGCACAAATGCCGTTGCACGACGAAATGACGCCATAAGTTGCGCGCGCTCACTTTGCGCCGGCGCTAAATGTCTACTGAAGTTGGGCGTAGGCGCAGATCGTTCTGCGCCCGGCCACTAAGTGCCTAGCGCTCGAGATCTACTCCTCTTATGGCGCTAACGGCTGGCGAACGCAACTGAATTTCTAGGCCAAACTATGTGTTACTGAAGGAACTCACTCACAATAAAATTAGTCATATGAATTAACTTTATGTAGTCAAGGTTACCTCTATCAAACTATAGGTGATGTAGACCAAAGGAAAAAATATATA
Source organism: Somniosus microcephalus (assembly GCF_052327205.1). NCBI lineage: Eukaryota > Metazoa > Chordata > Chondrichthyes > Squaliformes > Somniosidae > Somniosus > Somniosus microcephalus. The sequence goes on from NC_140992.1 coordinate 79,961,714, forward strand.
TAATTGTGGGGTGAATAATGCAGTGGGATAAAAATCTCTATCAGATTTACATAAGGCCAGAGCTTCCCTGATAGCTCAGTGGGTGAATGCACTTCCCAGCATGGTAGCCAACCCTGACTAGTGCGAAGCAGTGCAACATGGGCGCTGAAAATTGAAAAGGGAGTCCTACAAACAGCATAGGACCCCGATTTGTGTAGCCAAGTAGGCTCCTGCCTATTTTTGTTGGGAGCACTGGCCACCCATTTAAAGGCTTGTCTGAAAATCATATTGGGTGGCCAAAAGGCGGGCGTTTAAAAAAAAAATTCAACTGCCAACCACTCCATTTTTCCCGAGTAAATACAGCAGACAGCAGTTGAAAGTTAGCCCATTGTTAGCAATATGCCAACACAGCGCCATAAGTATAATCTACCACTGTGTCGCCCTTTATAATTCTGTTCGGGATGGACTATGGGAAGGGACAGGAAGGGAGTTCACTGAAATTTGGGGGAAGGGACAGGAAGGGAGTTCACTGAAATTTGGGGGAAACAATTATCATGTTACAAACTGAATTTCTAAACTACACATGGCAGAGAACTGGATTGGTGAGTGAAATATTATTCATCGCCCTCCAAAAATATCACCATTAAATCATCTTAAATAAACCACACTCCATATTAACAGTTGTGCAAGAATTCTACAGATGTAAAACTTCTTTTCTAACACTTACCGTGAAGACAGGCTGGGTTTGCCACTCTTGCTACAGCTGGTGTAAATTCCTGGGCCATCATCAAAAAAACTGCCCAGTGCCAACTTCTGTCGGATTGATTCCCTCTCATTTTTTTGGGCCTGTAAATTAAACAGGAAGATATTTCAGACACAATAACTGTCTTGATGACTACCAGCATCAGGTTTTATGGGTTATTACCATCACAGAAATGTGCATTATGTAAATTAGATACAATACTATAGTCTGTTATCTATTGTCTACAACACTTAAGGTGCTAGTGGCAGATAATGGTTTAGTCTGTCTTTGTAGTCCATTTCTTCCCTATTCTTTTTCCATTGCTTGCATCTCTGGACCAGGCACTTCACCAATAGTGCCCATAATAGTGGTTAAACCCCCTTTATAGTTATTATATATCCCCAAGTCCTCTTTTCTATTACTGGATTGTGGATTGGTTGCTGCAAGTTGATTATTTTTGGATTAGGTTATTGTAATAATACTTATTTTTATTCACTGTGACAGGTTCCTTGCACATTACCACCTTTTCCTTGGTGTACTATGCTGGAATATCTACTTTTGCCAATGATGGCAAAAGACACACACAGCTCTCACACTACAACCTGCCTTGCAGTTGGTAGCTCTCAGTACAGTAATGGACTACAAGCAAAAGATAGAAATGTCAGATTGTAGTATCTGAATGAGTTACACAAATTCTCAACTGTGCCACTAAATGGCACATTAGTTGTGATCACATTTCTGTACACCCGGTCCATCCACATTAGCCAATTGCAGAGTAACACTAATAGTGGCCTTGTAAAGGAATGTCAGCAAGAAACTGGAAAGGATACCAAAGGCTGCATTTCTAATGTGGCGATTGCTATATATTTTTAAAACAGCAGGTTTGACACCACTTGCAGTTATGCTCCATGAAATGTTAAACCCAAGCAGTATGGGACTGGCTCCTCCAGGGAATTTCAAACTGGGACCAGAATCTGGAGATGTACTGTCAGTTTTGCAAGACTGCAACCAACAATTCAAAAGAACAAGCATTGTGGATTTTTTTTTAATGGTCTTGGACATATCAAACATTCAGAGTCATTTTTCAAGAGTTTATCTCGCATTACTTTACTTCTGATGGGGACCTTTGAGGTCTCCACGAGGATGCCTTTTTGTAAGACAAAGTTGTGCAGCACACAGCATGCCATCACAATCCGTAAGACTATGCTGGACAATACTGCAGGACGGGCCCCAGATTAATCTAGACACCTGAATCATGCGTTCAATATGCCTCTTGTGTGTAATGATGATCCAGGTGGATTAATGGACCTTGTTACAGTGCTGTCTCGCCAGGGTCATCAGCCAAAGCTGTAGAGGATAGTCATTATCTACAAGGAGCCACCCAGAGACTTGGTTAAAAAGAGTGCTGGTACTGTGGAGTTTCTTATAACAAAGGCATTGTGGGAGATGCCTGGGAAGAAAGCATTTACTTGCTAGATAGTGTGCTGTCGCTGCTTACAAACGAGCTGTTGGGAGAATGTTGCCCTTCCTTGTTATGCATCTGACCACTGATGTACACAGCATGCATGGCCATACGAGTGTAACCCCTGATTCCTTGAACCTTGGGGAATCCCACCACTCAGTAAAATTGCAGTGCTCCATCATGTTTGCACCACAAATAAGCTAATGAAATTGCTAGCTACAGAGAAAAATGCAACTGTGATTTGCTTAATGCATCTGTGCACAGCTGTTTGGCTTATGTTACAGATGTCCCCAGTGGCAGCCAGGATGGATTCCATGACACAGAAGTTAAAGGCAATAGGAACATTAGCAGCCACTGGCAGACAGTGAATACAATAGAGGTGGGTTGCTGGTTTGTAGGTACTAATGGCCCAATGCTGGTAGGAAATCACGGGCTGTGAGTAGATTGGGGTGGGGAGGGGTGTGGAGAGGACATTTGAGGGGGGTAGGGCATGGGGGATGGAGAGTAGATCAGGGGCGAGGAGGGAAGGAGGTTAGCTTGGGGAGTCTGGGAGGGGCGAGGGGCACTCCTGCACCTCCCGACTCACAAGCAGTGCCGGAAAGGCACTTACCTGCTAGATCCGGTCATTCGCGCCTCCCTCCAGCTGCCAGGTTTCCCACAGCACTTAAATTTAAAACGGCCCTAAAATTTGAGGCATGCAGTCTCATTAAAATATTTAAATGACAGGTCTGCCTCTGATGAACAGGTAAGTCACCCACTCCCCGACCCGATGAACAGGTAAGTCACCCACTCCCCGACCCGATGAACAGGTAAGTCACCCACTCCCCGACCCGCCTCATTAAAAGTGGGCACGTTGGAGGTGGGTTTCCCAATTTTGAACAATTAACCCCCACCCCACCCGTCGTGGGGGGATAACATTCGTCCCAAGGATTCTATAATAGCCTGGCTCTTTAAATTTATTTTCACAAGAACCTTGCAACCTGGCACGATTACCACTAAATGCAAATTAAGTGGCAATGACAGAAAATGGTTCAGATGTCGTTACCACATCATCACTGCCTCACAGCAGAGGCTAGGAAATGAAGCAATGATGACGTGGTAACAACATCTGCCCAATTTTCGGTCTTAGGTGAGTAGTTACTCCTGCAGTCCAGCAGAAACACAGAAAATGTGGAGGGCGATAAAGTGGGCAAGAATCCAGTATAATGGTTCTCTGTCCCATTTCCTATTCCTGTCCGGCCGATTACTACCCCAAAATCTAGGCTACAATATCAGAAAAATTAAGTTTAAGATACCTTGATTAATATAGTCATTTACATTTTTAAGTAACCTCATCACTGCTTACCATATCATTTTATCAAATGCCAGCATTTTAAATGTGCCAATAGCAGTCCTTACTATCACATTTTAATTGTTATATTTGCAAATGTCAATGTGTGCATCTAAATTAATGACCTATAATTTAATCAGGAACTACAGCCAATTTGTTTTGAAATTTGCTGAAATACAGTATTATCATTTCCTTCAATGTCTGCTGAGCATTTGGCTGCTAGTCTGTAAATGGCAATTATTCCACATCCCTTAACAGAGAATTACATATTGCCGGAAACGAGTCTTCATAAGAACATAAGAAATAGGAGCAGCAATAGGCCACTTGGCCCCTCGAGCCTGCTCCGCCATTCAATAAGATCATGGCTGATCTTGGGCTCAAAGCCACTTCCCCGCCTGCTCCCCTTAACCCTTCACTCCCTTATCTTGCAAAAATCTGTCTATCTCCACCTTAAATGTATTTAATGACCCAGCCTCCATGGCTCTCTGGGGCAGAGAATTGCAAAGATTTACGACCCTCTGAGAGAAGAAATTCCTCCTCATCTCAGTTCTAAAAGGGCGACCCTTTATTCTAAAACTGTGCCCCCGTGTTCTAGATTCCTCCACGAGGGGAAACATCCTCTCTGCATCAACCTTGTCGAGCCCCCTCAGTATCTTATATGTTTCAATAAGATCAGCTCTCATTCTTCTAAATGAATGAGAGTTGAAAGTTGCAGTGAAATGCTACGTAACATTCAGAAAATACTCCACACTATTGTCTAAACTGGTAATCCTTCATTTACTGCAGTAATAAACATTTTCTGGGGTTACAATTTAATGTATTTTGTGATAGGCAATACATTTTTACTAATAACATCTAAGGAGAGAAGGAAAATCTATCCAGATCAAGGACTGTTGAAATAAAGGTTTAGTAACGAGATGTTAAGAGACTTGGGTGGAAAAATTCAGTTGTTTGCGCCTCCCGTTAGCACCTTAAGAGGGCACTAATGAGGCGCAAAGCAACTAGCGCCTGGGCACGGCGATGTTTGCACAGCTCGCGAAATTAACTAGACATTTTTCGGCAGCGCTAAACACTACCGCCACGATCTCCTGCGCCAGCAGATTGTGACGTCAGTCGAGTGTGCAACGCCCCGTTAGCACCCCGGACTGGATATTGAATGGCGCCCCCTGCCTTACCACCTGCCGCTAGCAACGACAGGTTGAGGGGAGCGTTATGCTGTCAGAAAGGGACTAGGGGAGCGCTATTTAAAGGCGAACGCTTCCTGCCTTTTTTTGTCGGTGACATTTTTGCACCACGCATTCTGAGAGAGAGACTTCTGGAGAGATTCAATGCTTTGTGAAGGAGTTTTGGGTACTGAGCAGCACTTTGCAGGTTTATTTTGATTTGCCCTTCCTTGCTTCGCCAGCGCTCTAAGGTATGTAAGGGGTTTTCTCTGAGATCGCAGAGGTTTCTCTCGCCAGAGGCCTCTCTCTCTTTTGCACAGTGAAACCTTGAGTGGTTCGACCCACTCGCCCCTTAGGTTCTAGACACTGGACTTAGGTGCAGGAACTACAATGCAGAGAATACTCTTATAGACCAAGTTTAATTAAACGAAATGAAATTTTATTGCATAAGGAAAAACAAATCAAATGCAAGCAAATGAGGGGGTACATGGGAGGGAAAAACAAATCATAACAATAGAGTACTAGCTAAAATAGATACAGGCATATTATACCTTACAACAGTCATCACAAAATGGGGAAACACACGGAACATCGAGGGACAACAGCTCATGTTAATTATACCCAAAATGACCACCCCCTTTAACCTATCTAGATCCGATTATGAAGGGCCAGAAACATGCTCACCAATCCAACTAGGAATTGCAAGGTTTTGAAACAGGTCTGCGTTTTGATCCTTTCAGGCGTCCTGTCTCCTCGTGGTCATTGGGCTGTGGGAGCAGTGGCTGCTCAGGCTGATGGCGCCTCTACTTCAGCAAGACGAGCGGACCCTCATCTTGTTCACAGCTCATTTTTTTCTGTGCTCCGGCCCATGATGTGGTGGGGCGTTTCGCCCTCTCTTCTTCTCCTGGACTTTCTCCTCGTTTTGCAGCGGCCCCGGGGTTTTTGGTCGATGATCTCCCGACGAATACCCCGGAGGCCGAACGCAAACTTGAACCACCTTCTTGACTCGGGAATGGCCGAGGCGTTCCCGCCATCGACTTCTCTCTCTGGCTACGAGGTTTTAGCGTGTTCGTCTTCCAGAAGCATCTACAAGCTTCCTCCTAGATTCTCGATGGATCCCCAATGTCATCGGCTATCTGGGCGCTCAATTCTTCAACCAGCTGCCCTGTCTTTTCCCGGGGTCCCCAATTATACTTCTTAATCAAGGCCTTATCTCCCGCCTAATCAAGGTTGGTCTTTGTTAAACTTTTGGCGGGCTTATAGCACAGCGGGATAGTTATTATATTTAAACTGCTTTCGGGATGGCCGGTGATGGCCATCTCTGGTCTGGGATGACCTGGTAATGTTTTAATGTTTTCTTGATGTCCTTAACGGGTCCTTGATGCATTCTTTATGAATATGGAACTGTTCCCCTTTGTCTGGGTAAACATCTAGATGGCCTTTATCTACAGGCTGATCTGACTGGATCTGCATCCAATCTATATGTATGTGTATGTGTCTGGTTTTGTTCTCTCAGAAACGGCTTCCAGAACTTACTGTGGGTTGAATCCACAAAGGCTGTCTGGGGACTGCAGGAACCATTTTAAAGTGTCCCAATAAGTCGGTCACAGGGTCTGGCGGCCATTTTATGTGTCCCTTTTCTGGGCTTCTTTTTAAAACAGTCTTTTAAAATCAAGGCCTCTTCTGCCAGAGGACCCTTATAGTACAATATTAATTTTGCGAATTCTACAGGTAGCGCCTCGCTCCTTGGCCTTTGCGCCTTAAGACAGGTGTGAAGCACCTGATTTAGTGCTCCAATCACCTATAGGGGCAATAAAAGCCAAGTTTGCTGCTGGAGGCGATAATTAGCGTCAGGCGCTAAACTTTGCGCACGGCCGATAATGGCGCCCCAAATGGGGCGATACCGAATTTTTCCCCCTTGGACATTCAAAGTTCCAAACGAAAAACTTTCATAGTTGGAACGTTGAACAGAAAACCCCCCAGAATCCAGGGTGCCAGCAGCTGACATGGTGGAATGCTTTAGTTTCAGCAAGTAGCTTTAAAACCATAGAACTACCCATCATTGAAAGGACGGCTGTCTCAATTGCGTAACTTTCATCAGTTCTTTGCCAGGCTGTTACCAGGTTTCTGGAGGACGCAAGGGCAGGTGTTCTACTTGAGGATATGCAAACACTGGACACACTCTGAATCATGACACTTGTCGCTTCAGTATAGAACAGCATTGATAGTGCTCATGAGTCACGGAGAAGTCCACGGCCCAGATAGGCTCCCAACTCAATGCTGTAAGAGGATATACAGTGGCAAATATCTTGGAAGGGGCAAAATTGGGAAAGACCTCCGTCTCGGCATTCATGGCTTGACCAGGTTGCTATTCCTGCTTAGAAGTATCAAGCCTACATTGGAATATTCAGTACATTAATTATGCTGTAATAAAATTTGAAGTAGGGAGAACACATTTTAGAAACTTCAATAAATCTTTTAACCTTCAACATAAATCAACCAAGTGAATTAAACAATAAACTCTGAAACCGGTATCGTTTGGACTGCAAAAGGAACGACATATCCATTAGCAAAAAACATTTAGAATGATTTGCAAGTACAGAACTTGTAAAGATTCTATAATAATTCTAAGGGGGAGAAATTTGGTATAGCCCCGTTTGGGGCGCTAAAAGTTGAAAAATTAGTGCCAGGTGCTAATCATTCTCACCTCCCGTGAAATTCAGTTTTAGTGCTCCAAGAGGGAAGTGGAGCGCTAAATCAAGCGTTGAACACTTCTCTGAGGGCGCTAAAGTCTGAGAGCAGGACGGCATTGGCAGAGCGCTAAACAATTTAGAGCGCATTGTAAATGGCACTCTTTCATCACAGAGGCTGCTTCCCTCGCTTAAAGGGAAGGGCCAATGATGCTGCACAAGCTAGTTGTCGTCAGTTCTGTTTTGCAATGCGACCTGGGCGACTGCTATTACAGCCCCAAACACTCTCACAAAGTGAAGGACTTGGGCACCTTGCACCAATGAAATATTAAAAATTTTGCACAGGCACCGGGGCTGGTGCAAATAATAAAGGTTGTGCTAGCTGAAAAGCATTCCCTTTAATTACCGCTCCCGAAGCGAGCAGCCAAGTTCACAATGCCTCCTCTGGCTGGCGTATCGGTGCGAGGCGATAAAGCAGGGGGGGGAGACAATTTTCTATCTGGGGCGATAATGGCGCACATAAGACGTCACGATCTGCGAGGTGCTAGAGGTCCAGGCGCTAAACCGGCACAGAAGTTTACAGGCGTCGCTGCATTTGCCACGCCCAGGCGCTAACCCATTAGCGCCCCAGCCAGGTGCTAACGAGAGGTGCTAACATACTGAATTTCGCAGCCTAAGTGCTTAAAAGTATGCTCCAGGATAAAGTCCTAGAGGGAAAAATTGGGTCGCGCCCCCTTTGGGGCACTAACTTCGCCGGGGCGCTAAAAGTAGTGCCCCGAAAAAGTTAGCACCCCTGCGCCCGAAATTCACTGGTAGTGCCCCAAGAGGGAGGCAGGGTGCTACTGGAAGTGCCCTGCCTCCCTCTTGGGGCGTTGCGAGTGAATATTGCGGTGCTACGTGCCGCAGTGCCATGCTCTGTGGCATGTCGCGCTGCAGTACTGCAGGCCTTCCTCCCCTTATTAAAGGGGAGGGCCTAGTGCAGTGCGACCCAGGGCCCAGCACTCAAGAGAAGTGCCGGGCTCACGGAACGCAGCTGGCACTCCGTGGGGGGGGGTCGCAGAGAAGGCTGCGGATGGCAAAGCGGGCAGATGCTGGCAGGCGGCCAGCAACAAATATGGCCGCCCGGCACCTTCCCTTTAATTTGTGCCGCCCCGGCCGCAGGTAGGCCCCCCATAGCATCTGGTGGTAAGTCAGGGGACGCTATCGAAGATCGCAGCTGAGGCATGAGCGGGGCGCTGCGCACGGCGATGATGTAATTGCCAGCGGCGCAGGGCGCTAACGGTTACCGCCGCTGCTAACCTCCCGCTGAATTTCGCAGGAGATGTTAGCGGCGCCGCACCTGGGCGCTAGTTGCTTTGCGCCCCATTACCGCCCTAGGCGCAAATCACCAAATTTTCACACCTAATCCCTAAGTATTCACAAGGAAAATATCACCCATAACCAATTAAATAAAAATGCTCAGAACTCCAACGCAATTATCAAACCTCAAACAACAGCTTGGAAGCAATTATTTTTCCCACGACACAGTAGTAAATATTCAAAACAGATTTCCAGAAAAGACCGAGAATGATTTATTCTTTTAAAATGGAACTGCATAAAACATCAGGTTGGCATGGGGATCGACAGCTATAGTGATTGAAATGATCACATACTTCACAGAGCATAATTATTCCTGTACTACTGGTGGTTGCGTGGGAGGAGGGGAGGGAAGAGAAAGTGGGGAGGAATGGTGTCTCGAACACCACAGACTTGAGCTCAAGTGGAGATGTGAGGTTGGATGAATATTCTGGAATTTTGCTTATTTACTTCACCTCTTGGGATCAGAGAACTTGTGCAGAAGTTTCCATCATGGTATCGAAGGGATACCACAGAGTACATGGTACGGGCAGTTTGCAGAAGAAGGCAAGCTTGATGGGTGAATGGCCTCTTTTCATTCAGTGCTTTCTTGTACAATTCTATGATTCTATCAAAACATCACAGAAGGAGACCATTCGGCCCACCGTGTCCTTCTTGGCTCTCGGAAAGAGGTATCGACTTATTCCCATTCCCCTGTCCTTTCCTGATATCATTCTAATTTTTTTCCAAATATTTATCCACTTTTTTTGACAGCTATTATCGATTCTGCTTCCAACATTGTCTCTGCTGAGGCATTCTGCATCCTAACAGCCCTTTGCTTGAAAAAAAAACCCTAAACTTCTCCCTTTGTTCTTTTAGTAATCATCTTAAGTAATGTCCACTAGTTACCAACAGAAATATTTTTTCCCTATGAACCTCACCAAAACCTCTCAATTCCGAACACCTCTATCAGATCCCCTCTTGATTTTGTTCGAATGAAAAGAAACCCAGTTTTTCTAGTCTCTCCTCATTAACAAAGTCTCCCACTGATACCACCTTAGTGAAAACTCTTTAAAGGTGTAGATTAGGGTTTCGATAGCGATGGCAGGAGATGTACAGTCGAGGCAGCTGATGTTACAGAGGTGGAAGAAAATGGTTTTAGTAATAAAAAGAAATTCAGCTTGGGGTCAGTTTGCCAAGCTTCTGCACCTCCAGACTTAGCCTTTGGCGGCAGCCAGGGAGGTTGATGAAGCCAAGGCCAGAGGCACATAGTTGCTGGCGGGAGCTGAACAGGAGAAGTTTGTCAAGATTAAACTGGAGGAAACGTCGGCACATCCAGGTCTTAAATGTCCGACAGGAAGTTGGAGAGTGCAGCAATAGCCCTGGGGTCAAAGGAGAAGGTAGAAAAGTCAAGCTAGATGTTGTCTGCAAATTGTAGCTGATGCCACAGCAAGGGTAGTGCTCAAATATATTTATTTACTAGCTGAAGTGCCCGGCGGTGCCGAGGGTCTTTTGAGGGCATGTTGTTGTTGGAAGAGAGAGAGAGAGCGCGACCGGGGGGGGGGGGGGGGGGGGGAAAAGAGAGAGAGAGCGACGGGGGGGGGAAGAGAGAGAGCGACTGGGGGGGGGAAGAGAGAGAGCGACTGGGGGGGGAAGAGAGAGAGCGACTGGGGGGGGGAAGAGAGCGAGCGACTGGGGGGGAAGAGAGCGAGCGACTGGGGGGGAAGAGAGAGAGCGACTGGGGGGGAAGAGAGAGAGCGACTGGGGGGGAAGAGAGCGAGCGACTGGGGGGGAAGAGAGCGAGCGACTGGGGGGGAAGAGAGCGAGCGACTGGGGGGAAGAGAGCGAGCGACTGGGGGGGGAAGAGAGCGAGCGACTGGGGGGGAAGAGAGCGAGCGACTGGGGGGGAAGAGAGCGAGCGACTGGGGGGGAAGAGAGCGAGCGACTGGGGGGGGGGAAGAGAGAGAGCGACTGGGGGGGGAAGAGAGAGAGCGACGGGGGGGAAGAGAGAGAGCGACTGGGGGGGAAGAGAGAGAGCGACTGGGGGGGAAAGAGAGAGAGCGACTGGGGGGGAAAGAGAGAGAGCGACTGGGGAGGAAAGAGAGAGAGCGACTGGGGGGGAAAGAGAGCGAGCGACTGGGGGGGAAGAGAGCGAGCGACTGGGGGGGGAAGAGAGCGAGCGACTGGGGGGGAAGAGAGCGAGCGACTGGGGGGGAAGAGAGCGAGCGACTGGGGGGGAAGAGAGCGAGCGACTGGGGGGGAAGAGAGCGAGCGACTGGGGGGGAAGAGAGCGAGCGACTGGGGGGGAAGAGAGCGAGCGACTGGGGGGGAAGAGAGCGAGCGACTGGGGGGGAAGAGAGCGAGCGACTGGGGGGGGGGAAGAGAAGTATCCCATAAATAATTATTAAGAAGCTAGGCTTACTGCCATGAATAAGTGGTAACAAGTTTTAAATTTCCAACAGTCAACTGACAGAATAAAAGGTAGGATGAGGAGGAATGAGTTGCAGTCTCATTTTAGAGGAGATTATATGGATTGAAGAGATGCCTAGCCTGGCTGAGATTTTATACAATGACTTGAACATGGAAAATCTGCTCTGTAATAGAGGAGACGGTATGTGAGAATTTTAATGTTTGTATGTTCATCCAAAACTCTGCTGCCCATATCCTAACCCGCACCAAGTCTCGTTCACCCATCACCCTTGTGCTCACCGACTTACATTGGCCCCCAGTCCACCAACAGCTCATTTTTAAAATTCTCATCCTCATGTTCAAATCCCTCACTCCTCTGCAACCTCCTCCAGCCCAAAACCCTCCAAGAACTCGGTGTTCCTCCAACTCTGGCCTCGTTCATTCCCCCTCCCTTTGCCCCAGCATTGACGGCCATGCTTTCAGACATCTAGGCCCTAAGCTCTGGAAGTCACTCCCTCAACCTCTCCGCCATTCAACCTCCCCCTCCTCCTTTAAGACCCACCTTAAAACCTACCTCTTTGACCAAGCTTTTAGTCACCTGTCCTAATATCTCTAGTCTTTGGTTTGGTGTCAATTATTATCTAATTACACTCCTGTGAAGTGCCTTGGGACATTTTCCTATGTTAAAAGCGCTATATAAATGCAAGTTGTTGTTGTTTGTATTTGGTTGTGTGGTTTAGTTTTATGTTGCACATGGTAGCTTTATATTTGTAAATTTTGAAACACCTGCTCCCTATATTATCAATAGTGGCAGTCTGAGGCCTACAATGTCCCAGAGGCACACTGCATGCTCTATTGTGCATGGCGAGCGTAAAGTTGCTGGTAGCTTGTGCTCAGGTTGTGCACTAGGCTGATTAAGCACTTAACTTTCATTTAAATTAAACAGCTGCTCCATAATACAGAATACAGTCAGAGTGCCTGAGCTGTGCTTAAGCCACATTGCCATTTAGAACAGATGACAAAGGGGAGGCTGCATTGTACAGAAAACATTCCCTTCAATGGCTGGTGGCAGGGCATTCTGGCCCTGGCACTTGCAGAACATCATCAGCAATGTGCCTTAAATACTAGAAAATTACACAGATGAACTGACCTCACGCTATCTGCTGCTATCAGCTCACTTGTGCGTAGGCACTGGCAGCACTGTGAGTAGGCCGTATTATCTGCACCCGAGCATCAGGAAGAAAATTTATGGGCGCATTTCTTGAACCCGTTAGGCTCCAATGTTTGCTACATATATAGAAGTTTCTGGTGCAAAAGCCAACCTGGTTAGAAAAGATTCTAGTCATAGCAAATTTGTGCATTTAAGCTCAGATACCTAAAATCCAGATTACCCTGCACATTTGGAGATCAATGGCACCAGTATGTCTGCTCTTTGAGCAATTAATATAGTCCCTCGATAGACAAGGGTAAAAATACATTTGTTTACTGATTTTATTGTGTCAGCTGTGGCTCAGTGGTAGCACTCTCTGTTCAAGTCCCACTCCAGAGACTTGAGCACCAAAGCTAATCTGACACTCCAGTGCAGCTGATGGAGTGTTGCACTGTTGGAGGTGCCATCTTTCAAATGAGACAAACCGAGGTCCTGTCTGCCCTCTCAGATCCCACGGCACTATTTCGAAAAAGAACAGGTGAGTTCTCCCCGGTGTCCTGACCAATATTTATCCTTCAATTAACATCACTAAAAACAGATTATCTGGTCACCTCACACTGCTGTTTGTGGGATCTTGCTGTACAGCAAATGAACTGTTGCATTTCTTTACAACAGTGACTACACTTCAAAAGTACTTCATTGGCTGTAAAGCGCTTTGGGATGCCCTGAGGTCGTACAGGTGCTTATGTAAGTGCAAGTCTTCCTTTCTTGTTGCTCAACCAGTGATTAAAATAATTTGGAAACCAATAGTTCAGGGCCTAAACGGACAGGACCTCCCTCAATACTGCACTGAAGGGCTGGATTATCGGAGGGGGGGGGGGCGTCAGCGGGCGCGATCGGTGGCGGGTCGGGTGGGAAAGATTTTTTATCCACAGCGGTAGGGACCCCTCAGGTGAACCCGCTGCCACATGCCTTTCCTCGATGTTCCAACACACAGTGGCGGGGGACCCAATTCAGGTCATTATGACCTTATTTAGAGATGATTAACAACACATTTGAGCGCACCTTTGATTTTATGTGCTTGCCCATGGGGTCCTCGCTGTTCGGGGATCACGTCCGTTAAGCTGAGGTGGGAGTTCAGTGGCCATTGACTCAGCTGTTGAGTTGACAGCTTCAAATGTAAAGTAAAAGGTCCCACCTCACAGAGATATCTTCACTCAGCCACAAGCTCTTTCTCATTGCATTTCCACAACAGATTCACCGTGCTGCAAGTCTTTACACAAGTCTCCATTCAGTCTGACCTCATTATCTCTCTCACCATTGACATCGCTTCTGTCATCTCTACTTCACCTGCCATCTATTCCATCAGCTTGGGTGCCCTTGAAACTCTCTCACCTTGGTCCTCAGAATCCCACCACGATCAGCCCCAACACCAGCAGCACCAGATATACCAGCAGCACCAACAACACCACCAACCTTCTCCGCAATCACCTGATAACGCACAGGACACAGGGCATCAGCACCCGACCACACTGGTGCCCGGGAGGCCAGGGATGGCCTCACCATGGCCAGATTTACTTCACTTGACACTGTACACCCTGGCTGCCACATGATGCGCCAGGTTGGCACCATCCCACACCAAAACCATAATGCATCCTGACAATGCCCAAGCCATTCCTCTCACATAGAAACATAGACATAGAAGATAGGTGCATGAGTAGGCCATTTGGCCCTTCGCGCCTGCTCCGCCATTCAATGAGATCATGGCTGATCATTCAAATTCAGTACCCTGTCCCTGCCTTCTCCCCATATCCCTTGATCCCTTTAGCCTCAAGAAATATATCCAACTCTTTCTTGAATATATTTAATGAACTGGTCTCCACCGCCCTCTGTGGTAGAGAATTCCACAGGTTCACCACTCTCTGGGTGAAGAAGTTCCTCCTCATTTCAGTCCTAAATGGCTTACCCCTTATCCTTAAACTATGACCCCTGGTTCTGGACTCCCCGGCCATCAGAAACATCCTTCCTGCATCCAGTCTGTCCAGACCTGACAGAATTTTAGAGGTTTCAATGAGATCCCCTCTCAATCTTCTAAACTCCAGTGAATATAAGCCCAATCGACACAATCTCTCCTCGTACGTCATTCCTGCCATCCCAGGTATCAGCCTGGTGAATCTTCGCTGCACTCCCTCCATGGCAAGAACGTCCTTCCTCAGGTAAGGCGACCAAAACTGCACACAATATTCAAGGTGCGGCCTCACCAAGGCCCTGTACAACTGTAGCAAGACATCCTTGTTCCTGTACTCGAACCCTCTTGCTACGAAGGCCAACTTACCATTTGCCTTCTTAACCGCCTGCTGCACCTGCATGCTTACCTTCAGCGACTGGTGCACAATAACACCCAGGTCTCTTTGCATTTCCCCTTCTCCCAATCTATTGCCATTCAAATAATAATCTGCCTTCCTGTTTTTGTCACCAAAGTGGATAATCTCACATTTATCCACATTATAGTGCATTTGCCATGTTTCTGCCCAATCACCCAACCTGTCCAAATTGTACTGGAGTTTCACGACATCCTCCTCACAGCTTACCCTCCCACCCAGCTTTGTGTCGTCTGCAAATTTGGCGGTATTACATCCAATTCCATCGTCCAGATCATTAATATATATTGTGAACAGTTGGGGTCCTAGGACCGATCCTTGTGGTACCCCACTAGTCACTGCCTGCCACTCGGAAAACGACCCGTTTATTCCAACTCTTTGCTTTCTGTCCGCCAACCAGTTCTCTATCCAAGTCAATACCTTGCCCCCAATCCCATGTGCCTTAATTTTGCACGCTAATCTCTTATGCGGGACCTTATCGAAAGCCTTCTGAAAGTCCAAATACACCACATCCACTGGTTCTCCCTTATCTATTTTACCAGTTACATCCTCAAAAAATTCACTGCAACTCACTAAGCCACTTCCAAAGGTGCACACAAATCTGTCCAAGAACGCAAAGTGTTGAAAATAAAGGTTTCAATGTTTGACACCACATTAACAGAAACTTTACATGAACATTGCATAAAACACCCAAGTGCCTACCCTCGTGTGTTGTTAGTTGGTGTGATTGCACTAGGATGAGGGTGAGTGTGAGGGGTGGCTAGTGAGATGGGAATGTGATAATGTAGATAGAGAGGGATGGGTGGAGGTGCAAGGTAAGTTGGTGTGAGTAAGGATGTGCAGGAGTCAGGTAGGGAAGGCAGAGTGATGGGGATGTGATGAGAGGCACAGCAGGATAAGGTTGAGTGTGGCTTTGTACTAACATTTCGTGATCTACGGAGATCATTGAAATGTTTGCGGCACTGCACCCAGGTCCTCCTGACGACATCCCTGCTTGTGGCCTCTTCTGCAAAGTGCAACCAGGCTGTGTTGATCTCCTGGGGAGGTCTCTTCCGCCCATGGGAAGGGAAGAGGATCTCCCTGCGTGCTGTGACTCCCTGCATAAGCATATGGAGGGAGTCACGGGAGAGCCTGGGTGCAGCCATGCACCTCTGTGCAGTGATTGTCAGTGTTTGCAGCACCTCAATGCTGTAGAACACGGACAGCACAAAATGTCAAAATAAAGTTGGCCATGGTCCCTTTAAGGAAACCGGCTGATGATGCGTCATCAAATTACGTCACCAGACCCGCTTCCTCTAATTGGCCGGGTAACGTGCTGGGCGGGCTTAACAAGCCCAATCAAGGGAAATTCATTTCAGATTCCGGGATGGAGACAGCAGCGGGGCCGGGACCCGCCACCAACCACGGTCAGCAAAATCGCGGCCGAAGTGTCGCCTAGGATTATCTCAAGTCTGTACAGTGGGGCTTCAACCTTGACCCTCTGACTCAGAGGTGAGATTGCTACTACAGAGGGAGGGAGGAAAGAAGAAAAGATTTCACATATTGTTCATTTCACATCCTCAGGATGTCCCAAAGAGCTTTACAAACAATGGGAAATGACCTTTGAAGTGCAGTCACTGTTGTTATGTAGGTAAATGTGACAGCACAGCAAGGTTGCACAAATAGCAATGAGATAAATGACCCAATAATCTGTTTTTGGTATGAAGTACCTACTTGTTCCTTCCCGATGTACAATCCGTACACACTCTACAGTATTTAAAAAAACAAGAAAAATAATCTTTATAAAATGTTCTACTGTGATATCTATTCATCTACAAGTCACTTGTCATTTTTTTTCAACAAAAGTATTAATTTACAATTCACTATATTAAATATTCAAAATATAGATATGTATTTGCATTTATGTGAAAAATGTCTTGTACTCCTAACCGATTATTGAGATAGAGGATCAGCCATGATCGTATTGAATGGCAGAGCAGGCTCGAAGGGTCGAATGACCTACTCCTGCTCCTATTTTTCTATGTTTTCTATGTTTCTAACCAGTAGGACCTAAATCCAATGACAAAACATATTTCAACTTATCCTCGTTATCAATTGGTTAACACTGGTTAGTTTCAATTTTTTCACGTGTGTGTGTCTGAAGATTTCGCCTCTATCCCAGGAGCTAAATTATATTATTGAAGTATCCCACCCACCAGTATCAAGTCCTGGTGGAAAATGTGTGCATGTAGACATCAGTTGAGGATAGAATGGGCTCAGCTACAGTCAATAGCCCAGCAAGATTCAATATCTAGGCTCAGTTGAGCAAGCCTATAAGAAACTGCACCCTCGCAAACATCAGCTTCTGGGAATTTCTTTGGGCTTCTCCTGCTTCACTGCTGTAACTTTGACGGAAACTCCACTTATGCACAGAAACAGAGTTTCCTCCAAAGTCGTGGTGGGAGGACCACCAAGGAAATTCCCAGCAAAGCATCTTCAAGAAAGGCGGGTGGGCGAGAACGAGAGAAATGTGGCCAGAATCAAGTTAGGAAGAGATGATGGGGGTAATTGTTCAAGTCCACGTTCCTGGCGGAGAGCTTCCCCCACAGGGAGCACATATTAGAAATTCCTAAACACACCACCCACAATTTTTCAACAATAGTCTGAAAATCGTAGGCAGTGTGCACACAAATTTCTGCTGGGTGAGGTTTGCGGTTGAAAGCACAGATTCAGAAAATTATCTTATATATTGGCATAATGCTATCCCCAGCAAGGTATATGCTGGAATGGAAGGTCCAGAACAGACTACTGAGGATTTTAAATAGTTTAGATTCTCCCATTTCAGACCAGAACCTGCTAGAAATAGCACTGGAGTCCTATGTAAGGCTGCATAGTAATTCCAACCCTGTTCTATTTATATGGTGAATTACATATGCCAGATTTGCCTCCAGTTTTAATATAGTCATTGCTTCAAAGAAGCAGAATAAGTGATAACACCATCATACAAACCTTTAATCTGACAGGTTAACAGCAATACCACTGCAACTGTCAAACTGTGCACCCTGTAATATAGATCTGGTGAAAGCTGCATTATGCTGTCAATATTTTACAAAGAGGTGCTTTGGCTCAGAACATTCACTTCCTTCTCTCAACCACCCACTAGGTTATTTTTATTAACTTTTGCTTACCATAACATATCCATTAAAACAAAACATTTGTATTTCCCTCCTTTGTCTAAATGTCTAGTATGAAGTACAAGATAATGCCTTATCATACTTCTATGTAGCAAACTGATGTACTGTACATATACCACTCACAAGAGTGTTACCACTACCACATCACTGACACTACCTTATTGATTCCTATCACAGCAAGTTGTGAAATTGAATTCAATAAATTTGGTAATTTGTGGGCTTGTACCAAAAAATGATCATGGAAACTGTAAAAATCCAACTGGTTCACCGATGTTCAGGGACAGACCGGCCACCCCAATCTGGTCTGGCCTGCACGTGACTCCAGTCGCATATTATGTAGTCAACTCTTAATGCCCTCAGGGCAACTAGGGGTTGACAATAAATACTGTCTTGCCAGTCACCCACATCTCAAAAATAGACAGTAGTGAGCATCATTAGCCAATACTCTGTCAAATTGATTTTCCTTTCAACAGGCTTTCTTAAAAATGCCAAACTTTCTAAGCTCTTCGGCTAAAAAAACAATGGCCTATAAATTCGGTAGGCTTAGCGCCGCTTTTGAGGCGCTAGAGGGCCTAGCGCCGGAGTTATGGCCAGTTTGGAAATTGAGTGGGTCCCTAAATCGGCGTTAGGCCGTTAGCGCTGCGCCGGCACCGATGACGTCATCGGTGTGCGCAGTGTCCCGGTTGCCATGGTAACCCGCCCGAACTCCGAAATTGACTTGCGGCCGCCTCGCCCGTGGCAGCCGCAAGCAAGGTTCTGGCAGAGGTGCCTTACTGGACTTTGCGCCGGTGCATTAAAGGCCCCACGGCGGCCGGCCGCTTTCCCGCCGGCCGCCTGGCCGCAGCTCCCTCCCCGGACTTCTCCCCCCGCCCCCCCGGGACAGATGCAAGCCCGGCACTTGTCCGAGGTGCCGGGCTCATTTTTACAATGATTTTCGCGGGCCGCGGCCGGGTGCAGGCAGCTCCTCCTTAAGGGAAGGAGGAGGCCTGCACTTCCCGAACCTGCCGCACCGCAGCGGGCGCCGCAGCGCCGGAATAGCGCCGCAATTCAGCGCGTAGCGCCAGTTTTCAGGCGCAAACAGCTTTCAGCAGCGCCGGCAGCCGTTTGGGTGCAGAACTAGTGAATTTTTGGCCCGCCCAGCGCGACTTAGCTCCGGCACTAACTTCCGGCGCTAAAGCCGTCGCTGCGCCAAAACCCAATTTCTAGGCCAATGTCTGTACTCAGAAGAAAAAAAGTAATGAAGCCAATTTTGACGAAAATCAAAATATTAGAAAATGCCATTCAATTTCCTTCAGTATTCTGATTACTGACAGAGCATACATGGATAATATGAAGTAAAAATATATCACTGAACTTCTGTTCATTCCGGAACGAATGTTTATGTTTCTTGCAACATACAGCATGCTGCAACTGAAGAATGCTCATTACTTTTAGCCCTCAAAAATTAAACCTATGTTACTAAAAGATTTTATCCCTCTGTGTGTAAAACACTCAATATGGCCATTTTCACCAGAACAATAGCCAGTTACACCTTATCGTGTTGTCCAATCATGCACAAGACAATAAAACTGACAGTGGTAGTGAGGCAGAAGTTGATCAGTCACAGAGCACAGAGGAAGGGGCTGGGGGAAGAGACAAACAGCTGCCTTTCATGCATTGTTAAAAAGCAGACTTCTACCTGGTACTATAATGAGAGATTGCTTTATCATAGTTGTTTTATCATATAATTGGGAAAATACAAAATTTGCTGCCAGAACAATTATTTTAGGCTTACCTTTTTATAATTGGCCACCAGATCTGCAGCTGTCACATTCCTGAAGATCGTATTTATGCCATCACTGTTCACAGACATGCTGCACCGATTTAAATTCCACAGTGCTCTCATGAGGTCTTAAGTTTACGTGCGTAAATAGAATTATTTCACTTCAGCCATAACTAAAGCTATTCGAGTTTCTTCATCTTTTGTCTGTTTCTCTGCTTCTTGTTCTCTTATGAAAAATAAATTTTCTGCTTTCAGTATTTTTGCTTACAATTCCAGTAGGACAAACTCCTGGGATTGTTCACTTTTCCTCACACCATGCTGCAAAGGCAGCTCAACAGGAATGCTGATACATTAGCAGTACTCTGGCCTGTTAGAGGCCTAGGCCTCCCTGCTGTCATCCAACACCTTCCTCACAGCAAATCCTGTCAGAATCCCCTTCAAAGAAAACTCAACGGTATATGGCTTTTACCTAATAAAGGAAAAGGCTTCCTTTTGAGCTGCTGCCAGTTGATTGCACCCAGAATTCATTGCTGGTAGACTGCGTTGCTGCTAAATGAGAAAGGCAGTTTTTTTTCCCTGTCACCGTTACTATGGGATAAAAATAGACTGAACACAGTCTAGCAATCATCCGCGCTGTGCAGACTTGTCTTGGATAGCCGATGGAAACCAACAGTAACAGAACATGACTAAACCAGACAAAAATGTCAAGCACATGTCCAGTCTATTCGACGGATTATAAGCATAAACACTGTATATTAAGCTTATCTTCAGACCACAACATATCTGTAGAACCCAAAGCAAAGGAATTTACTAAACAGCACAGCAGGCCATGGTTAGGGTCTTATTCAAAGGTCTATACCATTACACAGAAACTTAATTAACTCAACTCAGTTAATTGCAATATTTCCCCCCCGATACAAAAGACTTGGCGGGTGGGGGGATGTGGGGGCTATTTAACTAGAGCTTGTACTGAGTTTTAATAACGCAAGAGCTATGTCTAGTTTGTTTTTGAGGCTGAAAAATTTATTCCAGATTGTGTGAAGAAAGATTTAAAAACAAACTGAATTATTAAATCTCAATACTTTAAAAAAAGCAAAATAACTCAACATTTGCTCAAAGGATGCAGCAACTGTACTGCCAAGTTTTTTCCAGGAAGGTAGATGGGAGATTGCACTGCATTTCTTTCAGTTTCTCCCTGCTCTTGCTGGTCAGGTGATTGCTAGACACAGCAGCCTTTCTGTAGGCAAACCAATGAGAGAGTACGGTCACATCTGCACGTCTGCCACTAAACTGTACCACATTTGTAATGAAGTTACTCACTGCTGGTATTTTTCAACTCAATTAATTGCAATATTTTCCCCTGATACAAAAGACTTGGGGGGGGGGGGGGGGGGGCTATTTAACGAGAGCTTGTACTGAGTTCCACTAACACAAAGAGCCATGTCTAGTTTGTTTCTGAGGCTGAAAACATTTTTCCAGATTGTGTGAAGCTTTGAAAACTGAATTATTTGTTTCATAAAGTGATATCATAAAACCTTTAACAATGAGATTTGAATAAATATTGCAGCAATTTCTGTTCATTGCAGCATATACAATTACCAAGTATATAATTTACTAAGTAGCATTTGGTACAATTTCAACTTGCAAAGTTTCATATCTGGATGTGTCTGGTTCACAATAAATGCATTTTAAAATAATTCATAAACTAGAAAATCAAATTTGAAACTGAAGATAGTTTCTTGTTTACCAATAATATTTTATGACAATGCTCACAATACAAAAGGGCATATTTCATTAAACGGACTTAATTTGATATAGAGATAATCTAAGAATAATTTATGTATGAACATGTGCAGGGCTCATAATCAGGTCCATTTAGAATCAATTAAAGTCAGCTGACAAGTGAATCACGTCCCTGCACTCAGTTAATCATGAGATAGACACACGGTTACAATGAAAGCATTTCTGCAGTGGCTTATCTGTTCACAGCAGTTTGTAGCTGTCATATTTCTGCACTGCAGATGTTCATAAGCACTTACATAATCAATAAAAAAAGATGCTTAAAATGGTCTCCATAGAAGGAAGCTATCTAAGACTATTAGGTTAAAAAGGTGGAGTCATCCACGGTATATGTATCAGAGAACCTCAAGGGCTGACTTTTTTTTTTAACTAGTCAATTGTCGCAGCAATTTGATTAAAGTGCACTGTGTTTAAATGGTCTTAGGAGTAATGTCTTAGACAAACTCTACCCTTTCCAATAAAATATAAGACAGTCTGCCAGCCAAATGAGACCGTAGAATGAAACAGCACAGAAGGAGGCCCTTTGGTCCATTGTGCCTATGCTGGCTCTTTGAAAGAGCTATGTTTGGTACATTGGGTACCAAGGGAAGTGCAATGCTGGACGGAATGTTAGCCAAGCTTCCCCTGCCACTTGGAGATTGATATTATGGGATTTTTATCATTCACTGTCTTAGCCAGAACCTTGATCACTAGAAAGATCGGACTTCACCAGTATCCCAAACATTGGGCAGGGAATTAGAAATAGCTTCAAGTTTAACCTTTGGCAAAGTAATGTTGGTCTCGTTTTCCAAAATTAGTAGAAAAAATATTGGCTGAACAGCTCCATAGCATGCAGTGAGGGTGTTAAAGGACTGGACTACAAAATAAGACCACCATTAAAACACAGCATCTTCAGTGATTTCATTGTTTTCATTTCAAATTCAGTCCAAGGTCCAGAACTAAGCAATTCTACCTGCCTTTGTGTAAACATCAGGTTCAGTTTTAAAGTTTGTAAACACATCAAAGGCATTAAAGTAGTTTGCAATTCCCAAATAACAGAAAAATACAGCTAACTTGCAACCTGTACATCTACTAAAGGAAAAGGTTTGGCTAAAATAATTTGCTTATAATCAATGTGTAAAGTCTCAACGGTTTGAAACACATTAAAAAATGGATCTCTGCGACGAAGGTACCTTGTGTCCGTCAGTCAGTGAAATTTACCCACAAATTGTTGCTTCCATTATAATTGCTGTGCGGCCTTTAAAAAGTAGATTTTTTTTTAAAAAGAGCTTGATGTAATGCAACATTAACTGCTGCTCAGGATTTCAAAGTATTCCTATCACTTAATGTACCTTTCAATGTACTGTGGCGGAGACCACATAGGGACAATAACACAATTCACAATGTATAGCCAATGTTGTTATATGTAACTAAACACAATTCACTATGTATAGCCAATGTTGTTATATGTATGTACTTGGTTGGGTTATCGGGGCAGGGTCCCTTTAAGAGCGTTGGTAGTGTGATGACATCATGCGTCAGTAGCGTGATGACGTCATAGCCCTGCAACGAGGCTGAGACCCTCAGTCCTCATGGAGAGTGAATAAAGTAACACGCGTTTTGTCTTTGCTGCAACAAAAGTCTCAGAGCCTGTTGATTTCTAGCGACCCCAACATTGGTGACCCCGCTGCTCTTTTGGACGATTCCAAAGACCTCATCCGAAATTGTGACGAACGCCGTTTCCATCAATTTACCCGAGTTTTGGGAACGACAGGCTACCGCTTGGTTTGCCCAGGCCGAGGCTCAATTTGCACTCCTGGACATCACCGCGGACGACATGAGGTACTACTACGTCGTCTCTGCTCTCGGCAGCTCCACCGCGGCCAGAGTCGTGAGCCTGCTCAACAAATTTGAAACGCTGAAAATGCACCTCTTAGAAACTTTTGGACTCACCAAAGCCGAGCGTGCACGCCGGTTTCTCTCTCTACCCGGGCTTGGCGACTCCAAGCCCTCGGAGCTGATGGACCACATGCTGGCCCTCCTGGGCACACACAGGCCGTGCTTCCTCTTCAAGGAACTGTTCCTTCAACAGCTGCCAGGTCAGGTATGGTCAGCTTTAGCCAGCTCTTCCAGTACCGATTTCCACGACCTGGCCAAGGAGGCCGACAAATTTTTCTCCGCCGGGCAACAGTACTGCGCAGCCACGCGGAGCCCTGCCCCCACCGATACAGCCCAATGGCGGCAGCCCCCAAGCCTCTGCCTCTACCACGCGCAGTTCGGCCCCAAAGCCAGGAAGTGCCGGCCCCTGTGCAGTTTTCCCGCGTCAAAACAAACTAAAGACCACTCGTCGGTTGCTATGGCTGTCGGCCGTGCAGGCAGTTTGTTATTCATTACGGACACCGGCTCCGGACGTCGTTTTCTTTGCGACACGGGTGCCCAGGTGAGCATCCTGCCCGCGTCAACCATAGGCATGCAAGGAGGGAACCACGGCCCCATCCTCGAAGCCGCCAATGGCAGTTCCATCCGCACCTTCGGGAAATGGAGCGTGGCGCTTTGTTTTGGCGGGCAGCGGTTCACCTGGGACTTTGTCACGGCAAGTGTCCACCCCCCTTCTCGGCGCGGACTTCCTCTGCGCCAATGGCCTTTTGGTGGACGTCAAGAACCGATGTCTCATTAACGCTGAGACTTTCAGCTCGCTCCAGTGTTCCCTCAGCGGGTCCAGCACGATGAAGTTGTCCAGCGCACTCTCGGCCTCAGACAAGTTATCCCACCTCCTCGCCGAGTTCCCGGACCTCACGAAGCCCACGTTCTCGTCCGCCGCCACCAAACACGGGGTAGAACACCACATCTCGACCACCGGTCCGCCCGCGCTCGGCGCCTCGACCCGGGGAAACTCGCCATCGCTAAAGCCGAGTTCGACACCATGGAGCACCTCGGCATCATCCGCCGGTCGAACAGTCCGTGGGCCTTGCCCCTCCTCATCGCTCCGAAACCAGGCGGCGGGTGGTGCCCGTGCGGCGATTACCGGCGCCTCAACGACGCTACGACCCCCGACCGCTACCCGATTCCACACATCCAGGACTTTTCCGCCCGCCTGGCCGGGAAAGTGGTATTCTCAAAAGTGGACCTCGTCATGGGTTACCACCAGGTCCCTGTCCGGCCGCAGGACGTCCCGAAAACCGCGGTGATCACCCCGTTCGGGCTGTTTGAATTCGTCTGCATGCCATTCGGCCTCAAAAACGCCGCCCAGGCTTTTCAACGCCTAATGGACACCGTGTTATGGGACCTGACATTCCTGTTCGTATACCTGGACGACATCCTCATCGCCAGCGCCTCCAGGACAGAGCATGTGTCGCACCTTCGGACTCTCTTCCAATGCCTCAGCCAGCACGGCCTAATCGTCAACCCGGCCAAGTGCCAGTTCGGGCTGTCCTCGATCGACTTTCTCGGGCACCGCATCACGAAGGACGGGGCGGTGCCAGTGCCATCAAAAGTGGAGGCCGTGATGGACTTCCCACAACCCCTCACCGTGAAGGCCCTGCAGGAGTTTTTGGGCATGGTGAACTTTTACCATCGCTTCGTCCCCCGAGCAGCCCAGCTTATGCGGCCCCTTTACGAGGCCCTCAAAGGCAAGCCCGACAAGCGCGCCATCGACTGGTCCGAGGAGATGGCCAATTCTTTCAGGGACACGAAAAGGGCCCTGGCTGACGCAACCATGCTGGCGCATCCATTACCTGATGCGCCGATCGCTCTCACCACCGACGCCTCGGACTATGCGGTCGGCGCCGTTCACGAACAGTGGGTCAACGGCACCTGGCAGCCGCTCACCTTCTTCAGCCGGCAGCTCCGCCCCAACGAGCGGAAGTACAGCACATTCGATCGCGAGCTTCTCGGCCTCTACCTCACCGTCCGACACTTCCGTTTCCTACTGGAGGCTCGCCCATTCACAGCGTTCGTGGACCACAAACCATTGACCTTCGCCATGGCCAAAGCTTCCGAGCCGTGGTCGGCCCGTCAGCAACGCCAGCTGGCCTTCATCTCAGAGTTTACAACGGACATCCAGCATGTGGCTGGGAAAGACAACCCTGTCGCCGACTGTCTCTCCCGAGCCGTCACCAGCGGCGTACACCTCGGCATCGACTACACCCGCATGGCGGCCGACCAGGCCTCCAACCCGGACGTCCAGGCCTACAGGACGGCGGTCACGGGCCTTCAACTAGCGGACGTCGCGTTCGACGATGCCGGCACCACACTCCTGTGCGACGTCTCCGTTGGGCAGCCACGTCCCGTCATGCCCGACAGGTGGAGATGGCAAGTTTTCGACGCCATCCATAATCTTTCCCACCCGGGCAGGAAGCCGTCACAGAAGCTGGTGGCAGCTAAGTTCATCTGGCATGGGCTCAGGAAAGATGTTCGCGACTGGGCCAGCACCTGCATGGTATGCCAACGCTCGAAAGTGCATCGCCATACTAAGGCTCCGTTGGCGCCTTTTGCGGTGCCCGAGAGGCGGTTCGACCATGTTAACGTGGACCTGGTGGGGCCCCTGCCGCCCTCCCGCGGGTTCACCCACCTCCTCACAATGGTCGACAGAACCACCCGATGGCCGGAAGCCGTCCCGCTGTCTTCAACGACATCCGCCGATGTGGCTCGGGCATTCATCAGCACTTGGGTCGCCCGGTTCGGCGCCCCATCTGACATTTCCTCCGACCAGGGGCCCCAGTTCACGACGGAGCTCTGGAACGCTGTCACCCGAGGCCTCGGGTTGAGACTCCACCGCACCACAGCATACCACCCTCAGGCTAACGGACTGTGCGAACGGTTTCATCGCTCCATGAAAGCCGCGCTCCGGGCCAGCCTCCGGGACGACAGTTGGATCGACAGACTCCCGTGGGTCATGCTGGGACTCAGGACCGCCCCTAAGGAGGACCTCCAGTCCTCGTCCGCTGAGCTTGTCTACGGACAGCCGCTGCGGGTTCCCGGGGATTTCGTCCCCAACGCAACGGAACCTTGGTCCTCAGCCCGTCAGCGGTCCGACCTTCTGGACAACGCCAAGGTTTTCGCGCCGGTGCCCACGTCGCGGCACGGCCTCCCACAGTCCCACATTCCGCTCGAACTTCGTGCGGCGGAGTACGTTTTCGTCCGCCACAACGCCCACCGGGGACCTCTTCAGCCACCCTACGATGGACCATTCCGCGTCCTGGAAACCGGGGACAAGACCTTCGTAATGGATGTCGGCGGTAAGCCGGACTGCATTTCCGTGGACCGTCTTAAGCCGGCCCATCTAGATCTGGACCGACCCGTTGAGTTGGCACAGCCCCCGAGGCGGGGCCAACCTTCGGTTTCTGCACCCTCAGTCCACCACCGAGCGCCCGAGGTCTCTCTGACGAACCCCCCGGTCCCCGCCCTGGAATTGCTGAGCCATTCCGACCATGTGATCCGGCCCCCCCAATGACTGACATTGCCAGTGCTAGTGAATTCTGGGGGGACGTATGTGGCGGAGACCACATAGGGACAATAACACAATTCACTATGTATAGCCAATGTTGTTATATGTACGTACTTGGTTGGGTTATCGGGGCAGGCTCCCTTTAAGAGCGTCGATAGCGTGATGACGTCATGCATCGGTAGCGTGATGATGTCATAGCCCTGCAATGAGGCTGAGACCCTCAGTCCTCATGGAGAGTGAATAAAGTAACACGCGTTTTGCCTTTGCTGCAACAAAAGTCTCAGAGCCTGTTGATTTCTAGCGACCCCAACAGTACGGTACATCCTGTGGAAGGCAACCAGCTCCAACACGTTAAGGAAGTGTTTTTGGGCAGCTTTGGGCTGGGTTCATTCGTGGAGTAACCGGGTCTGAAAATGCAACTTTCAACTTTGGTCTATACAACAGGCCCACTGCAGCCCCAGTAGCATAATCTTGTTTACCCCTTGGGAGATTTTGCTTTTAAGGCAAAAAGCTTTACAAATCTACAGTCACAATGACTGTTAAGGCAGTGGATTTTATCACGCATTCCTTGATTTACAAGCCTAGTCATTTGTTTCTTGCGACACTTCCCCAAGTTAAACAGCACCTCTTCAAGGAAGTCCTGCGAGCCAAATACTTGGCCTACAGGAAACCTTGCAAGATATCTGAAGAGGGCTGGTCATTACCACTTTCGACAAGCTGAAACCTTCACTCAGTTGAGCAATCTTGAGGAATGTGCCCTGAGGATGAGAGGCTTTTTTTTACTATCAAGGTGCCAGTTTTTGACTGTAGGAGTGTTCACAATGCAACACCAAACAGAAGCCTGAAATTCACATCCCATACCAATTATATTGCGGAATTTATTCGCTAGGAATCTGAATATTTTAGTTCACTCGATTCCAGATATGATTTACATGGAAACATAGGAAAGTACACAGCTGGAAAATACTGCAGTCCATCTCAAAAACTAATACCTGTCAATCAACCACTGCCTCAAATATGCATCCAATTTGCCTTCAAATTTTTCATACTGTCTCCACTGTCACCCTGGGCAGTTCATTCTGCATTTTCACCACCCTCTGTGTGAAATAGTTACATTTAAATTATGTCTTCACATCCCTACATTCTTCTAAGCTTGAGTCTGTGATCCCTGGTTCTAGAGTTTGTGGCAGGCTAAAACCACAGCAGGATTCAATTTATCTCGTCTCACCAGAATCTTGAATATTCTATCCATTAGGTCTTTTTTCCTGCACATTAAACAATTCCAGGCTCTTCAGCATCTCCTGATGGCTCAGATGCCTTAAACTGGTTATCTGTGTGCTTGCCTTTTTTTCCATTGCTTCCAATGCCTGCACATCCTGGCTGCCTTACAATCAGTTTTATTTTGTATGAGGGCAGAGATTGGGTAATTCAGGTCACAAAAATGGATCTTTCTACTGAATTTTTATCTTGGAAACCCCACGGGAGAGTTAATGACCCATGGTCTCATATGGTATTTCTCAAAGGAAGAGTCATCAATTCAGGTACCAGATAGGCTGGCTGCAGCAACACAAGGTGCAAATTGTTAGGGAAAAGGAGTCTAAGATGCTAACTGGGTTAAATGATCCAAGATCTTACATGAATGTCATTGTCAAAGATTGGCTATACATTGAATATTAATATAGGAAATGCAGCTGTTTCTTTCAGTACATCTTCAAAAGCATAATGATATATCAGAACTGACTTTATAGGGGTGAATTTCTTCAGAGCTTCTCCCACTCCACCGCCATAACTTTGGCGGAAGTTTGGCAGAACCTGTTTTGTGCTTAAACAGGTTTCCACCAAAGTTATGGCAGCGGAACAAGAAAGGCCCTGAGGAAGTTCACCCTTATAGTCAGTAAACAGTTTCCAGGTGCATGACCTGCTTTTCAGCCGGAACAGTCCTGTGTTTAAGTTTGTGTCAGCCAGCAGAGAAGCCAAGCCAGTTTAAAACTCCAGAAATAAAAACAGAAAATGCTGAAAATACTCAACAGGTCAGGCAGCATCTGTGGAGAGAGAAACAGAGTTAACGGGCCGGATATTCCGATCCCTATGGGTGCATATCGGCTGTGTACACACCTGTAGGGACATCGGAAATGCCGGTTTCAGGCATGTGAAGCGCATGTGCTGAAAACCGGCATTTCCAATCTGTTAAGAATGCTCTTGACAGATCCTCCGCCTGCCCTGGAGAAGGGCCTCTGCGGGAGGATAGTTCCGCTTTCTGGAGAACCTCGGTCCACAGAAAACCCTTAGAAATCTTAGGCGTAATGCCTGCTTTTACCAGCATAAGATTTGAAAAAAGTAAAAAAAAAAAAAATTCCCACTCATTTATCATTTAAAAATACTTTAAAAAAAAGTTAGTTTATTTTTAGCCCCGTAAAAATCTTTAATTATTTTTTTCAACTAATTTTAAAATGTGATTTAAATTTTTAAAAATGTTTTACAGTGTTTTTGGGGTGATCTCCATTCATATATTTGACAGGTCTAGCCATCAAGTGTATGAAGGGAGATTCCCTTCTTTGATTGGCTCCCCATGGCCCATGTGATCCAAGGGATGCTTGCGAACCGCATGCGCCTCTGGGATACGTAGGCCCTGCGCACTTCGAGTTGGAGAGGCCCGGGGGAGGAAGTGTCCGGACCTCGGGAGCCCTCAGGTAAGTCCGTCGAATTTTTCCAGATCAGAGGCTTCCGCACGTGATGACCCTTCGTCAGAACTGGAAAATGTTAGAGATGTAACAGATTTTTAAGCAAGTGCAGGGGCAGGGAAAGAGGGGAGGGGAGGAAAGAACAAAAGGGAAGATCTGTGATAGGATGAAAGGCAGGAGAGATCAAAAGGCAAAAGGGATGATGGTGCAAGGCAAAAGGAGGCAGTAATGGGACAAGTTAAGAAACAAAAGATGAGTCCAGATGAGGTGTAAATGGGAATGGTAGAATTATCAACAGATGCCATGTGAAAAATAATAGGGGCAGAGGTTATGGTCTGAAATTGTTAAACTCAATGTTGAGTCCAGAAGGCTATAAAGTGCCTAATCAAAAGATGTGGTGCTGTTCCTCGAGCTTATGTTGAACTTCGTTGGAACTGTGTAAGAGGCCGAGGACGGAATGGTCAGAGTGGGAGTGGAGTGGAGAATTAAAGTGACAGGTGACCGGAAGCTCAGGGTCACGCTTACAGACTGAAATGCCAGCATGTTTCGCAACATAAAGGTTCAACGTCTGCTTTAAAGTAAAGAACAAATGTGAGTTGCATCTTTATTATGTTATGTATCGAGGGAGATGGCGAAGTGGAGGATTTACAATGCATGCTGCTCATTTACTTGTTTTATTTATACAAGTCATTTTAGGTTTAGAGCCCTGGTCTCAGTCGGATGGAGTGGAAAGTCTGCCTTTTAAAGTGAGGAGAATTACATGGTTGCATAATACATTCCAATGGCTGGAGTACAGAGTAAGGATTTACTGTTACAATCTGAGAATCTCACTATTGCTTACTTAGATATAGGTCAGAATAAGGTTTACTCCAGATCATAAGGGATGTGAGGTCTGCTTACAGGAATGATCAGTAATGCTTAACCCAAGAAAATATCTGGTGTACAAACCCAAAATGTGACAAGAGGAAGGAGGGAGCAGTACAGTTGGGTAATTAAAAAAAACTTTCATGTTCTACTGTAATCAATTAGAGATGAAATAGATTCCAGTTAAGTTTAGAGAATTAATCAATTGTTTCCCTCTCTAAGAAAGATATATTACAGAATTAGTCCTCAATTTCTTGGGGAGGGGGGAGGGAGGATAAGAGAAAAAAATAATTGCTGAAAAGTAACTATTTACTTACTGCATTTTAGAGTTTACAAGAAATCTAAAAGGTCTAGTTACTTTTATGACTCATTTTAGCTGGTTGATGACAAAAAAGAATTAGAATACTGTGCATGATTTGGAAAAAAATAGATGGAGTTTTAACTCATTCACCAGCCAAAGCAATTAGAACTGTTGCTGGTTGAGGTATTTTAAGCTGACGAGGATACCATATAGCTTTTGTGACATTTATATGTTCTATTGTCAGGTCACTGCATAAAAGTTCGCCACATCAGCAGGTTGTAGGATATATTTACAGAAAAATGCCAATAATATCTGCACGTAACTGTATAAAAGTAGTTTTGCCTCAATATTTGAAACATTTGTTCAGTTCCATCAAGACAGGGAAGAACACAACAAGCCTGAAATTGAAAAAGCAGCAATACATGGGAGAGTTTAACTGTACCCAATACCAAGACCTATATGTAAGTTCAACCAATTTAAAAATTGCAGAGCTCAAAAATCTGCTTAGCTGTTCAGCAAAAATCAACCATGTTATTTGACCCAATACTTTGGTTACAAAGGCTACATTATGTAAAAAAATTGACTGCATTAAAATTCTGGATTATTTACTTGGACTTGTACATTTCGTTGTACTGCACTTGTGCACTAACAATGACAATAAAGTTGATTATGATTATGAGATGCAGCAGAAACTGAAGGATGCACGTCAGCATTCCTAATGTGTGGTACTTGTTTGTCATTACCCTTTTATATAACATGTGGCAAATGGAATTTAACCCTGAAAAATGTGAGGTGATGCATTTTGGGAGGACTAACAAGGCAAGGGAATACACAATGAATGGTAGAATCCTAGGAAGGACAGAGGATCAGAGGGACCTTGGTATGCATGTACATAGATCCCTGAAGGCAGCAGGACAGGTAGATAAGGTGGTTAAAAAGGCATATGGGATACTTGCCTTCATTAGCCGAGGCATAGAATAGAAGAGCAGGGAGGTTATGATGGAGCTGTACAAAATGCTAGTTAGGCCACAGCTGGAATACTGTGTGCAGTTCTGGTCGACACACTATAGCAAGGATGTGATTGCATTGGAGAGGGTGCAGAGGAGATTCACCAGGATGTTACCTGGGCTGGAGCGCTTCAGCTATGAAGAGAGACTGGACAGGCTGGGGTTGTTTTCCTTAGAGCAGAGAAGGCTGAGGGGGGACCTGATTGAGGTGCACAAAATTATGAGGGGCATAGATAGGGTAGATAGAAAGGAACACTTCCCCTTAGTAGAGGGGTCAATAACCAGGGGGCATAATTTCAAGGTAAGGGGCAGGAGGTTTAGAGGGGATTTGAGGAAAAACTTTTTCACCCAGAGGGTGGTTGGAATCTGGAACTCACTGCCTGAAAGGGTGGTAGAGGCAGGAACCCTCACAACATTCAAGAAGCATTTAGATGAGCACTTGAAACGCCATAGCATACAAGGCTACGGACCAAGTGCTGGAAAATGGGATTAGAATAGACAGGGCTTGATGGCCGGCACGGATGGGTCGAAGGGCCTCTTTCTGTGCTGTGTAACTCTATGACTCAATGGGCCAGAAATTCGGGTTGGAGGCTTCCCGCGGGCGCAAGCCCCTGACCTGCACTTACATAGCGCGCCTGCCGTTGTGCTGTGGGCCTGCTTGGGATTCCGATCCTGGGCCTCCTCCAGCTGCCGGTGTGCAGTGCTCGCGTATCCCAGAGGCGCAGTTAGTTTGAAGCGTCCCTTGGGATCACGTGGGCCATGGGGAGCCAATCGGAGCAGGGAATCTCCATTCATAGATTTGACAGGAAGACCTGACAAATCTATGAATAGAGATCGGCCCCAAAACCTAAGTAAAACTTCAAATACATTTTTAAAAAAACATCACATTTTAAAAATAACTATAAATTACGTAAATTAACTATTTTAAACAAAAATTTAAATTTTTGAAAAAATGAATTAAAGTTTTTAACGGGGCTAAAACTAAACTTACCTTTCTTTAAAGTATTTAAAAATGATAAACCTGTGGAAAAAATGTTTAAATTTTACTTAATTCACCTCTTACCTTGTTAAAAGCAGGCCTTGCGCCTCCTTTTTTCAGGCGCAGCTGCTAGGGACTTACCCTCACGGAAAAACCTGTGAAAAAAGCGAAAGTTCAAGGTCTACGCGCTGCCTCTCCGGCGCACGCGTTTGACCTCCGAACCCCTTCCTTCAAGGGAACGGAAGTTTCGGTTTCAAGCGCATGCGCTGTGCATGAGCGAAACCGGCACTTTCGTTGGCCAGACGGGTGAGTACACAGCACGTACTCACCCATGGGGACCCGAATTTCTGGCCCCATGTCTTTAGCAGTCAGCTATCTTAGATTCTTACATGTCAGCATGTACAATTTACAAAACAGAAGGCTCCATGGTATAGCAAAGAGAATGTGTCACCTAATGAAATCATAGACAATAGGAGTCACCATTCTGTCAGAAGCCATTTCAGAAAGACTGGTTGAAGATAGGTCTCCTTCTCCCATAGGAGCACAGGATTGGCGCTATGTAATGAAACTTGACTTCATCTATAGGTGAAATCATCTCTAACTCAATGAGCTGTGTTGAATTAGAGGAGCACGAGCAAACCTCAGGACAATTTTTGCATACTAGAATTCTTGAAAATTGAGTTTTATTTGACAAATGCCTTTT
This sequence comes from Somniosus microcephalus, assembly GCF_052327205.1. Classification (NCBI taxonomy): domain Eukaryota; kingdom Metazoa; phylum Chordata; class Chondrichthyes; order Squaliformes; family Somniosidae; genus Somniosus; species Somniosus microcephalus. Next base: position 79,995,050 of record NC_140992.1, read on the forward strand.
AACAATATACTAATTGCAGCCGGCAAAAATACTCAAGGCTATGCTCTGTATGCAACAAACTACGCAAAATAGTAAAGCACAGACTTTTTCTAATGTAGTCTTGTTTAGCAGGACAAGTTTCACTTTGTCAGATGTTCCACTGTATTGGGACTGGCTCACTGAGTGTTACTGAAAGAACAATAAAATGGGAGAAATGGGAGTATTTGTAATCCTGGATCAGACCATGTTACCAACAAATTCATAATGCACCTTTGAGAACAGTATGGTGAACTTCATACTGAATGCATACTTAAAAAAGACACGTCATACATTGTGATCAATGCTGGGCAATATTTAGTTAAACTTAAAGATGTTCCATTGGGTTTAAGTTAAGTTGAGAGTCAGTGCCTGTGCAGAGATCGAGCTCCTTTTGGCTGGCAGCACTGCTCACCACGGATCTCGGAGCTACAGCCTGCTGTTCTTCAGGGGACGAATAATGTATTAATATGGAAAATGATATTGCAAACACGCAGTACTCAGAGCAGTGACCTCATGAAGGGGTTCAGATACGGACAATCAATGAAAGCAAAGTTTCAGCAATTGAAAAGTCATCCAAAATCCAAAATGAGATGGCATCACTGCCTTGAAATAACTCCTGCATATTACTGAGTTTAATGTTACGTGAAGTTGATGTAAGCAGCTTTAACTTGTTCTTCTAGCTGAATGTGTCAAAGCATTTAATCATAGCTGGAACACCATCTACAGTTAACATATGACAGTGTCCGCCCGAAAGGATTGATGACTGCAGCCTCTTCACTGCAAGCTTTGAGTAATTTATCTGCAGTTGATACCAACAAACAGAACTGTGTATATATTACAGATAGGATATTGAACAATGTTACAGCTGCAGTAGATTATTGATGGACATTTGTCGGAAGGTAAGAAGCTCCAATATTTAATATCTTAAAAAGGACTTTAAAAAGGACACTTCATACATTGTTTATACAATATTTCATGTCTCAAAAGGTGCATCAACAGTATGGGGAATCCCAGCGATTAACATCAGAAAACACCTTTACTAATTAGGGGGAGAGGAAAGGGCCTGGAGAACAGCATTCAAGAACAATGTTCCACAGTTTGTACTTACTTTGCCTCTTTAAAATAACTTTTAAAAAAGGTACTACAGGGCCTCCTAGTGAGTCAGGGCCACACTTACAACCAGGAAATGCACAATGTCCTATCAGAGCCCCTAATTAATTGATATGGTATTCTGGGATTTTGACAATTGCCTTGGAAATTGAGTTCTACAACTCCGTCCATTTTTGCATGAAAACCATGTGAGTAGCCTTGGTTGTCATTTTATGTTCCTTTACCAGTGCGTTTGATTTTTAACTACTTAACGTTTTTTTTACTTGCAGGATACACAAGATAGTAGGCAACATGCAGCAGATTGAAATTGAGAATGCAAGGTTTGGCACTAGTGAGGATGGGGTTGTAAAGCAATTATGGGGGTATTGTGCTTTGGTGGCACTGGGCAGTGCTAGGGAGGGGAAATGGCAATTTGGCATCATGGGAAGGAGGGGGTTGGAATGTAGAATTTGATTTACTGGATGCTTCTTGTGGGTCTATTAGTACTGGGGGAGGTACAGGGGTTTGTCTTTAGTAAAGGCTGAGGGTTCCAGTGCATGGCAGCACTGGGCTGGGAGGATGGGGGTTATGGAGTAGGCAGGGTCTGCAGCACTGGCGGGTTTAAGGGTTGCTAGGATGCCTCAGATTTGGAAAGGTAGGGCAGATGTTGCAGGGGTCTACTATTACTGAGAGGGAATTTGTGTGTGGGAACATTGGGGGATGTGGTGCTGGGATCTAGAAACTTTGCATCAGGATATCAAAGCATTCAGAAGCATGAGAGCGAGGATGCAGGGGCTTGGAGGATTTCGGATTGGGATTTTGGGATTCAGAAACATATGGAAGTGGGGCCCCCAAGGTCCAACAGCATTTAAGGACTGGTAACTTTGTGGGGCAGATTGGGGGTGGTGCTGGAGTGTGACAGTGTTAAGAGGGCCCAAGAGAATCTAGACCAACTTGCCCCAGCATGTACAGCACTCAACAGTACTGTTCCCTGGCTATCAGCTATCTTCCAGCCTGAAGCCAATTTTAAGTAAGAAATGTGCTTTAATAGTGTAGTTGGTCACTGTACACTTATTCTATGACATGTGCTGTAGTTAGTTTCTCAAAGACAAAGATTAATACATGAATAATGTACAGGAAACTATTTTTTATCCGGCACCGACGGGACCGGTGTGGTGCTGGTTGATCAAAAAGTCCGGATTACAGAGAGGTATACTTATCAAGGTACGAGAGCCCCGTACACGGCCACAAGTGCAGGAGCCCCGGTTACACGGCACTTGTGCAGGAGTCCCGGTTACACGACCACAGATCCAGGAGTCCCTGTTGCATGGCCACAGGTGCAGGAACCCCGGTTACACGGCCACAGATCCAGGAACCCCGGTACACGGCCACTAATATACAGTAAAACTTACCTGAACCTACTCCTGAATTTTGCCAGTTAAGAGAGATTTCCGGATATTTAGGTGCCGATTAAGAGAGTTTCTTGTAATTAGCCTACTGTGCTCAACGGAAATGTTATCAAAGTTTTATTATTTTATCTTTTAAGGAAATAAGTATTTAGTAACAACAACTACCTGCATTTACAGTATATTGCACCTCTAATGTAGATAAAGGTCCCTAGGCACTTCACAGACTTGTAATCAGAATAAAATGGATGCCAAGCAAAGAAGCAGGTATTAGGAGAGGGGCGGAGGTGATGCACAAAAGGCCAGAGAGTTAGAGGAACAGGCAGTTTGGAGGGGTGGGGGTTGTAGAATTGGAAGAGGTTACAGAGATAGGATGGGGCAAGGCCATAAAGGGATTTAAACAAGAGGGTGAGAATTTTAACTTGGAGACGGTGGGCATCGGGAACCAATGTAGGTCAGCAAGAAGAGGGGGAATAGGTGAGCGGGATCTAGAGCTGGATACAATACAGGCAGCAGTTTTGGATGAGCTGAAGTATACAGAGCATGGAGAATGGGAGACCGGCCAAGACAGCATTGGAATAGCTGGGTCTGGAGGTGATAGATGAAGGTTTTAAAGGTAGATGGGAAGAGGTGGGCAACGTTACAGAGATGAAAGTGGGCGGTCTTTGTGATGGAGAGCATATGGGGACAGAAGCTCAGCTTGGGGTCGAATAGGACACCGAGATTATGAAGAGTCTGGTTCAGCCTGAAACATTTGGAAATGAAAATCGGGCAGTTTCTATAATACATGGCTGATCCGCTATGCTAGTTTAACATATGAGAGGCAAGTTGAAAATCTACCCCACTGCGTATATGGATTTTCAGAAGGTGTTCGATAAGATGTCTCACAAGACGCTTCTTAGAAAACTTCAGGTGTATGGTAGCAGAGGAAATGTGACAGCATGGATAAAAAATGATTGATGGACAGAAAAAAAGTGTTTGGATAAATGGGTATACCTCAGACTCGAGAAGGGTTGGAAATGGCGTAAACTAGATGATTTGGACTTGGGTATTGGGAAAACAATCTCCAAATTTGCTGACAACACAAAAGTAGGAAATTTGGCAAACAGTAAGTAGGACTGTGAAAGACTTCAGGAAGATAAACTGGTTACCGGAATAGGCAGACAAGTGACAGATGCAATTCAATGTGGGTAAGTGTGAGGTAATAAATTTTAGGAGGAAAAAACAAAGAATGAGAATATAAGCTTAATGGAAAGATACTGAAGGATGTGGCTGAACAGGGATCCAAATACTTAATTACTGAAAATGTGACTGTAGCTACATAAAGCTATAAAAAAGACCAATAGAATTTGGGGTTTTATAAATAAGATCACAGAATCCAAGAGTTAAATAAGTAGTGATACATTTATACAAAACATTGGTTAGGCCACAGTTTGCAGTTTTGGATGCCCCATTAGAGAAAGGATATTAAAACCAAGTGAGCATACCACGCATATTCACCAGGATAATGTTAATAATAAGAAACTACAGTTATGAGAACTATTTCCACTGGAGCAGAAAGGGCTAATAGGAGATTGAATAAAGATTTTACAATTATGAAGAATTTTGATAGAGTGAATCGGGAAAGACTATTTGCTCTGGTTCGGGAGTCAATGACAAAGGGTCATCAATTTAAAAATATCACTAAGGGAGCGAAAAAATGGTTAGATAAATGTCTTTACACAGAGGGTTGTTGGAGCATGGAATGGTTTACCACAGGGAGCAGTTGAGGCAGAGATCATTACATCTTTTAAGGGAAAATTGGATAAATATTTGAAACAGAGAAAGATACAAGGTTAAGTGGAGAGAGTGGGGCATTGGGATTAATTTTGGATTGCTCTGGCAAAGAGCTGGTACAGACACAATGGGCTGGGTTTTTACTCAGAGGTGGGGAGGGAGCAGGGTGGGAGCTGGATTGGATCCAAAATTGGCTCAGTGGCAGGAAGCAAAGGGTAATGGTCGACGAGTGTTTTTATGATTGGAAGGCTGTTTCCAGTGGGGTTCTGCAGAGCTCAGTAATCGGTCCCTTGCTTTTTGTGGTTATATATCAATGGTTTAGACTTCAATGTAGGGGGCATGATTAAGAAGTTTGCAGATAATATAAAAATTGGCCGTGTGGTTGATAGTGAGGAAGAAAGCTATAGACTGCAGGAAGATATCGATGGACTGGTCAGGTGGGCAGAAAAGTGGCAAATAGAATTCAATCGGGAGAAGTGTGAGGTAATGCATTTGGGAAGGGCTAACAAGGCAAGGGAATATAAAATAAATGGTAGGATACTGAGAAGTATAGAGGAACAGAGGGACCTTGGAGTGCATGTCCACAGATCCCTTGAGGTAGCAGGACAGGTAGATAAGGTGGTTAAGAAGGCATACGGGATACTTTCCTTTATTAGCCAAGGCATAGAATATAAGAGCAGAGAGGTTATGCTTGAACTGTATAAAACACTAGTTAGGTCACAGCTAGAGTACTGTGTACAGTTCTGGCCACCACATTACAGGAAAGATGTGATTGCACTCGCGAGGGTACAGAGGAGATTTACGAGGATGTTGCCAGGACTGGAGAATTTTAGATATGAGGAAAGATTGGATAGGCTGGGGTTGTTTTCTTTGGAACAGAGGAGGCTGAGGGGAACTTAATTGAGGTGTATAAAATTATGAGTGGATAGGAAGCACCTATTTCCCTTAGCAGAGAGGTCAATAACTAAGGGGCATAGATTTAAAGTAATTGGTCGGAAGTTTAGAGGGGCGTTGAGGAGAACTTTTTTCACCCGGAGGGTGGTAGGGGTCTGGAACTCACTGCCTGAGAGGGTGGTAGAGGCAGATAGCTCTTTTTCAGCCGGCACAGACACGATAGGCCGAATGGCCTCCTTCTGTGCTGGCTGTAAATTACTATGATTCTACGATTGAGGTCAGGAAACCCGGAATAACAAGTTTCCCTCAAGCCCTGCCGAGATCGGAGGCTGGGCCGGTGGGGGTGGCGGGGAGATCATAGATCACGTGGTGGAGTTTGGAGGCACGTGGGGGAGGTCAGGGGGAGATCGAAAGGGTCGGGGAGGGGGGTGTCCGATCGCGGGGCGTTGGCGAGGCAGGTACGCTGGATCCAGCAGGTAAGTAGAAAGGCACTTAACTCCTAAATTCTGCAATGCTCGACTCCCTTTAGTCGACGGGTTTCTTGTGGCCTGTGAAACCCAGCTGGCCAGAGTTAAAATTTAAATTGTGGATTATAATGAGGCACGGAGCCACATTATAATACACAGAGCCTCATTATAATATTTAAATTGCCAACCTGCCTCCTGGGAGCGGGTTGGTTGCCCACCTCCGTCCCGCCTCCACTAAAACTTGAAATTAGTGGGTTGGAGTCGCATTTTAAATTTTTAACACTTTAACCTCCCGCCTGACCCAAACCTGCCCATTTGTTGGGGCTAAAATTCCCAATGGGCCAAATGGCCTCCTTCTGTGCTGTAAACTTCAGTTGCTTTAGAGTATCTCAGTGGCAGAGTGCTGCTAAAAAGAAGCAAATAGTGGAAAATCCTATCCAGAGAAATAATGTGCATTGCATTTAGCCTTCACAACGACAATGCCCATCATCAAATGGATCCCTATTGCAATTTGCTCTCATCACATTACAAAACATTGGGATCACAGAGGGAAATGGGAGGGGGGTGGCCTAAAGAGCTCTTCTGTCCAAAATAAAATTGTTTTAAAATTGTTTAGCAACATACTATGGGGCAAGATACTGATAACATCAACACCACTAACAAATCAATTTAACAAAAATGTAGAACTTTACAAATCTTTGAATCGCCCATACATCACAGTACCAGACCAGCACAGGGAGCTGACAGTGAATTCCAGCCTTCTCTGTGTGGCCTAGTTTCCCTGGCAGTATAGATGGTGGCAATAGGCTTGCTTCTGTGTGCATCTACACCTGAACCTGAAGGGGTAGAAGGCCAGCAGATCTAGTGACACTGCATTGTTTTATTCAATAGAAAATGTGAACTAAAACATAATTGCAGATAAAAATATACAAGCAAGAGGCTGATCTTTAATACTTATTTATGCCCAACTTATCCTACTTGTGTTCACTCAGGTCTGTGCATTTGTAGCATTTATCAATTACAGAATTAGGTTTGGCTATATGGTGTTCCTGAGCAAACAGCTTCAGTCAGATTTTGTTTTTAAAGTAAAGCCATAAGAAACAAGTCTTGTCATTGTTTTAAGCAAAGTGTGGAAGAGATTCAAGTCAATGCTCTTATAAAATCAAAGACAGCAAAATAAACCATTACTTGGTAAACCTGATGAGTGCATCTACTGCTCACGTACCATACATGGTAATGACACTGAAAAATAATCCCTTTCAGGTTATTCAATAGCTACTGCTCATAGTTAACACTGCCCAACTGAGGAGTAATGATGCTGCAGTCAGAGCATGCAGCCATTAAATCAGAGAGCAGAGTGAGAAGCAAACACACCCATTACAGAATGCATTTGTCCAATAATTATCAATAATTTAATAGATTTCATTTGTTACTCAACAAACCCATGATTGGAGGCAGCCTTACTGTGCAGCATATCTCTCTAATATATATATACTAGCTAAAGTGCCCGGCGGTGGCCAAGGGTCTTTTGAGGGCATGTTGTTGTTGGAAGAGAGAGAGAGAGAGCGACGGGGGGAAGAGAGAGAGTGACTGGGGGGGAAGAGAGAGAGCGACTGGGGGGAAGGGGGGGTGAAAGGGGGGAAGGGAAGGGGGGAAGGGGAAATGGGGGGATGGGGGAAAGGGGAGGGGGGAAAGGGGAGGGGGGGGAGGGGAGGGGAGGGGGGGAAGGGGAGGGGGAGGGGGGAAAGGGGAGGGGGGAAAGGGGAGGGGGAGGGGGGAGAGGAGAGGGGGGAGGGAGAGGAGAGGGGGGAGGGAGAGGGGGGAGGGGGAGAGGGGGAGGAGGGGAGGGAGAAGGGGAGGGGGAGAGGGGAGAGGGGGGAGGGGAGGGAGAGGGGGAGAGGGGGAGGGGAGGGGGAGGGGAGGGGGAGAGGGAGGGGAGGGGGAGGGGAGGGGAGAGGTGGGGGGGAGAGGTGGGGGGGAGAGGAGGGGAGGGGTGGGGGAAGGAGGGGAGGGGTGGGGGAAGGAGGAGAGGGGTGGGGGAAGGAGGGGGAGGGGTGGGGGAAGGAGGGGGGGGGAGAAAGGGAAGGGGGAGCCAGCAGACCCTCTCCCCTCTGCCGGCGATGGCTCCGCTGAGCTCCGTGCCGCCCCACGCACTGACATGCCGAGCGCAGTGCCCCGGTCAGCCCGAGCCCCGCCCTCCCGAGGCCGGGCCTGAGACGGCCGATTGCGGCTGGCCGGGCCCGGTTGCCTTGGTAACCCTCCTCCCCTCTCCGCCTCCCAATCTCTGGGCCTGAGCGGCTTCAGACGGCCGATTGCGGCTGGCGAGCCCGGTTGCCGGGGTAACCCTCTCCGCTCCCGCTCCCCCTCCCCTCCCGAGCCCCGCCCCCCCCCCGCGCTAACCTGCTCGCTTCCCTCTGGCCGCGCTCTGTGTGGAGGTGCGCGTGCGCCGTGCAGCGCGCACGCGAATGAAGCGCGGGGAGATTGCAGTGAGCCCAGCCAGCCTTTACCAAGATGGCTGGCCGCTGGTTCGGAATCGGGCCCAGCGGGGGGAGGGGGGTGAGGGGTGGGAGGAGCTTGCCACAAAACAATTGCCTAGGGTCCAGCATGGCTGGCAACAGACGCCCAGGCTTCGAGGCCTACCTGCAAAAACGGGGAAAGGTAGGAAAATTAATGAGATTAGATAAAAGATTTAGAAAGTAATTAACTTTTTAAAAAAACAATATGTGTTTTAAAAGCAACTTTATTTTTAAAGACGCAGAAAGCGGGAAAAAGAAATGAAAAGTTTGGAATCAAGATGGCGGCGACTCACCTCTGTTCAGAACGATAAGGCCCGCCCACACACGCACCGATTGGTCGACCGTCAGGTCACCGAAGCGTAGGATTGGTCAATCGTCCCGTCACTCGACTCTAGGAGGGCCCGCCCGCACGCGCCAGGAACCCGCCCCCGCCACGCAGCGATTGGTCGACCGTCGGGTCGCTCGACCGTACGATTGGTCGACCTCAACGTCACTCAATTGCTAATGAGCGGATAATGAGATGCTAATGAACGGATTTTGAACGTTTTTTGGATACCGCGGGCGCAATTTTTGTCTCGCCGAAACGTAAATACGCTTACGACCGTTCCGGAATCGTAAGCTTTCTTTTGATGTAACGCACATGTAGGTACGCTCTATAACTTTAGAGTGTATAGCCGGAGAGACACACCGAAGGACAG